>NC_059211.1:110000-423779 GCF_020615455.1 Coregonus clupeaformis | reverse complement strand
AGTTCTGTTTTTTTTGTCTTATTTCTTGTTTGTTTCACAATAAAAAATATTTTGCATCTTCAAAATGTATGTTGTGTAAATCAAATGATACAACCCCCCCAAAAAATCCATTTAAATTCCAGGTTGTAAGCCAACAAAATAGGAAAAATGCCAAGGGGGGTGAATATTTTTGCAAGCCATTGTATGGAGTCATTAGATCCTGCACAATATATTACAATAGGAAAGTAGATGAGAAGGGAATGATCATGATGGCACCACTGGAAAGGCAGCTTTGGGGATACATATTCCCCAGTGGTTCAATAATTTTGGGGTATTACTTCTTCCCATACATGTTTGTGGGACGGGATGCTGTTTGACCTTTTAGGATTCAACCAACATGTCATCATAGACACCTGCAATCATAGAAGTGGGAATGCAGCTAGCTGGCACGTTTTCTCTCCATACAAATAATGTCACGTATATTCTGCAGTGTCCTAAAGGCCTACCGTAATAAAAAAGAAGCATTTTCAGTCAACCATTCTAAAGTCAATAGGCTTATGAGTTTAACTAACTCCATCAGCAGTGGGCCTGAGTTAATTAAACCTTGGGAACAATGTCACGGACGAAAGAGGACAGCATTACTACCTCATTTTGTCTGACTGTGTGAAGGAAATGCCATTACTTCAAAGTTCCCTTAGTCAACTGAGAAAACATTTTCACACAGAGAGGAATGCTCACAGCCTCGGGCTATGTTAATTCAGCATTTCATAATCACTGTTTATTAGCTACTACTAATGGTGTACTTTGTGTTTTTGGTTGGCTAAAACTATTTAATCAAAAGTTATAAAACACCTAACTCTGCATTGTTACTGTGAGGGAACTCATGTACTTTGTGTTTTACTAACATTCCTAGCCAAAGAATTTCAGTCATGTTTCAATTCATATGATCAAGTTTAGTTTTACAACTTCAAGTGGACCTGTAGAATGTAGTCTGCTTGCTCCACCCTGGTATAAAGCTTTTAAATGTTTATATTATCATCCAGCAATTAGAGCCAGTTCAGCAATGTGGAAAATGGAATGATCTCCATCTATCATCCCAGGTTTTTCCAATGAAGTTGCTTGCACTTGAACGCACTGAGAGACAACGGAACCTGGGCTCCGATTAATTAAAAGAACCCAGCATCTGTTTCTTCAAACAATTAAATATGAGAGGTATTAACTTGTGGTATTTAAACAGAGTTTTGGCACCATAGATTCTTTAACAGATGATTTAACAAACATCTGTTGCCTTTTTCAGTCTGCCAAGCCTTTGTTACTCTGCCATTTTCCTCGCTTGGCAGCCACAGACTGCTAGAATAGCAGGTTCACGGGTCAGGTTTGGGTGACCTCAGACTTCTCCTCAATCTATAATGTTCTATACTTAAACACAACTTCAGAGTAAATCTTTAAGTATTTATTCTAGAAACTGTCTCTGTGCACCAAGTAGGCCTATAAGCCAGCTGGTGAAAGCTCTTTAGGTTTTGGAGGTCTCTAGGGATTGTAACATGCTCAGTATTCATACAAAGGCTACTCATACAAAGAATAATCTTCAAAGATTCTGACAGATCAGATATGGTCAAACCTAAATAGTCATACAATCGAAGAAGGTTATTGTACGGACTGCAGAGCATAACTGACAGCTGAGTTGAACAGGCTGGGTGGTGTGTTGGTTATGCCCTTGTTTCTTTTGAAGGCAGACGAGGGCAGTCACCATGGTGTCTGCTGCTGGCTCTCCTCCACTGCTTCCTGAGAGATGCTCTGGGATGCTCTGATAGACAGACGGACAGACGGACAGACGGACAGACGGACAGACAGGAGCAGGGCATGAGTCTTCGTTGTGTCTCTCAGACTCTTTGTAGTTACAGGGAATGTTATAGGAATCAAAGGTAATTCTGAAGACAGACTTGTAATTCTGGGTCAATTAAATTGTGTGTGTGTGTGCGTGCGTGAGAGAGACAGAGAGAGAGAGAGAGAGAGAGGGAGAGAGAGGGAGAGAGAGAGAGAGATCGAGGGAGAAAGAAAGGGAGAGATGGAGACAGAATTTGAGTGTCTATGTGCAGCTCCACCTGTGCTGAAGCTCACCTCTCCATAAACCCTGTCTCATCTCCCCTGGTATCCAGACACAGGCGTTGAGTGATTTCCATTAATTCCTCCTGTCAGCCCTGGTCCTCCCGTCCTCCCAGACGCAGCTGAGGAGAGCTGAGCAGAGCAGCATGGAGAGCCTTGTCACTTCCCCCTCGCCACCAGCACCACCTCCACCAAGCTGTCTGTCCATCTCACAGGAGTGCCCTCGACTGCCTCAACATCGTAGCGTTCTCCCGATCATTAAAAAACACTCCTCCTCACTACAAGCTCCTTTTAATGTGGTCCACCATGAGGAGAAAAAACAACAACATCAAGCCAGTCACAGTGTTCGTAATTGATTTCCAGTGCATTAAGTGACTCTTCACAGCCGTTAGCTAGGGTTTCTTTCAGGTACTGCAGTAATAATAAGATGCTCATTTGAGTTTCAGTTCAGAGCGGCGCCACGATCCTTTGAGGTCCATGTCTGGAGTAGGACTATACATAATTAAAGTTCACAGCATAACACTGCTGTGCTGTCCCAGCAATGGAGGGTGACGCCACTTACTCACGCTGTCTTCCCAAGACAGGCACACACTGATGAAATGGAAGCAGAACTTAGTTCACTCAAGAATCCTCTGTGCGCCTCAAGAGGCAGAGTTGAGGAGACATCTTGGAAACGGAGCCAAGTACACAGCAAAAAGCCTTAGCCTTGACCTCAACAAAAAGTGCAGTACAACAAATGGTACAGTACAGTGAAAGCGTATTGAGCAGGACATGGGAGTGTGACATTTAGCTTAAGCACCATTTCTAATAGCACAGGCCATGCAGTTTGTGTTTAAAATCACAATGTCACCTTTTTGCCTGGGGCCTGTGTGTGTCTGTGCGTGCATGTCTGAGCGTGTGTGTGTGTGTGTGTGTGTGTGTGGTGTGACTCAGCAGCACAGATCTGCATCTGTCGGTGCATCCTTCCTTCCACCGGCTCTGAGGAGCTCTGCGCTACCGTCGTCCTTTATCATAAAGGCTGCATCAGAGAATATTAAGAAGCCATCTGTTTATGCTGCTCACTATACTTTTTATAGGAACACCAGCAAAGAGGAAAGCCTACAGAGGTCACAGTAACGGAGGGAGCAGACACCAGCTAACCAGCTAGCAGAACCATGCTGTTCACACACAGAGCCTGAAGAACACATACAGCTTTACAGCCAGTCAAATCAGTTGGCTTTGGTTGCGACCCCCCAACATGAATCGGCTTGTCATCTCCCTTACAGAGCAGCGACGGACCTGTCATCTGAAAGCAACAGAAACAGAAACAGATTGGACAGGGAGACAGATTGAGCCCCCATCCATTACTATGCTGGGCCAATAAGCCATGAGATACAGCCATCAGCGTAATATGATAAATAGGACGCAGATGAAGGAGCACAATACTCTCTTCTAACATAGCTAGGGGTCTCATTTAGAGATAGGGCTAATCTTTACACTGCTCTCCATCTTAGTCATGGTGCCTCTCCTCTCGTAAAGCCCAGTGAGATGGCTCTCCTCCTTCTCCTCTGCTGACATCCCCATTAGAGCGATCACCTCTGATAAATGCCACGCAGATTACAAAAGCGACGATTCTCATTTCAAAATCCTCCTCGGGCCGCGCTTGAAGACAGCCCTAGTCCTCTGCTCTCCGCCCTTTAAATAACGCCTTGTTTTTCCACACAGTCAACCAGGAACCACTGCACATGAATAATGCATGATGGGTAATCAGAGCGGCCTCTCACTGACTGGCCACAGAGGTGGAAAGATTGATAAATATGGACCGGCTTTGGTTTTGCTGGACGATGAATGTTTAATACATACCACAATTGATATATACCACATGGATCATTGAAATGTATGGGTAAACCATGAAGCTTATCCCCAATAAATTAAGTAAATGTCAAGTGGTGCAGCATAATTATGGGGCTTCTCAGGTAGTCATAGAATATTGATGAGGACACTTCCTTAAACATACAGTATTGAGTATCTGCCATCCCACGGGATTTTAAGCAAATGGATAAGACTGTACTACCTTGTAACATTATACAGTATCTATGAGGTCTCATTTTACCAGCAGCTCTGTCAGCGAAGTTATGTCTCTGAGGACGAGACATTGTTATTATTGAAGAGCGATCCATCAGGAGTGTTTGAAGGGGTGCTGACGCCACACTGAGTGGTCTACAGACTATGCAGTGAGTTAGTCGATCAATCAGAGACAAAGCACATTCTCCCTCTCCATGGCAGTGGCACAGTCCGTTATCACTGTATACGGCACTTCAATTATAATGCCGGTGGGGTGCAGATCAAAGATAATGCCAAAACCAAAGAATGGGCCTGTGAGGCAGCTTAGAGTGTTTCTTTCAGGAGCAGTTAATGAAGGCACTGGGACCTGCACTCCATCAAAATAACTGGCTCTGACCCATGATTGTGCTTTCTGTAATAGATAGAGGGAAGGAGACCTAATGGCAACGCAGCGCTGGACTTTCTGCAGGTAGATTGAGGTGAGAAAAGAAGCCTTCTTCTTCCCTGTTTAACTTTCAAAGCAGCTGCTTTACAGGCCTGACCGCCTCCTCCATCACAGCACAGGAGTGAACGGACACAAAAAGATTCAAGAATGAGGGATAGAGGGCCATCTCTGCTAAGGCGATTCACCCACCCACCCCACCCCAAGCCCAAAGTCATCTATCTCAAATGCACAAAATATCTGAATTTGAATCAACTGAACCACGGAGAACTCATATTTTTTAATGCTGGTGAGAAATACGTATACAACTTCCAAGGCTATTTGAGATCAACCTAAGCTGACCTCTAGTTCTACAATAATTGCATCAGATTTCATATTCAAGAATCAGGTGCAATGCAACTATGCTCTCTATCACCTACATGTGATGGTAGGACCTTCATGGCACTCCAGTCTCTGTGAGAATGCCGCAGAGGCCCATAACCCAGTCTCATGTAATTCGTTTTTTCTATATTGCCCAATGTTGGTACATATACAGCTTTATGACACAGGCATTAAAGCAGCTGCCTCTCATGTCACATTATGTGGAACTAGTGTCATAAAGTTTATTGACAAAGGCACATATCACTACATGCCAGGACATAGAGTATGCTTGTATAAATTGCTTTGTTAACATATGGTGTTATACCATTATATAGCATATATAAAAAGGTTTTATGTTATTACAATCACCTGTGTTATTTTTGTTTAGATACTTGACAGGCAGAGACTATTTGTTCAACTACGAAAACCTGAGGAAAATAAATAAATATATATTCAAATTCATACCATTAGATATTCATAGATTCCTTCGAAACTTATCAAGAAATGTAATCTCACTGCTCTGTAATATGCATACTTCAGCCAACAACAAAATAAAGTGCTTGACTTTAAAAGCAGCTAACTTGTAAAAAATGTAATGACAGTATTTCAACAGTAATACCCTCTTATCATATGTCAACAGAACATAGCTCAAGTGTATGCTTTTAAACACTGTACGACACTTTGAACAATGTCATTTCTGAAAATAGTCTGACAGTCTCAAGTCAGTCACCATGGTGGTGGGGAATAAGGCTTGGTGCTAGCTTGGTGCTGCTTTACCACACAGTGAACCTGCTGTTGAAGCTGTTCAACTCTCAATGGCAGACAGGCTTTGTTAGAAACGCTGTGTAACTAGGGGAAGCTGAATGCTTCACGCAGTCTGAGGAATAATAGGGTTGTGAACACCCCATTTTCTCTTCCAGGAAATCCAGACAGACAGATTTCTAAGTAAAGAACAGATTGAAAATGTTTATTTTTACTAAGTCTCCTAGCTGGAAACAATGTTAACCATAGCCCTGTGTCCTCAGATAGGACTTGTATAGAAATGTCTCACTCTCCAGATACAAACACACAGACCAAAGAGAAGGATGCACTTGACTAAAGTAAGATTAAAGAGTATACTGAAAGTGTCTGTGCCATTGAATTGGATTTTGGAAAATAGAGGGGTTGTTTTCTGGACACAGATTTAGCCTTACACTGGACCCATTTCTTTTCTCAATATTCTCCATTTAGCTTGCTTTTTAGTCATGGACTAATATTTTATTAAAATCCAACAGCAGATTATAATCTCCAATAAAACCAACCCTGCTCTGTAAAATAAACATTTCATGCCAGTTAAAATTATCTCTTCCTCTCAGACGATGAACTTGAAACAACATTTTGAAAGTATATGATGGCCAGAGAATGAGATAATCTCAGGGTTGTTCCATTTGATTTCAAAAACGTTTTGACCGCACCCCTTTTGTTTTGAACTAAACTTTCCATCCATATTTGCCCATGGTAGAAGTGGTCAGAAAGTGCCTTTTTGGGCCTGAATGCCAAAACATTCAGGAGATAGAGGTGCTCAAAGTTGACCCATTTTGCATACCCTACCATGAGGCATCCATGTCTTCTTCACTGGAAAAGATAGCAAGTTGAGTTTGATATCATTTCTTTAAAAAAAAAATGTAATAAAATGTACAGTATGTCATTTTATTTCCTTTTAACGTCAATTATCTAAAAACGCATGAACGCCATTTCTCACCCGAGAATTTTGCTAAGACTGTCTGGGAGTGGTCTGAGTGGGGAGGGGAAAACTGAACACTAGCTATTGGCAGACATCTTTCGAACTCTCTTTTTTATTGGTCTATTAACTAATTTACCACCTGGTGATGTCACCAGGCAGGCCAAAATCCATCCCACCAAAAGGCTGAAATTTCAGGCTGTCTTTTCAAACAGCTCTTACACTAAAAGGGCATTATCATAATTTTCACAATTTCAAAGTAATATTCCAACCTCATAGTGAAGAAATATATATAAAACACAGGAAAATCCCATTGACTGCACTGGGCCTTTAAGCAAACAGCTAGTTTGAAATTGAAATGAAACAAAGTATGAAGCTGATTACAATTGGAGAGCCTATTCATTTTCGTCAGTAGCCGCTGGCCATTCTCACCACAGAAACACACTGGTCCGCTCACTCACTAGTTCTGAATAGACGTAGCTAGAGGAGGACAAAAAGCAGCTATGAAATGAGCAGAGAGGAAACAATTCCCTGCAGCTGCCCAGGCAGCGTCTTAATACCTCAGAGAGCAGAGATTACCTAGGCGATAAAAGACCTCTGCTCTCACAGCCACAGAACATGTGAGAGAAATGCAATTTCCATGCAAATTCAGAGCACACTTACAAAAGTATTTCCATATTCAGTGTGACTGTGACTCAAATGCTCTCCGTCTTTTTATGCTTAACCTTTTGTTTTATTTGTACAACTGCTGGTGTCATCTGTTTCCTATTATCTGGTTTGACACGGAGGTGTTGTCGTTGTGAATGGACTTGTACCTGCCTGCAGTGTTCTAGGCGCGGTACGGTACAGCTCTGGAAGCTAGATTTGTTATTCATGTGACACCTTGTTCTTTTGCTTCATCCACCCCAGTGCTTCACTAGGATACAGATGGTTTAGATAACAGTCACCACTGATCGTATGCCAGGCAGTCAGACAACACCATTCATCTCTCTTATCAGCATCTCAGTGGGTGCTCTGTCTGACTAGACTGTACCCAGAATGGTGCACTTTGCATTGGGCCACTGTCGCTCAACGGAAGCTAAACAAACCACTGCGCTCTCTCCCGTCTGATTTAGCTCACCACTGAATTTCAACCCTGACAGCCTGGGGAAAAGAAGCCGATTCTCTCTCCACGCCGTTGAGTTGACCACTTTGTTATTGTTCGTTCCTTCAAAGTGCTTTTGGCTTCTTAAACCCGAGACTTGACAATTTTGTAATTGCATTGTGTGATAAAAAGCTAATTAACTTATGGAAAGATCTCTTATCTGTCTTATTTTCCCCAGTGTCTATCCACAGCATGGTCCTGATAAGATCAGCTGAGAGCATGTGTGCCTTTCCCCCCCCACTGCTTCTCTCTGTTATTAAGGGCAGCAATATCTACTGTGGATAGTACGGAGATGACAACACAGTTGTTAATGACAGTAAGCCAAACGCATGCAGAGAGATTGACGTGATAAAAAACAGGGAAGAGCCTAGGCGAATTACCAACAAATACAATTCCGATGCTTGAGATCACATAAACAACTGATAAGGCCGGGATGTGTAATGAGTTGAATTATTTGACTTGCGCTCAGAAAATGTGAGTTGACTCATGCCTTGTGAAGCAAGACAATGTGCCTACGCTTGCAAATTTGGAATAAAAGCCAAAGAAAATAAGTTAGAGAAAGAAGGTGGTGGTGGAGGACAGTATGGTGCAGGGGTAGTGAAGCAGGTACTGCAGGATGTTGTTCCAACTAGGCACCACACCTGACCAACTGAGATAATTGGTCAGTTCAGTGATTGCCTAAATTCAACACACCTGGTCTTTCAGGTCGGTTCAATCAAAACATGAAGTGCCTGTGGCACTCCAGGACCAGGGTTGCCTACCCCTATCAACACCAGGATGACACTGAAGACAAGCACTAAATAATCTATATACAAATGTATCTGTAGGCAATCTCACCCCTCAAGCACTACACTCAAGACATGACCACAGTGCACAGCCATATTGAGACTTCTAACAGCCTCTCACAGCCTTTTCCTCCCTCTAACACAGATTCAGTGAATATGGCCTGGAGCAGCAAAAACGTGATTCCCCATCCCTTGATTGTGAATTAGAACAGATTAGGATTGTGCGGTCTGTGCAGGAAATAGGTATTTGTTTGGGATTTCAGCTGCCTGGTTCCTAGTGCCTTGTTTATACAGTGCAGAGCTAGCCTATAACTGAGCAAGCACATGCAGTCCCAAAAATAAAACACCATTTGTTTTAGTTAGGGATGCCACCCTGGGCCTAAATAGCTTTTCAGGCACAGAGACGGGACAGGCGTCAGGTATATCTCCCCCAGTCTCCACCAGGGGCTTTGTTAGCGATGGTCCTGCCTGCAAATGATGCTGTTTGCAGCTGAAACTGAAGAGCAGATGCTATCAAAATGAAAGGAATACATTTCTGCTCCATTTCTGCCTTTCTTCACAGCAGCCATTATGATGTGGCATTTCTCTCTTTGTGGATGGTTGAGCTAGAATAACTGCTTTGAGCGGAGGGCATCTGACTGGAATATTTGACAGCGGTTTAGCGCCATGCATTACCATGCATTACCCAAATTACCTGGCACTCTCTCAGAGCCTTGTTTGGCATAAATAATGCAAAGATTCTCTGTAGCTAAACTTGAAAGGAATTCACATCACGTCTGTGGGCTGCTGCCTTTTACCATGTTCCTCAGAGACGAGCAATACATCACAATGCCCCGTGAAGCTAGAGGGACTGTTGCACATCTGTAATATGTCAGTCCAGACATCACCTGCCAGAGGCACACGGCATCAATATTACTAGTACAGTAACACACAGCCCTTAAGAATGAGAGGAAAATACATAAGGGTAATCATGTTTGAAAGAAAAGTTTTAATTGCAGTGTAAAGTTCCTAAGATAAGAGCTAATGGACAAATATTAGATAGAGACAATGTGGTATTATCAATTTCAGTTATAGGGGTAACACCCTGCAGGCTTTAGTATCTTAATGACCAAGCCCATGTCCCTGTTTAGAGGACAAACATGAAAACCAGCAGACTCTTAGCACAATACAGCACTGCTTTGTATTCAGCGAGAGGTGTTAGGTTGGAGGTTTGGGAGGATAGTTACACCGCCACACTGCTGGTGAGACATGTCCTGAATAGGGCCACTGGCAGAGCTGCCTGGCTGGCTGGTTGTAATTGCTTAACAGACTAATTTCTAGTGTGCAGTTTGCAGTGCTGGAGCGGCTGAGGCTGAGCCCCCTCCATCAGAGAGAAGGACAGAGGCTGCAGGCTGCAGGCTCTACTGGCTCATGGGCCAATAAAGTATATGAGCCAGAGGCCAACTGAACTGATACAGTGAAACAAATAACTCACGACAATCCATCTCATTCAGTATTTGCATAGGGACATCGATCGGCAGGCAAAACCCCAACCAACCATGAATAAACTGTTTACGTGTCAGGGGGACCAGAGGGCTTGTTCAATGCTTAGGTTATAATGCAAGGGATAGGAAAAAACTATCCATGTCAATCTCTGCATTTTAGGCTGATGGTCACAGAGGAATTAAGTATTGAGATGTTTTAAGTTGGAGTGTAGGTACTGTGGGGACGGGGTTTGGAACATATCGACACGTCAAGGAAAATGTCAACCAATATTACTGCCCTCAGCACTCTAGCATTTGGGCCTGACAGACAGGCTCATCATTGGATGACCTCGCTCAATGGGCGCACTCCATCAAGGCTCTGGTGAATAGATTTTGGTCTCACCAAGCAGAAAGACAAATACGGTACAAATGGCCTCTGAAAAAAAGGTGGGAATACGTTCATATAACACTTCCACTCCATTCGTGTGAAATATTTTTGACCGGACAATGGAAGGAGTCACTTGCACACTTAGTAATGTAACAATTCTTATCAATCTTGGTACGGTATTTGATTATATGATTTGATTGAATTCAATCTTGTTGTTGTCATGTCGTGTTGCTACCATGTTGTGTTGTCATGTGTTGCTGCCATGCTATGTTGTTGTCTTAGGTCTCTCTTTATGTAGTGTTGTGGTGTCTCTCTTGTCATGTGTGTTTTGTCCTATGTATTTTTTTTTATCCCAGCCCCCGTCCCCACAAGAGGCATTTTGCCTTTTATGTAGGCCGTCATTGTCAATAAGAATTTGTTCTTAACTGACTTGCCTAGTTAAATAAAGGTTAATAAAAATAAATACAAACAAATCTTTAAATCAGTGTTGGGGTGTCACGGTTTTGGCCGAGGCTGCCTCTCTCCCTTGTTCGGGCAGGCTTCGGCGTTCGTTGTCTCGAATACTAGCTGCCACCGTTGTATGTTTCATGTTCGTTTGCTTTTGTCTGATTGTTGTCACACCTGTTTTCATTTAGTGTCATTAGTGTCCTATTTAGTTCTCGTTGTGTTTGTCAGGTGTTGTGTGTTATTGATTTTGTCAGTCGTGTATTTACGCTCGGTTGAGCTTCTCTCCACTGCGCTGGAGTTATTACGCACCTGTTTTGTGCGCTGTTGTTTCGTTTCGCCGGCGTAGTTCGCCTTCGGGCAAGTATTGTCCGTTTGCCGTGTTTTGGCATTACTAAAGTCTGTTGGATTATCCGTCTGCGTCCTGCGTTTGATTCCACCACTGCACCTACAGCACGCTTTGACAGAATAACACACCACATGGAATCAGCAGAGCCGCAGCAGCCCAGGCGACTCTGGAGGACAGGGTCCGGGAACAAGGTGACCAGATCCTGCAGATGGGGACCGCACTGCAGGAGGTGATCACCACCATCCGAGGCTGGGGACGCCTCCACCGCCACCCTCCGTGCCAGCACCATCGGCCAGTCAGCCTATTCCCGCACCAGAACCCCGAGGAGTCCGACTCTCGCTCCCGAGGGCTTACGATGGGACCGCGACCGGGTGCCAGGGTTTCCTTCTCCAGGTGGAGCTGTACCTGGCCACCGTGCACCCGGCGCCCTCGGGACATGAGAGCGTGTCCGCCTGATCTCCTGCCTGTCCGGGAAGGCGTTGGAATGGGCCAACGCGGAGTGGAGGAGGATCGACGCGACACCATAACTCAACGAAGTTCTCCTGCCGCTTCAAGGCGGTGTTTGACCATCCCCCGGAGGGGAAAGCGGCGGGGGAGCGTCTGGTCTTCCTCCGGCAGGGGAGGAGGAGTGCTCAGGAGTTCGCCCTCGATTCCGTACTCTAGCGGCAGATGCAGGGTGGAATGATCGGGCCCTCGTCGATCACTACAGGTGTAGTCTCACGAGCGGGACGTCCGTCGGGAGCTGGCCTGTAGGGACACCAGCCTCACGTTCGACCAGTTGGTCGACATGTCCATCAGGCTGGATAACCTGCTAGCTACCCGCGGACGTTCCGAGGGGGTCCGTCCATTTCACCCTCCAGCGCTTCCCGAGCCGTGCCCCATGGAGCTCGGGGCGCCTGGCGCTAGAGAGGAGGGGTCGGCTTACTAGGGGGTCCATCCCCTGCACCAACTGTGGTCGGGAGGACACACCGCGGCTAGGTACTGGGGATGGCCTCCTAGGGGAGAGGACGACAGGTCCCGCACTGGGGATTCCTCCAGGTGAGTAGGCGCCCCACTCACCCAGAGCTCTCTGTTGCACATTTTTGTATGCCTGTGCGTTTTCCACAGGTAGCACCTCATTCCCAGCATAAGGCGCTGGTAGATTCAGGCGCGGCTGGGAATTTTATTGATAAGAAGTTTTGTTTAGCTTTAGGGATTCCCCCTTCTTCCTGTTGATGTTCCTTTCCCCGTTCCTGCCCTAGATAGCCGTCCGTTGGGTGCGGGCTTGATCAGGAGGTCACTGCGCCACTTAGGATGTGTGCGCAGGGGGGTCATCAGGAGATGATTCAGCTATTTCTGATTGACTCTCCTGCGTATCCGGTGGTGCTGGGCATGCCCTGGTTGAGTACCCATAACCCATCCATTTCGTGGCAGGAGAGGGCTCTGATGGAGTGGTCTGCCCAGTGTGTGGGTAGATGTTTAGGCGTTTCCGTAGGGGGCTACCTCGGTGGAGAGTCCAAACCAGGTGCCCGCATTGCACGTTCCCCCTGAGTATGGGGATTTGGCTATTGCGTTTAGTAAGTCGAGGGCGACGCAGTTGCCGCCCCATAGGCAGGGAGATTGTGCGATAGACCTCCAGGCAGGAGCTGCGCTCCCACGGAGCCATGTGTATCCTCTGTCTCAAGAGGAGAAGAAAGCTATGGAGACTTACATAGACAAATCTCTGAGACAAGGATACATACTGCCTTCCACTTCCCCTGCGTCCTCGAGTTTCTTTTTTGTGAAGAAAAAGGATGGTGGTTTGCGCCCATGCATCGATTACCGTGGTCTCAATCAGATTACGGTGAAGTACAGTTATCCACTCCCGCTGATTGCGACCATGACTGAGTCGTTGCATGGGGCGCGTTTCTTCACTAAATTAGATCTCAGGAGCGCGTACAACTTGGTGCGCATCAGGGAGGGCGATGAATGGAAGACAGCCTTTAGTACCACCTCGGGCCATTACGAGTATCTGGTCATGCCATACGGGTTGATGAACGCTCCGTCAGTTTTCCAATCATTCGTGGATGAGATCTTCAGGGACATGCAGGGGCAGGGGGTGGTTGTGTACATAGATGACATTCTCGTGTACTCGCCTACCCGTGTCGAGCATGTGGCCCTGGTGCGTAGAGTGTTGCGGAGGCTGGTGGAGCACGACCTGTATGTGAAGGCAGAGAAGTGTCTGTTTTTCCAGGAGTCGGTCTCCTTTTTGGGGGTATCAGTTGTCTGCGTCAGGGGTGAAGATGGAGGTAGACCGGGTGTCGGCCGTGCGTAATTGGCAAACACCAACCACTGTGAAGGAGGTGCAGCAGTTTTTGGGGTTTGCGAATTACTACCGGAGGTTTATCCGGGGGTTTTTGGACAGGTGGCAGCTCCCATCACGTCTCTTTTGAAGGGGGTCCGGTGCGTCTGCAGTGGTCGGCCGAGGCGGACAGGGCGTTTGGGAGGCTGAAGGACCTGTTTACCTCGGCCCCGGTGCTGGCGCATCCGGATCCCTCTTTGCCGTTCCAGGTAGAGGTGGACGCGTCAGAGGCCGGTCTAGGAGCCGTGCTTTCACAACGGTCTGGCGCGCCACCTAAACTCCGCCCCTGTGCTTTTTATTCTAAGAAGCTCAGTCCGGCGGAGCGGAACTATGACGTAGGGGACAGGGAGCTGTTAGCCGTGGTACAGGCCCTAAAGGTGTGGAGGCACTGGCTTGAGGGGGCTCAACACCCCTTTCCTCATTTTGACGGACCACCGTAACCTGGAGTACATCCGGGCAGCGAGGAGGCTGAACCCTCGCCAGGCAAGATGGAATATGTTCTTGACCAGGTTTACTTTTAAGATCACGTACATCCCTGGGTCACAGAACGGCAAGGCAGATGCGCTGTCTCGGCGGTATGACACGGAGGAGAGGTCCGTGGAGCCCACTCCCATACTGCCGGAGTCGTGTCTGGTGGCACCGGTAGTGTGGGAGGTCGATGCTGAACTCGAGCGGGCGTTACGCACCGACCCTAGTCCACCACAGTGCCCGGAGGGTCGGAAGTACGTTCCGCTCGAGGTTCGGGATCGATTGATCTATTGGGCTCACACCGTCACCCTCCTCTGGACATCCGGTATCGGCCGGACAGTGCACTGTCTTAGTGCCAAGTACTGGTGGCCCACGTTGGCAAGGGATGTGAGGGTTTATGTTTCCTCCTGCTCGGTGTGCGCCCAGTGTAAGGCGCCTAGACATCTGCCTAGGGGTAAGTTACTACCCTGCCCGTGCCACAACGACCATGGTCCCACCTCTCGGTGGATTTCCTTACTGACCTTCCTCCTTCACAGGGAATACCACTATACTGGTCGTTGTGGACCGGTTTTCTAAGGCCTGTCGTTTGCTCCCCATGCCGGGCCTTCCTACCGCCCTGCAAACTGCCGAAGCCCTATTCACCCATGTGTTCCGGCACTACGGGGTACCCGAGGATATTGTGTCTGATCGGGGTCCCCAATTTACCTCCAGAGTCTGGAGGGCCTTTATGGAGCGGTTGGGGGTCTCGGTGAGCCTCACCTCGGGTTACCACCCGGAGAGTAATGGGCAGGTGGAACGTGTAAACCAGGATGTGGGCAGGTTTCTTAGAACATACTGCCAGGACCGGCCGGAGGAGTGGGCAAGGTACGTTCCCTGGGCCGAAATGGCCCAGAATTCCCTACGCCATTCCTCCACTAACCTAACTCCTTTCCAATGTGTGTTAGGTTACCAGCCGGTTCTGGCACCCTGGCAGCAGAGCCAGATCGAGGCTCCTGCGGTGGATGAGTGGGCGAGGCGCTCGGAGGAGACATGGAACGCTGCACACGTCCCACCTGCAGCGGGCCCTCCGACGTCATAAGGCGAGCGCCGATCTCCACCGCAGTGAGGGACCGGTGTACGCACCCGGTGATCGAGTCTGGCTCTCTACCAGGAACCTGCCCCTCCGCCTGCCCTGTCGGAAACTGGGTCAGCGGTTTGTAGGGCCATTTAAAGTCCTGGGAAGGTTGAACGAGGTGTGTTATAAATTACAGCTACCTGTTGAATATAAAAGTATTAACCCCTCGTTCCATGTGTCCCTTCTCAGGCCGGTGGTAGCTGGCCCACTCCAAGAAAGTGAGATCAGGGAGACTCCTCCGCCCCATTGGACATCGAGGGGGCACCGGCGTACTCCGTGAGGTCCATCTTGGATTCGAGACGTCGGATGGGGGTCTCCAGTATCTAGTGGAGTGGGAGGGGTACGGTCCGGAGGAGCGGTGCTGGGTGCCGAGGAGAGACATTTTGGACCCGTCTCTCCTGACGGAATTCCATCGTGGGCACCCGACGCACCCTGCTCCGTGTCCTCCGGGTCGTCCCCCGAGGCCGGAGTCGGCGCACGTCTGGAGCCGCGTCAAGGGGGGGTACTGTCACGGTTTCGCCGAGGCTGCCTCTCTCCCTTGTTCGGGCAGGCTTCGGCGTTCGTTGTCTCCGGAATACTAGCTGCCACCGTTGTATGTTTCATGTTCGTTTGCTTTTGTCTGATTGTTGTCACACCTGTTTTCATTTAGTGTCATTAGTGTCCTATTTAGTTCTCGTTGTGTTTGTCAGGTGTTGTGTGTTATTGATTTTGTCAGTCGTGTATTTCGCTCGGTTGAGCTTCTCTCCACTGCGCTGGGTTATTACGCACCTGTTTTGTGCGCTGTTGTTTCGTTTCGCCTTCGTGCGTAGTTCGCCTTCGGGCAAGTATTGTCCGTTTGCCGTGTTTTGGCATTACTAAAGTCTGTTGGATTATCCGTCTGCGTCCTGCGTTTGATTCCACCACTGCACCTACAGCACGCTTTGACAGTTGGGGAGTAGTGACCTACATGTAGTTCAACTAGTAGTTGAACTACATTTTGCAGAAGCTTGGTGGTAGTTCTAATCTTAGAACTAAATTCTAATCTTGGTAGTGTTTTCAGAAGTTAATTACTTTTTTGCCATGTAGCGGTGTAGCTAACTACTGGAACTACACACTACTTTTTTGCAAAAATGTAATTAAATATGGGTGAAGTAGGCAATCGTTTCCTTTCGTATTCGGCATCAGACCTGCCTAATTCTCCCTCGAAACATAGTTTTATTTTTGAATAGGCTAAATTACACATTCTGTTAACATCTGACTCCAGAGTGAACAGTTCTTGCAATTTGTAGTCTATGACATTTCAGATTTAGATATGATGAATTATCACTAAGTAGTTTAGATGTAGTGAACTACTTTTTCAAAGTAACTTTAGTTAAGTAAACTATATGTTTCTTATGAGTAGCTTTAGTGTAGCTTAACTTCTTCCAGTGTGAAGTAATTGGTAGCAAGGTAAACTATATTTTCAGAGTAGCTTCCCCAACACTTCTTAAAATGTAGCCAAGTTATTTTGTTGTGAAGAAATAGGATGGGAAAAGCATTTACTGTGTCTACATTAGGCTACACTAGCAACACTGACATCATGGTTGTTGCTGGTGGCACGTAAACTACATTTAGTTCACTATACCATTCCCATCATCCTTCTCACAGATGAGGAGGAAACATCTATAATTGCATGAGCTCTTGCAATTATGCCCCAATCACCTCCTCTCCTCGTGAGCTTGTGCAACACACTAATGATAATGTAGTATCCCATCAATGCCAAGAATCTACACGTATGCAGGGACATGAAATTACTAATCATGTTGCAAAAAACATTCCTGGCAAGACAATCGAGCCAATTCCCTCTCCATCTCCTCCTTTCTTTCTCTGTCTCTTTCTCCTGCAACCTCTCTTCCTCTTTTCCTTTCCCCATCACCAAATACCTCTCCCTCCCTCCCTGTCTGTCTGTCTGTCAGTGTAACTAATGGCTGATTCCTCCTGCTGGGGGAGTGGGTGGCTGTGGTCCAAGCTATCCAGAGTTAAACTCGTTAACCCCTCCATACACCAGGAGATTGCTGCCACATGCCCTGGGCTGACTGAGGAATGCTCCTGTCCCCCCTGGTACCTCATCCACTTGGCTGCAGCTGCTGGCTTGCGTCCTGGCGTGGATCCGCCATCCCTTCCCTCAATTAGTATGTTTGTGTTGGAAAGGCAGGCTTCTTATTAGATAGGCTTTATACAGACAGGACATATGTTCAGAATACTATAGATGATAAAATGGCTCAGGTAAATAGAGTGCTTTACAGTATCAGATTAAACAAGACAAGCCACAATGAAATCCCCCCTACCTACATGGTCAATGTTGAAAGTATTCAACTAAAGCCATTGCACATGCAGTAGCAGACCGTTCATCCAAATATACGTTTTAATATCAAGCCTCAGATCAAGTCCAAATAGGAGTCAGTTGCCAACGAGCTCGCTGCGTGAGAGAAAGAAGTGACATCTTAAAAATTAGGAGCCAACATGCCTTGCTTTTAACACCTGTCACCTAAACTACAGGGCTGAGCTGCATGGAGGAGATTAACATTCATTAATGAGAGCTCCTATTGATTCACTCCCACTCTTCCCCAATCACAGACTGTTACAATCCATGACTGAGGAGTCATGGTTACACAGTGGAGAGAGGTGTATACACAACACAGCAACACTTCACCAACCACACACACATTCACATAAGCACGAGAGCACACGCGCGCGGGCACGCACACACACACACTCCACAAATCCCCAGGCCTCATCTGAGATGCAGTGACATTAATCAAATCATACATCACACCTCCATAACTGGAAGTGTAGCCACACACACGGCTACCTGCCATTGACACATCTTTCAAATCACTTTGATCTATTTCAGAATATGCTACTGATATGGACTTCATCTCTGGATGTCGTTCACTAAACATATTGTCTGCTCTGTTTTTACAAGCTACTTATCATTCAGATATGGAGGGCAGTTTGCAAATCTTGTTTGTTGTATTGGATCCTCAGTTCATACAGATAGAAACAAACAACAAAAACTAGATCTAGCAAAACTGTTATTACATGACAAATTAATCTAGCAATGATAACAAACACAACAATATGAAAACATGTTTGTTGGAGCATGTTATGGAATCCAGGCTGGTTAATGCTACATTGGTGCTGTGACTTAGATCACACAGTTGATGTCTATCAGCCGCCTGTTAACCCTGTACCAACCTCGATTCAATACCATATCCCCACCAGCATTCCCCACTGCAAAGTCTATCATTAGTACCGCTAAACTTTATTGACACTGATAATGTTATGGTCAATGTCTAGGTAAATCCAATGGTTGAGGAGGAGAAGATGTGTGATGTTTTACGGTGATGGCCATTGAATAACATCTAAAACCTGAGTCATTGATGCCCTCAGACTTCCCCATAAAGTGATCCCTAATACATAGTACTCTGTAAAAAAAGTAATCTTGTTCTCAAACTGCTGACACCGCAACTTACTGCTTCAGCTCCCACCCGTTAATCTAACGCTGATAAAAGTTAATCATAAAACAATAAAAAGAGAAATTATAACGCTGCGTAATCTATAGAATATATGCATAGCTATCACAGGAGATTAATAGCGGTGCTCAAGCCTAATGTAATTTAACACATGGAAAAAAGCATTTGACCAAGAGCTCTTGTAATTTATTAGGATCACAAGAGGGTGATGGTTGTGGTGGAAGGGCACCGTTTGATACAGCATGGGCACTAAGCACATGAACACTGAGCCAAGAACTCCACATTATTGGCATTAGAAAGCAAACATTGTCCTAATGATCTCCCAACAGTTAATCACCCTTGATATTACCAGCCATTAGATCTGTTTTATTTGATAGAAGTGGTTGAAAAGTGGTTAGAGAAGTTGGAGAAGGTGAATCTAATGAAGCTGTTGCTTTTTATTAAACCTCTTAATGGTGAAGAGACTTTTAATATGTGGAGACAGCACTACTGTATGGAAGATCAGTCTGAAATAGTTAAAACAATAGTGTGGAAAATAGAGTTCATGAACTATGTAACAGCCAGATAAATAAAATATTGCATTTAATTCCTTATAGGTTAGATGGTTCAGAGAACGAATGACTGAAACCATTGAACATGAATTAGAGTATACTGCTGTGCTGAGTACTGAGTGTAGTGCGGTGGTGTGACAGTCAGTAGGTCAGTGCAGTGGTCTGGTCTAACAACCTAACAAACAACCTCCATCTTTACATGACCTCTTGTTTGAGCTGTTATTACTCATAATTTTATTCAGGAAGAATCATATCTAGAGATCCTCTTGTGTTGGCTGATAAACAGTGCATTCGGAATGTATTCAGACCCTTTGACTTTTTCCACATTTTGTTACATTACAGCCTTATTCTAAAATGGATTCAATTGTTTTTCCCCCTCATCAATCTACAATACCTGATAATGACAAACCAAAAACTATTTTCCAGAAATATTTGCAAATTTATATAAAAAAAACATTAAAAAAAATATCTAATTTACATAAGTATTCAGACCCTTTACTCTGTCCTTTGTGGAAGCACCTTTGGCAGCTATTACAGCCTCAAGCCTTCTTGGGTATGACTCTACAAGCTTGACACACCTGTATTTGGGGAGTTTCTCCCATTCTTCTCTGCAGATCCTCTCAAGCTCTGTCAGGTTGGATGGGGAGCGTCGCTGTACAGCTATTTTCAGGTCTCTCCAGAGATGTTCGATCAGGTTCAAGTCCGGGCTCTAGCTGGGCCACTCAAGGACATTCAGAGACTTGTCCCGAAGTCACTCACTCCTGCTGCCACCACCATGCTACACCGTAGGGATGGTGCCAGGTTTCCTCCAGACGTGACGCTTGGCATTCAGGCCAAAGAGTTCAATCTTGGTTTCATCAGACCAGAGAATCTTGTTTCTCATGGTCTGAGAGTCCTTTAGATGCCTTTTGGCAAACTCCAAGTGTGCTGTCATGTGCCTTTTACTGAGGAGTGGCTTCCTTCTGGCCACTCTACCATAAAGGCCTGATTGGTGGAGTGCTGCAGAGATGGTTGTCCTTCTGGAAGGTTCTCCCATCTCCACAGAGGAACTCAGGAGCTCTGTCAGAGTGACCATTGGGTTCTTGGTCACCTCCCTAACCAAGGCCCTTCTCCCCCGATTGTTCAGTTTGGCTGGGCGGCCAGCTCTAGGAAAAGTCTTGGTGGTTCCAAACTTCTTCAATTTAAAAATGGAGGCCACTGTGTTCTTGGGGACCTTAAATGCTGCAGAAATATTTTGGTACCCTTCCACAGGTCTTTGCCTCAACACAATCCTGTTTCGGAGCTCTACGGACAAATCCTTCAATCTCACTGTCAACTGTGGGACCTTATATAGACAGGTGTGCGCCTTTCCTAATCATGTCCAAACAATTGAATTTACCACAGGTGGACTCCATTCAAGTTGTAGAAACATCTCAAGGATGATCAATGGAAACAGGATGCACCTGAGCTCAATTCTGAGTCTTAAAAAACCCCAAATTGCTAAATTTGCTAAAAACCTGTTTTCACTTTATCATTATAGGGTATTGGGTGTAGATTGACTTAGAAATGTCCTTGTTTTCCATGAAAACATACATGAAATTAGTTTGAATAGGAAATATAGCAAAATGAATCGGAAATGTAGTCATTGACAAGGTTAGAAATAATGATTTTTAATTGAAATAATAATTGTGTCCTTCAAACTTTGCTTTTGTCAAAGAATCCTCCATTAGCAGCAATTACAGCCTTGCAGACCTTTGGCATTCTAGTTATCAATTTGTTAAGGTAATCTGAAGAGATTTCACCCCATCCCTCCCACAAGTTTGATTGGCTTGATGGACACTTCTTACGTACCATACGGTCAAGCTGCTCCCACAACAGCTCAATAGGGTTGAGATCCGGTGACTGTGCTGGCCACTCCATTATAGACAGAATACCAGCTGACTGCTTCTTCCCTAAATAGTTCTTGCATAGTTTGGAGCTGTGCTTTGGGTCATTGTCCTGTTGTAGGAGGAAATTGGCTCCAATCAAGCACCTTCCACAGGGTATGGCATGGCGTTGCAAAATGGAGTGATAGCCTTCCTTCTTCAAGATCCCTTTTACCCTGTACAAATCTCCCACTTTACCACCACCAAAGCACCCCCAGACCATCACATTGCCTCCACCATGCTTGACAGATGGCATCAAGCACTCCTCTAGCATCTTTTCATTTGGTCTGCGTCTCACAAATGTTCTTCTTTGTGATCCGAACACCTCAAACTTCAATTTGTCTGTCCATAACACTTTTTTCCAATCTTCCTCTGTCCTGTGTCTGTGTTCTTTTGCCCATCTTAATTTTTCTTTTTATTGGCCAGTCTGAGAAATTGCTTTTTCTTTGCAACTCTGCCTAGAAGGTCAGCATCCCGGAGTCACCTCTTCACTGTTGACATTGAGACTGGTGTTTTGTGGGTACTATTTAATGAAGCTGCCAGTTGAGGACCTGTGAGGCGCCTGTTTCTCAAACTAGACACTCTAATGTATTTGTCCTCTTGCTCAGTTGTGCACCGGGGCCTCCCACTCCTCTTTCTATTCTGGTTAGAGCCAGTTTGCGCTGTTCTGTGAAGGGAGTAGTACACAGCGTTGTACGAGATCTTCAGTTTCTTGGCAATTTCTCGCATGGAATAGCCTTCATTTCTCAGAACAAGAATAGACTGACGAGTTTCAGAAGAAAGTTCTTTGTTTCTGGCCATTTTGAACCTGTAATCGAACCCACAATTGCAGATGCTCCAGATACTCAACTAGCCTCAAAAAGGCCAGTTTTATTCCTTCTTTAATCAGCACAACAGTTTTCATAACATAATTGCAAAAGGGTTTTCTAATTATCATTTAGCCTTTTAAAATGATAAACTTGGATTAGCAAACACAACGTGCCATTGCAGCACAGGACTGATGGTTGCTGATAATGGGCCTCTCTATGCCTCTGTAGATATTCCATGAAAAATCAGCTGTTTCCAGCTACAATAGCCATTTACAACATTAGCAATGTCTACACTGTATTTCTGATCAATTTGATGTTATTTTAATGGACAAAAAAATTGCTTTTCTTTCGAAAACAAGGACATTTCTAAGTGACCCCACTCTTTTGAACGGTAGTGTATATTTTAGAATAAGGCTGTAACGTAACAAAATGTGGAAAAGGGAAGGGGTCTGAATACTTTCTGAATGCACTGTATTTGGAGGATTTAGATAAATTAAGACATTTCGAGAGATTCTGAAGAAGAGGGGTTGTGATTTATTCACCCTGGCACAGAAAATGGGATGTTGCCTTATTTTTTTTATCCCAGTGTTAGACAATGAGACGAATGGGTTCATTAAAAGATAAAAGAAAGTGAACAAGAATTTAACACAAACGACAACATGAGCACTGCGCCCGTGATATGAACTATAATTCTTTCCATGGCGCAAACACTAACCTGAGATACCATCCTACCCTCCTTACTCCTTCTTTCTCTATTGTACTAACTAGCCTTTCACAACAGCCTCTCAGACAACGCCACAGGCTCAGGAAATGTATCAACGTTGTAAAAAACTTCCCTCATCTGTTTATTCATTCTCACCCCTTTACAAGCACAATGCATAATATGATCAAATCCGTGTCTCAAATCTACGTTGTCCAGGACTGTGTCTGTCTGAAATTGAAAAACCCCTAATAAAGACTGTGCATACATTTTCTGCTGTTGTTGCTCATTGAGCCATCCCTCAAATTCTTCGTTGTTGATAAGGCCTGGTGAGGATGGGGTGCCATGGTGAAGGATGTGAACAGGCGTGATTGTGATCTCTCTCCTTTGTTCTGTGAGAGCAGATGTCGTTAGGATTCAGCACACACAGTATCACTCCTCCTGCCTCCTATCCAATCCTGACCTGAGTGGAGGGCTTTCAAAATCACTACAACCCAAACACCACAACAACCTTTATTTCCATTTCTTTTCATTACATAGTAGCACATTAAACTACAGCCTACGTGGTTTATGCCTCGCATATGCCAGTATCGATCTGGCTGTTGGACAGTAAGTTAAATCCCTGCGTTTGGGCCTTCACCTTGAATCATGCCTGGAGAGCTGCCAGGCTACTTGCAGCCAATTTGCGTCACACTAACAGCACACAGTGTTTTCTTAATAGGATTGTCACAGCTATAGTATAGGGCCCTTCTAAACACAGCGCTTCTCCAAATTGCTGATTAGCCCTACTACAAAGACACTAGTAACGTTTTGTATGCACAGTTTAATGTCGAGCAGCAAGGTACTTAATGTGAGTTGTGGTGGCTCCCATTCTCCCCCTGAGTTTAAAGACCATAAGAAGCGATGAAATATTAAGATCCCTGGAGTTGTTTAAAATGTATATAATAATGGTCTTAGTATCCGTCACAATCTGGCAGTATAATAGCAATATGGCAATATGGCAAAATAATAGCAATATACTTAAATCAATCTGTGACGTTAAAAAAACAATCTGACCATTACCTTAACTGGACTCACTATACTTATCAGAACTAAGTACAACACTAAATTTGCTCATTCTCATACCTTGTGTGCATTTTCTAAAAGCCATGACAAATTTATAGAGGAAACGACAGATGGTTTAGGATTTTCCAAATTGAATGATAAAACTGCATACACCACTATAACATCTGATCCTATCATCCACCATGCTTCATGATGTGGTGTTAAATTAAGCCTACTCTCACACGTACTCTGTCTCTCTCTCACACACACACACACACACACACACACACACACACACAAACACACACATACACACACTAAAAGTTACAAGCATTTCGCTGCACCTGCGATAAAATCTGCAAAACATGTGCACGCGACCAATACATTTTATTTGATGAGATGAGCTGAATCAGTCAGAGTTCCAGCCTCCATCACAATCCCACAATCCCTCACACCTTCTGGTCCTGCTGACTGTTGAAGCCATGCTGGCTCCTTACATTAATGTGTACATTACGCTTGATGGGCTGCTATTAGGGAGCAAATTACATGGATGCAATTAAAGCTTGCTAGACCATGGACAGTGCCCTAGTCAGCGACACGACCATGAAGCAGAATATTTGATTTCGCAGCTCTTTTTGCCTGTGCGCCACAAGAGCCATAAGGAGCATGATCCTCCCAGCAGGAAGCCTGAGGACTCATACAGTGTGTATGTACTCAGACATACTGTAGTAAAGTGGAAAAATCTGCCGATCTGCCCTTGAGCAAGGCAGCTAACCCCCAACAACAACTGCTCCCCAATGATGTGGATGTCGATTAAGGCAGTCCCCTGCACCGCTCTGATTCAGAGGAGTTTGGTTAAATGCATTAAACACATTTCGATTGAATGCATTCAGTTGTGCAACTGACTAGGTCATCCCCCCTTTCCCCTAGTACCCTCAGAGCAGGCTAATACTGTACAGAGCTAACACATCATGTCTGGATGAGGTACAGTACAGTGGATGAGCTAGTGCTAGTGGGATGTCTTTTTTGCAAGAGTGCAGTGCAGTATGCTTTATTGCCCAGATGCTAATGTTCCTAGCACATAGATACTCATACTGCCTGACACCCATGCCGGGATCCTCTCCTCTGAATGACAGAGGGTTATGAAATCAGAGGGCCATGTTATCTATCTGATAAAGATACATCTCGAAGGCAGAGACGTTTGAAGACCCTGCCCAATTAGATATGATATGCAGAGGGGCTGTGATTTCCATTTTCTTCTATCAAGCGACAGATGGATTTATATCGCCAATGCCTCAGATCAGAAGAGAAGCAGAGAGCAAAGGCACAAACATGATTTATTCAACACTGCTGCATGCATAATATAGACTAAATCTATATTCAATAGAAATGTTGTCTCTAAGCTATGTATCCCACTGCATGGAAATGTACGCAAATTGTGTACTGTTGCACCGACTTCTAGAGCTGAGTTTATTTTAAAGAGGCTTTATTCAGGCTAGATGTATTAATATAGTCAATTTGATAAAAATCTAGTTTGGCAAAGGAAAACAAGCCCTGCATCCACACAGAAAGGAAGAGAAGTTCATAGATAGGATTCTGAAAACGTATTTGGAAATATTTGATTTTTGCTGAGAACAGAGAAAATGGGTCAGGGTAACATTAGCAATAAGGAGACAATGACAGGCGGAGAGTCAAGAAAAACTGCTTGATAAATCAGTAAAGCAAAGAGATATACAAAGTGGATATGGGCTCTGCATCTATAAAGAATGAATTGAATGTATTCCAGGTATCCTTCTCTATTTTTGCACACACAAAGAAACAAAGAAAAATCATTGTAGGGGTAATCAATGCATTGTGCAGTGCTATTTTCTGTTTTAGGCTAATTGTGGTCAGCTTCACTTCACTCAGCTCTCTAGTTGGAGGGGTTTCTGCTCCGTGAGGGACTCTCCAGGTCAACACAATTAAAATAAACTGGGATGGAGAGAGGAGAGGAGAGAACCCTCTGCATTCTGTTCACAGTTACACTCTCAGCTGCCATCACCAATTCTTAAAGGCCAGGCTTTGACTGCAGAGAAAGAACAGGGCCATGGTCAGGACAAGGATGGTCGGCTGGGGGGGGCTGGTGAATATGGCGGTTTGAATGAACAGAAATCAGTCCTTAAAAGCAAGAAGTGTTCAATTATTCGGTAATTTCAGCACTGTGTGTCACTGTATGCCTCTCAAATCCCACACAAAGCTTTCATTCTTGGCTGTATCTGTGTACATCAAATACAATTTTAGAGTGGTTCTTGTGAACAGACAACAAATAAATACAGACCACCACTCAATGTTCCAGCTATAAACTACCTGGACTCGTTCTGGTGGGGATAGTACTTTTATAACAAGCTTGGATTTACTGTGGAATTTATCTTGAATATTTCATATTTTGAAACGTGCCCAACTGATCATTTGTAGGCTGAACACATGACATTTTTAACAATGTTTTTTTCTGATAAAACTAGTTCATTGCATCCGCCGTGGAGCCCAGTTTCATAATATTACCATATGTCCCAGCTGCTTGTCGTAGTTTTGAAGTAATCACAAAAAAACAGGCCTTATTTTAGGGCATTTTTCACCCTGCCAGCTCCTATTAGTTCTATTGAGCACCGTGGCACCAACTCGCCTTCAGAACGTTCTATTCCCAGCCCATTGTTCTACGTCACAATGCCTGCTTCGCTATTGTTGGCAAAGAGACCTGCCCACGCTGGTAGTTAAAACGTCAACAACAACAAAAAATGACTCATGGAACTCTGAGGTCGTCCCATTGTTATAGACTATAGGGGAAATATAGGTATGTCTGTCTATTTCGCAATGTGTCGATTTAGATTTTTTCAAGTCGGGCGCCATTTTAATCATGATAATCTCCTCTTTGTAATTATGTAAGTCTGGGCAGCGAGCTCGGTTGTCATCGATCACTAGACCAGAAATATTCAGAAGGTTTCATTTTTTTCCCTACTTCCTCATTACGCAGACATAAGCACTGTTGACACCATCGAGGTGCGGATGTTTTTTTCTTTTCAGTTTCGTCATAAGAACAGATTGTAGTGGTAATATGAAAAGGGATAGATTTTCTGTGCCATTTAGGCCAAATGGAATTCTAAGCATCATTCCAGTCAAAATAGGCTCTGCGAACGTTCTATTCAACTCATTTGCTATGGGCTCGCTCGCGCTAGTGTTCCAACTTAGCCAACGTTCTGTTGCCGTTTTTCAGTCTTGGGTGAATTTTCACTCGTTCTATTGTCCAGCCTATGACATTTGTGAGGCTCAATGACACAGCACAGCGATGTGACAAAATGGTTGTGTGCCACATGTCAACACAACACACTACAACTGCTGACAAAGGGAACACAGGACTACATTCATTCCCTCCTCTTGCTATTAGAATGAAATGGCAATGTGAATAGCTATTCCCTCTAATTCCATGTCAAAAACAAGACATTCTTCATTGTTGCAAAACTCCTCTTTGGTTGTTATGGGCTTGTATCCACTACCAGATGTTGTTATCCTTTAGCTGAACGACACCTTTTAACACACACACACACACACACACACTTCAGCCTGAGGGCTTGCCTGAACAGCTCAACAAATATGGCTTTAATATGATTTAAGTGTGGTCATTGTAGATAAATGTAGCTAGCTATCAGAGCAGACGGGAGAAGAGAAGAGCTGGACCAATATAGACCCATTTCCAGAGCTTTCCAGCTGTAATTATGTCTAATTGTGATTCCTGTGTGGCTCCCGAGCTGGCCTCAGCAGTGCACATTTCTCGACAATGAGCCCTGCGGGTCTCACCTCTGCTCAGCACTTCCACACCTCGCACACACAATGCTTGCAGGACTCATTAACTATGTCTTATAGTGTCTCATTCTCTCTCTCTCTCTCTCTCTCTCTCTCTCTCTCTCTCTCTCTCTCTCTCTCTCTCTCTCTCTCTCGCTTTCTCTAATGTCTTCTCTCTCCTTCTCTCGCCGTCTCCCTCTCTCCGTCTCTCTCAATCTCCTGCACTTGCACTCTTCCACTTTTCCCTCCCTCTTAGAGATGATTGAAATAGTGTAACAGTCTCGTCCAGAGGGGAACGATGGCACTATGAGGACTGTATGTTTCTAGAGCCTCGGTGGGTCAATTGTGGATTTGTACTGTAGATTATACAGTGGAGTGGTCAAGAGGCATCTCAGAGGAACCATATTAACAGTGGGGAATCCTCTGTGTCCCCAGAGGACTCATTTCCCTGCAGCACACATCTAACTTTCCACAGAATCAATAATGCCATTTGACATGCAATGTACTGCTGCTACTGTACTTGGGGAAATTAGCACACGTTTCACGTGAGAATTAATCAATTACTGTAGGCAGAGAATTAGATATTCCGCTTGAATCGACAGTAACTTGAATGTAATGAATTTCAGGAGGAAATATGTAGTATTAGTAGTAGTAGTGGTATTATTATTATTATTATTATTATTATTATTATTTATGTTAAAGTAGTAGTAGTAGTAGTAGTAGTAGTAGTAGTAGTAGTAGTAGTAGCAGTAATAGTACAAATCGATTTCAGCAGTCATCCATGAAACAAAAACAAACCTTTCAAGACATCACAATTGTATAAGACAATACTAAACTTGATTACAGATGCTATAATTAGTTTATAATAAAAATGAGGATGTTTGCTTGGATATGTAAAAAACAATGCTATGTACTGTTTGTTGCCCCTACATCGTAAAAGCATGTGGATTACCTAATCTCTCAAATAATACAGATTGCTTTGGCTCAACTACGTCAACTACTCCTCTCTAAAAATATCCCAATAAGTGATTCTGCAAAGAGATCTGGTCCGGTTCCCTGCATGGCTTCACTTTTAATGACCTCATTGTCATAACGCCAAGAGACAGAGTCAAGTGACAATAATGTCAGATTAAAAAACCACCGCCAGACGTGGGCTGCTTTTTTGAAGGGGTTATTATTGCAATGAATCAGGATTTTCCTGTCAAAATATTGAGCTGAAGTCCCTGCAAAGTTGAACAGAAATGAGCCTGTGCAACAGCTGTGGGGCTCAAGTGCGAGATTACTACAACGATCCTAAAGCAAAGTGGCAAACGAGCACTCCATGTTTTTGTAGGAAGTGAGATCTCACAAACAAGGGAATCATGCGTCCCACATCAACCAGAACAACCATCTTAGACTATGACAAAATGAATGAAATTGGCTCACAATACAATATAATACAATGCAAATGTATGTTCATTTTCGAGCACACATCATCAACACATTCCAAGGGCATAGCAAGATGTCAAAGCAGGACATTTCTAAATGTACCTTGCAAGAAAACTCTGGCTATAACCAGCCTGGACCATCTCTATAGCTCAGACTCATTTTTTCCTTCCTTATTCTGAATCTCAGCAGTTTACAGTGTTTTTTATAGACACCGAGGTCACTCAAGGAAGCGCCTCAGACTGTTCTTTGATGTTACATTAGTTTTCATATGAAGATATTAAAGTTGTGTTGGAAGTGAGACACGCACTACATATTTCATCCTAAGAGATAAAATGTGCTGTGCTTGAGAACGATCCCACATCCATCCTGTGCTCCTTCAACTTCTCTGAGACCCATCAGTTTCCAGAGTTACAGCACTCTCTGCTCTCTCTATGAAGACACAACTCAGCGAATTCTACACCAAACAAACTCAATAACACCTGAGACACTTGCAGTAAGGACTCTGGGTACATACTTAGTTTACCAAATGAACCATTCTCAAATAAAATAAAATAAAATAAAATTGTATTGGTCACATGCAGATGTTATTGCGGATGTAGCGAAATGCTTGCGTTCCTAGCTCCAACAGTGCAGTAGTATTTAACAATTCACAACAATACACAAATCTAAAAGTAAAATAATGGAATTAAGAAATATATAAATATCAGGACGAGCGATGTCAGAGTGGCATTGACTAAAATACAGTAGAATAGAATACAGTATATACATATGAGATGAGCAAAGCAGTATGTAAACATTATTAAAGTGACTAGTGTTCCATTTTTAAAGTGGCCAGTGATTCCATGTCTATGTATCTTCTCCTTCATCCTACCCTCCTTTTCTTTCTCCTCCCTTTCTCCTCTCTCTCTCTCCTCCCTCTGGTTGTCTCATTCACTCACAGCATTGTGATTTCCATTTTTTTTTGCATTTGATGACGTGCTGAGGGCTCTGACATAATGTTCTCTCAGTTGAGTAAATATGTAAATATAGACCACAGTGTCATGTCTGATTAAACAAATTAATGACTTAATTAATTGAAACTTTTGGCCAAGTTTGTGTGGTTGTTTGTCTGGGTAGAAGTTTTAATTAAACAGCTACTGCGTTAATAATTGCATTGTCGCTAAATGCTCTTTGATTTCAGTTTGCTTTGTCATACCTGTGAACACCAATAGGACATTGATGTGACTCAGTCTAACTCCTCACAGTATTGGAATGAACACTTCCTGATCTAAACGTACCCCCCATGGTCCAGGGAACATCTGCCACTGTATAAAAATAGCATCATGACTCACATTGGCCTAACATCACGTAATCAAACCAGTATCCATTGTGATTGTGGTTGATTTGTATGGTGGTGGTGTGGGCACCATGTTATGTGATTGGCCTGCCACCCTGTGGACCGTAGGGCTGGAGCCTCAGGGTGTTCCAGCCAGCCATCTGTGGCAGCTCCAGGGCATGGCATTCAGCAGGGCATGGTGGAGCCATGGATCCTCCCCCTCATCCTTATAAAGGGGATGCTTTTCTCTCATAGCTCTCAATGATCCGACCTCTTGGTCTATTTACTGCCCCAGTGAGCAAACCATGGTGATATTATCATATCAGTACCAAGTGTGTAAACAATGACACAATCCTTCCCCTAACATTTGCATTCTTTGGCATATGCTGTTTCCTGACTGCAAGGGACACAGTGGTGTCTTTTGTAGGAGCGTCTGTGTGAGCAGATTGCAATTGCCATATTCAGGCTGGGTGCAAACACACAGTAAGGCTGTCTGTGAATGCTGTGAACTATGGTGCCACTGTAGTGGGAAAATGAGAGAACGGGATATTCGTGTCTAGTTACTTGCTGGTGCCGAGGCCCAGCTTGATGACTAAATCACGATTCATGACATCGTTTGGATGGATGGATGTATATTTGCATCTCACAGGAGAGAACCACACCTTCGCTGTGGCAATCTCCAGGGACAAGACGTTCCCACGGAAATCCTGAGGTCGCTGACGCCAGGAGAGGTGTGAAGACTGATGAAAACTTGAATCGACAAAATGAATTTTACTGTGAATTAAATTGTTGTGTTTGTTTCAAGAGTTTATAAAGAGTTATGAATATGTTTCTTTGTACTGTAAGTGCTATGGATTTATTGTTACAGGGAAACTGTTATTCTGTTCGTCGGATGGTGGATAGTTCAAAGAGGAGCGACACAGGGGTGCGCTCCTATTATTTAAATTGAGTTGATTAGATTAGAATCTGGGTGTGTTGTTCCTGTCTATTCTTTTTACTAGCAAAGTGCAAAGAAGTGTTAATTCAGGTTGGGTGTGAATTTGTTTAACAGTTTGTTAGGGCGGGCAGTGAATTCACTCTATACTTTGAAAAACTTTTAGCAACAAGCTCACCTGTGAGTATCTATGCTACATCGTTTTCTATTAAAGATTATTCTGAACTGAAGACACGTGTTATTGTTATTCGAACTGAAGACACATGTTATTCTGAACTGAAGCCCACGTGCGATTTTGAACTGAAGACACGTGTTATTCTGAACTGAAGATACATGTTATTTCTGAACTGAAGATACGTTATTATACACAAACTGAAGACACGTGTTATACTGAACTGAAGACACGTGTTATACTGAACTGAAGACATGTTATTCTTGGAACTGAAGACACGTGTTATTCTGAACTTTGAAGATACATTATTCTGAAACTGAAGATACGTATTAGGTACTGAACTGAAGACACGTGTTATACCGACCGAAGACACGTGGTTATACTGGAACTGAAGACATGTTATTCTGAACTGAAGACACGTATTATTCTGGAACTGAACTTACCGTGTTATACTGAACCTTTGAAGACATGTTATTCTGAACAGTTACGTATTCCTGAACTGAAGACCACGATTATGGTTATTCTGAACTGAAGATACGTATTATACTAATTCAAGACACGTGTTTATACTGAACTGAAGACACGTGTTATGAACTGAAGACATGTTATTCTGAACTGAAGACACGTAGTTATTCTGAACTGGAAGACACGTATTCATATGGAACTGAAAGACATGTTATACTGAACTGAAGTTACGTGGTTATTCGAACTGAAGAAACGTGTCATTCTGAACTGAAGACACGTGTTTCTGAAACTGGAAGACACGCATGTTATTTGAACTGGAAGATACGTGTTATTTGAACCGAAGACCCGTGGTTATACCGAACTGAAGACATGTTATTCTGAACTGAAGCGCCTGTAACAACAACATTAAGTCTTATTTAGTTGATAGTCATTTTAGTCAGTGTATTCTGTGATGCTTATCCATGTATTTCTGCCACCACCGCAATTGAGTTCAATCTTTTCTGCCAACCATCATTCTGTGCATCGGAAAGTATTCAGACCCCCTTAACTTTTCACATTTCTTACTTACTGACTTTTTCTAAAATGGATTAAATCGTTTTTTTCACTCATAAACCTTTACTAATACCCCATAATGACAAAGCGAAAACAGGTTTCATATAAATATTCAGACCCCTTACTCAGTACTTTGTTGAAGGCCACCCACTATTGGCGCGATTACATCCTTGAGTGCTTCTTGGGTATAACGCAACAAGCTTCATATCTGCTATTTGGGGAGTTTCCATTCTTCTCTGGAGATCCTCTCAAGCTCTGTCCAAATTGGATGAGCGTACGCTGCACATCTATTTCTAGGTCTCTCCAGAGATTAGATTGGGTGTTTCAAGTCCGGGCTCTGGCTGGGCCACTCAAGGATCATTCAGAGACTTATCCCAAAGCCACTCCCTGTGTTGTTTTGGCTGTGTGCTTGGGGTGCATTGTCCTGTTGGAAGGTGCTCTGTGGAGCAGGTTTTCATCAATCTTTCATGTACTTTGCTCTGTTCATCTCCCGCCATTCTGACTATAGTCTCCCAGTCCCTCCACGCTTTCAAAAACTATTTCCACTAGTGATGCTGCCAATCATGCTTCACCGTAGGGATGGTGCCAGGTTTCCTGCAGACGTGATGCTGGAAAGATTCAGGTCCAAAGAGGAGTTCAATCTTGGTTTCATCAGACCAGATAATCCCGTTTCTCATGGTCTCCAGAGTCTTCGGTTCCCTTTATATGCAAAACACAAGAGGGCCTTCATGTGCCTTTTTTACTTGAGGAGTTTCCGTCACTTTACACTCTGCACCATAAAGGCCTGATTAGTGGAGTGCCGAGATGTTGTCAACTTCTGAAAGTTCTCCCACACTCCACAGAGGAACTCTGGACTCATGGGTCGCTCTACATCGGAAGTTCTTCGTCACCTCCTGACCGTAACCTTCTCCCTTCGATTGCTCGAATTTCGAGATCCCGAGTCGGCCAACTCTAGGGAGAGTCATGGCTAGTTCAAACTTCTTCTTTTGAGACTGATGGAGCCACTTGTGTTCTTGACCTTCAATGCTCGCAGAAGTATTAGTACCTTCTGAATCTGTCAGCCTCGCACAAGTCCCGTTTGAACTCTACGGACAAATCCTTCCGACCTCATGGCTTGGTTTTTGCTCTGACATGCACCGTCAATGGTGGACCTTATATAACGCAGGTGCCAGGATAAATAACTTCTCCTCAACGTGACCAAGACAAATGAGATGATTGTGTGGACTACAGGAAAAAAAAAGAGGACTGAGCATGCCCCAAATTCTCATCGACTGGCTGTAGTGGAACAGGTTGAGCTTCAAGTCCCTTGGTGTCCACATCACCAACAAAACTATCATGGTCCAAACACACTAAGACAGTCATGAAGAGGGTACGATAAAGCCTATTCCCTCAGGAGACTGGAAAGGACTTGGGTATGGGTCCTCAGGATCCTCAAAAAGTTCTACAGCTGCACCTCGAGAGCATCCTGACTGGTTGTAGACCACCGCCAGGCGGCAACTGCTCGACCTCCGACCGCAAGGCACTACAGAGGGTAGTGTGTGGGCGCCCAGTACATCACCTGGGGACAAGCTTCCTGCCATCCAGGACCTGTATACCAGGTGGTCAGCTGAGGAAGGCCCTCAAAATTGTCAAAGACTCCAGCCATCTAGTCATAGACTGTTTTCATACTGGTGGATGGCAAGCGGTACTGAGCGCCCAAATCTAGGTCCAAAAGGCTTCTCAACAGCTTTCACCAGCAAGCCATAAGACCCTGGAACAGCTAATCATGGCTACGCGGATCATTTGCACTGCCCCCACCCCCACCCCATCTGCGCTGCTGCTACTCTGTTAATTATTTATGCATAGTCACTTAACTCTACCTACATGTACATATTACTCAACTAGCCTGTGCCCCGCACATTGACTCCTGCACCGGTACCCCCTGTATATAGCCTCCTACTGTTATTTGATTTAACTTCTGCCTTTTTTTTTCTCAACACTTTTTGTTGTTGTTTTATTTAACTTTTATAAAAAAATTAAATGCATTGTTGGTTAAGGGCTGGGCAAGCATTTCACGGTAAAGTCTACACCTGTTGTATTTCGCGCATGTGGCAAATAAACGGATTTTGATTTGATTTGTGTGCCATTCCAAATCATGTCCAATCAATTGAATTTACCACAGGCAGACTCCAATCAAGGATTATCACGGAAACAGGATGCACTCTGAGCTGAATTTCTTTAGTCTAATAGCAAAGGGTCTGAATACTTGGTGTAAAATAAGATATTTTTGTTTTTTATTTGTAATACATTTGCAAAAATGTCTAAAACCTGTTCGCTTTGTAATTATGGAGTATTGTGTAAGATTGATGAAGAAAACAATTTATAAATTTTTTAATAAGGCTGTAACGTGAACAAAATGTGGAAAAAGTCAAGGGGTCTGAATACTTTCCGAATGCAATCGTATTAGTAGAATTGAGTAAATGCATTCCTCGCTTGGTGAGTAGTTCATTTGATTGGCTACACATTCATAATTTAGTAGGTCTATTGGTAAATATCATTAACACTACACATAGCATATGCTTGGGTTCCCACCTGACATCCTGGGATCTCCTTGACTCAATAAATTAATGCTAGAAAATTGGTCACCAGGATTAGCAATTTGTATCTAGCCTCTTAATAATTGCATAACGGTGCAAGATAGACACATGTTCATTATAGTCATACTGAGAGGTGATGTAAGGCACACTACCTTCACTAGATCTCCTCCAGAGATTTTACAGGCCTGTTGCATTTATCCACATAATAATGGAGTTAGATTGATGAACGTAGTTGATTATTAATCAACACACGCTTTTGAACCACAACTACATATCGGTGACCTCATCCTCAGTCGATGGGGGATTTCCACCAACCTTCACTCATAGTTGCAAACTTTTTAATTTGAGTGTGGATTGCATCATAATGCTTCTCCCCTCCTTCAGGTCTGATCTGCTCTTATCGCCTGTCAGATCAAGTGATCCTGTGTACACAGGCACACAGAACACGCTTTTATGGAAAGCGTTGATGATAAAACATCAAGTTGGGGAAAATTCATCATCTTTTGAAACACCCGTCATCAGTTTTGCAGCATTTTCTGGGAAGAAAATAGGATGAGCCGACAAGGTGTCTTACTTCTGTTTAATCGGATGCTTTAGAGACGAGGGCGGAACGGAGCCAGCCAGCCTTGTGTCTCATGCCTCTCCGGGTCTCCCAGCTGTAGCCTCACTGATCTGGGGAAAATCAAAGATTAGCATTTGGGAGAGGTTTGTACCTGCCCCAAACACAGCAGCTGACTCATCAGATCCTCCACCAGCCCTCAGCCTACTATCCACTTTAAAAGGAAATCTGGAGAATAATCATATTCCGTACTCAACAAGACAATAACTTGGGCTTTTCATCTGATGTATGCCAAGATTCTGACATTCTAACAAAATTCGATTGATAGGGGTACACCACCTACAGATAAAAGAGGACGTGGGAGATGTTAGATTGGTTTGATAGTGAATTTCAATGAAAAAACAGTAGTCCAGGCATCACACCTCAATATTTCAGTACTAATTCACGCCGAACATATCACCTAGACCTTTCATTTCTCAAGCATAGGCAAGACAAGACTAATAATTGTAATGTAAATGCACCACAAAATCAAAGGAAAAGTGGAATGAATACAGTATATCTACACCGGGACAACTTCTAGCATACACTCCATCTGTAAGTTGCTATTGAGCTGGTCAAAATCAGTCATTAAAACAAGCTTATAAATGAAATGTAAAAAATATCAATTAACACTTAGATCCCACCTTGGCTGGGACCTAGTTGTTGTGCTGTAGTGCTGGTTAGTTGCTGCTGAGTCAGATGATGGGTGGCGCTGCAGGCTGGAGGAAATCTTGGGGTATACATCTCTAAAGTGTTGTTGCCTTTGGTGTGTGCCAGATGCCTGCCAGGGACCCGGCCTATTAGAAGAATTAAAACAGATCAAAACAGAGAGGGCCGGGCGGATCGGCAGAAGAAAGAGAATCCGCCTGCTCTCCAAGAGACTGGGATGAAAGGGCACAACAGACAGCAAGTGGGGCAGGAGAAGACATTGTGTAACCGCTGCTACAGAGTTTGAGGGGAAGCTTTGATTCCTCTTTCAATTATAGATGACAAACAAGCAGCTTGATGGGCTATGGGAACAGCACAGGTCTGTGGCTGACATCCATGCTTTGACTGATTTACTGAGGCTTTTGAGATGTTTATGAAGTGATTGTACTGTACAGTGAGGGAAAGTATTGATCCTCACGATTTTGGTAATGCTTGCCCACTGACAAAGACATGATCAGTCTATAATTTTAATGGTAGGTTTATTTGAACAGTGAGAGACAGAATAATAAAATAAAAATCCAGAAAAAGCTCATGGTTAATGAGATGACTTGCATATTGTACCTGGCCTGAGGAACCATCCATATTAATCATGGCTATTTGAGCCTTGCGATGTAGGACTATCTCTCCTCTTAAGGTCAGCCTTGGGTCACAGCCTGCCTGAAGAAATAATTAAATGTTGAGGCTATTTTAATCATAGATAGGCAAGTGAGCTCAACTGAGTCAGTATCGGAATTTAAAGTAAGTGTACTGAATAAAGGTGACTTTACCCCCACCCCTGTGAGCACGGCTTTTCATTACTAACCGCTTACTACCAGCACATTCTAGATGTGTTCTTTTTCTTTAAAGAAGGATTTTAAAGCCTTGAGACAATTGAGACATGGATTGTGTATGTGTGCCATTCAGAGAGTGAATGGGCAAGACAAAATATTTAAGTGCCTTTGAACAGGGTATGGTAGTAGGTGCCAGGCGCCCCAGTTTGTGTCAAGAACAGCAACGCTGCTGGGTTTTTCACGCTCAACAGTTTCCCCTGTGTATCAAGAATGGTCCACCACCCAAAGGACATTCAGCCAACTTGACACAACTATGGGACGCATTGGAGTCAACATGGGTCAGCATCCCTGTGGGCCGCTTTCGACACCTTGTAGAGTCCATATCCCGACGAATTGGGGCTGTTCTGAGGGCAAAGGGGTAATACAACTTATAAATACCTGATACTCTTAGTTCAACTGTCGTACCCCATCAGAACCCAAAATATAAGCTTGCTGTACTCTGTTTGTAAACTATGTAAATGTAAACAAACACTGTATAGCATCAAAACATTATTTTGCATCATGGATGGTCAGTCCTTGCATCCATAGCTATGTCTATGAATTTAAGAGTGGTTACATTTCTCCAGGCCCATCCCTCAGCTTTTTACCAAAACAGAGACGGGGTGTCCGCTTTGTTATTATTTCAATTAAAGATTCAAGCTTTAAATTACTGTTGAATCTCAGCCATTGAGACCGATGCACTCTCTGTTGAATGTGTACCATTGAAACCAACCAATGCACCACAGTTCCACCTTTAATAACAGAGGGGGTCAAATTGGTCTGTTTCGTGTAGGGGCCAGTCCTCTTATCTAGTCTACTCAAAGTCTTCTCATTCTGCTCATACTGTAGATGATGGCCTCCTCAGCTAATCCTCAGGCTCCAGAACATTCAAGGATGCTGCTGCTGCCTGCCCTATAATGAATTATTTTATAGTGTTGAATTATTTAATGGCCAGATGATTTAAGAGCTGGTTTGTGCATGTAGGACTGATCGATCTGCCCTTGGACTTTTCCATTAATTTCATGCTTGTCAATTTTATTCATAAAAGGAAATGCATGTAGTGTATCAACAGAGCATTGAGCTAGCCAAGGATTACACTGATTAGAGGTCACAGGCTGTACAAAGTACAAATCAATATTGGACGGTTATGCATTTAGATCTTAAATATACATCACACACTATCTCTGTTTGATGGCCTTTGGTAATTGGAAGCAATTATACATTTACGTGAGTGTACATTATACTGGGAGTGTTACTGTGTGCTAAATCATGTGTGCATAGTTGCAAAGTGTGTTAGCAGTAGCATTGCAGGGAAATCAGTCTTGTGCTGACTGTGTGCACGCCCCCAAGCAAGTTTCTCTGCAATCCATGAGCTAATTACTTTAAAACTCTTTCAGCTCCCCTATCTTACTCTGCACATTACAGAGTTCGAGGACCCCAGAGAGTCGACAAGAAAAGCCCCACAAAAATGGGAGCGATTTCCAGTGTGGCCCTATGTATTGGCTCGGACTCCCTGTGTGGCCAAAGAGAGTAGAGGAGGGGACAGCAGTGGATTTACAGAGGATTTCATTGGGAAGAGAGGGGAAGAAGAGATGTACTATAGGTCCTGGTCTCAGGGGAGAGGAGAGGGAGGAGAGCCTGCTGGCCTGGAACATCACTGGTGAGGTTGACAGCACTGGGTCAGGACATCTTACTCCCAAAGACACTTCCTAATTAAGACCTCACTCGCTTTGAAAAAGTTATTTGATGAGATACTGAGGTAATGGTGGAGTTTCAGGCTAATTACTTATTTGGAGAGGTTTTGGACATGGGAGGTGGTGATATCGCTCTTAAAAATCCTTAAGAGTCTATTGACACACCAATGCTTCAATCTGTCAGTTTAAGCTAGAGATATCTTTTTTGCATGGGCTGCGTCTCAATCCACCGCATCCACCTATGTCAGCCTTCAGCATCTTCGGTGGAAGGTGGCCGAGCTACAGCAGTGTTTGTCAGACCATGAGACATCAAGAAAATTGGTCTTCTCATGAAAACGTATGCAGTGTCCGAATAGTTTGGCCTAAAAACTAATATGATGAGACTCTCACGATGATGTTCTCCGTTTTGCTCTACGAAAACCACAAGTCCCCCACGGTACTCGTCTGAAGTCGGTAACGCTGATGTGCCAACTTCTGTCTGTAGTGTCCGAACTGTTTGGGCTACAAACTAATATCACCCCACTGTGGAAAAGGGAGACTCTCACGAACGCAATGGTGTTCTCCGTTGTGCTCTATGATCCCCACAAGTGTCACAGGACTAGTCTGAAGGTAACCCATACAAATGAATGTCAGTGAAAAGCAAGTAAGTAGCGCTGCTTTAATGGGGAGGCCTTAACAGCAAAAACAGTAACACTTTATAGACCCATTTTCTTACATAAACACTACTGCGCCGACAAGGTGAAGAAGGATGAGTGTTTAATGTGGAAATCATGGGGGAATGACTGAGGAATAATTGAGTATTATGCAAGGAGGAGCAGAGGAGCAAGAGATGTAAGGCCTTCACAACACATAACACAGTTGAACATTTGACTGAGTTATATCACACTGACAACACATTGTGCACCAGAGAGACGAAAGAACATATTCAGGACATGTGGTTCCTCAATGATTGTAAACACAATAGTTCTATCACACAGCACTCTGAAGAAAGCCTGATTGAATTGCCTGCAGTCGTTGAAAATATGCTAATTGTTTACCTCAAGTATTCACACGAACAAGTTCTCTCCAAAGAAGAGAAATTAACAGACAGATGATAAAACATGTTACACATTACAGACTCAGGGGAAGAGGAAGATGGAGCCATTCTGAACACTTGCATTTTATTCAGAGGAGCTCCAAACAAGCCTGCTCTGCATGGATTTACTATCCCTGGGGAAGAGGACAGACTCCATCACAATCTCATTTCTCATTTCCCCCCGAAAGGTGTTAGAAGCGCTTTGCATCTAAAGTGCTTTTGAAATTATCGGTGTTGCATGGCTTGACATGAAGCGACAGATTCTAAAACAAAGTCAATCAAAAAGCCACTAAAGGAAAGAATAAGAGAGGAAGTTAAGGAGTCACAGCAAATATAATGGATTTAAAAGGTTTACTGCTGGAGCGAACATTGAGCATTTCCACAACAGGCTATGGGTATTAGATATCAGGTCTGACATTCTTCACAATGTGAAGGATACAGCTTGATGATAATGTCTTCAGAGTTCTAGTTCAATTACATCATATCTGTTGCCAACTATTACATATAATATCTCATATAGAAATATATGGAGTTCTCAAAACCCATGATATTCATAAAGTAATCATAGTTTCCATAAAGCAGACTAGAGTGAACTCATTATTTCGGCTAACACACCAACAAGGTCTTCCAGATACAATGCAGGAAGCAGTGTAGATTAAACCTCTAGTCTTGAGACTGGTGTTGTACTACAGGATCTAATGTAATGTACAGTATGTTAGGTCATTAGTGTGCTGCGTAAATGGGAGACGACATGAAATGACATGTTCTGATCTTCATGCAAGGAAGAATGAAATGAAACCGATGCTCTCATGGTTCTTAGACAAAGAGCGTCAGTAGGAAGCAATGAATACATACAGTACCTAGATATGTTACATATTGTTTCAGCTTTGAAGAGAATGGTTCAAGCATACAATGCAGTATAATATCCCCTCTTACTCTGCAGCATATCATCCACTCTCCCTGCCCTCCATCCAGCTAATTTTGTCATGCTAGAGGGTTTGCGGCTCATCATGTTGTAAGGAAATGCTAATGCAAAAGAATGCTGTGTTACCTGAGGCACTGCAGCCTGCTCTGTTTCAACATAACATCCAAAACGAAAGCGCTCATTCCCAATATCCCCCAACCACCATGGCAGCACACTGATCCCAGGGAGGCCACAGGAATCTGGTTCAGCAGCACAGTGCTGGCTGGCAGTCTGTGGATACTGTGAGATAGTTACAACAACAGCAAGACCACCTACTACCTCTCCCTTCCTGCACGGCCCCACACCACACCACACAACGAGCTTAGCATCGCTTAATCTCCTTAATAAAACAGTTCCTATTACTCCTGTGTGCATGGTCTCATTATTTCGCAATGTTTAATAAATAATAAATAGATATTACCCCTTGAAAAGCATTACTCAAGTTTGTAAATGGGAGAAATAAATTCCTACATGGGAAAAAAGAAAAAAAGATTCTTGCTCAATGGATTTTCTCCTCCCTTTTGTTTCAATTACAGTGTGTCCTCTTTATTAAGAGAGCCAGGGCCACTCAGACAGTGTGCTGTGCTGTGCTGCAGCAGCGAGAGAGCTTTCTCCAGTCAATGTCATCAGCCTGCATAGGGACAGTACAGGGCCCACCATTGGGGCTGCTGGGAGCTGTCACTCATTAATAGTTATTCTTAAGCCACCCCAACTTCAGCCCAGGGGTCACATGGCCCTATTACTGGGCCCATACTTTTCACCAGCAGATTCAGGCATATTTGCATAACCTTCTTATTCATCATGGCATGCTTACATCAAAGGTCTCTAAGAACATTTTGCGCCTACGTCTGTGCATGTGCATGTGTGAGAGAGAGAGAGAGAGAGAGAGAGAGAGAGAGAGAGAGAGAGAGAGAGAGAGAGAGAGAGAGAGAGAGAGAGAGAGAGAGAGAGAGAGAGAGAGAGAGAGAGAGAGAGAGAGAGAGAGAGAGAGAGAGAGAGAGAGGAGAGAGAGGAGAGAGAGAGCAGAGAGAGAGAGAGAGCGGGCGGAGACGAGAGAGAGAGAGAGAGAGAGAGAGAGAGAGAGAGAGAGAGAGAGAGAGAGAGAGAGAGAGAGAGAGAGAGCATTTCAATGTGTGTCTGCATTCGTGCTGTAGTTTCTAGGCTGTCTCTACACTACATTGGAACTGAAATGAAAACGCTTCTTATGGAATGTTAATGTATTCATGCTTACAGTGTAATTATATGACACTTGCAGAAAATATCTGAACATACTGTAAATAAGTCCATATGGGTTGTGTCTCTCTCTGGCGGGAGGTAAGCTTGGCTCATATGGTGTCGAGTAAAGATTAAACCATGTATTTAGATTGTAGGTAGGTAGGTATTGTAGTTAGGTATTGTAGGTAGTTTATCTAGGTAGTTATTGTAGGTTATTGTAGGTGTATTGTATTCGGCTGAGCCCGTGAAGCACGAGGCTAGCTAACTCACTACCTGGACCAATAAAGCTAGCTAGCTAGCGGGTAGCTACTGGTAACTATTAGCAACTGTAGATAGTTGTTTCCAATGTTATTCCACGCTTAAGAGTACCTGTAATTATGCCAGCTAGCTATCTACCATTCAGCTGTTTTTCTAACCTCATTATCTGAAGCGTTAACGTTAGGTAGTTAGTAGCTACTGTACTCGAAATGTAGCTACCTGGATTGCTAACTAAACAATAGCTGGAACGACCTAGCGTTAATATTTGGAGACACTTTCTCTCCGTTGGGACAGACGAACTGGCTGAATCGATTCAGTGGCTAGCTTTGCACTTAACTGGCTAACAGTAGCTACTAAGGGTAAGCTATAACCTACATTTATTTTTGTTTTGTTTTTACATACTGGTAACCAGCGTCGTTCAAGGGAATTCGGGACATGGGTGACTAGCTAACGTTAGCTTGGCTCTCTGTGTGTTCGTGCCGTGGGAGGAGGGGTTAGTTTGTTGGCAGAGAGCAATGACTAGCTAGTAAGCTAACTATTCTAGCTAACTAACTGGCTGAATAAGTTGACGACGTACTCACTCAAACTGTCAAAACTACCCCAAAACTGTACACAACGTTAGACACGGACACAAATGATCTGCTTGGCGTGTTAACACACTGGTGGTTTGTTGTAACCGAGTATTGGAGCTAAACCGTGTTATTGGAGGGTGGCATGCTAGTTGGCTTTGGCGTCATATGATTCGGTGTACCAAGTTAGCTAGCTGAATAAACTAAGTTAGAGTCTATTCCTAGAAACATTGAACCGCTGTAGTTTACAACAATTATAATTTCTAAAGTGGAAGTTGGGAGAGTTATATTTGAGTGTTTCAGTGAAACGTAAGTGAGGAGTCACTTTCCCAGATGTTTAGTTCATTTCATTCCGATCTCCTTTGCATTATTGTAGCCTTTCTCTGTAGCCTGTCAACTATGTGTCTGTCTATCCCTGTTCTCTCCACTCTGCACAGGCCATACAAACGCTTCACACCACGTGGCTGTTGCCACTCTAATCTGGTGGTCCCTGCGCGCATGACCCACGTGGAGTTCCAGGTCTCTGGCAGCCTCTGGAACTGCCGTTCTGCGCCCAACAAGGCAGAGTTCATCTCAGCCTATGCTACCCTCCAGTCCCTCGACTTCTTGGCGCTGACGGAAACATGGATTACCACAGAAAACACTGCTACTCCTACTGCTCTTTCCTCGTCTAACCATGTGTTCTCGCATACCCCGAGAGAATCTGGTCAGTGCGGCGGTGGCACAGGAATCCTCATCTTTCCAAAATGGACATTCTCTCTTTATCCCCTGACCCATCTGTCTATCTCCTCATTTGAATTCCATGCTGTCACAGTCACTAGCCCATTCAAGCTTAACATCCTTGTCATTTCTCGCCCTCCAGGTTCCCTTGGAGAGTTCATCAATGAGCTTGACGCCTTGATAAGTTCCTTTCCTGAGGATGGCTCACCCCTCATAGTTCTGGGTGACTTTAACCTCCCTACGTCTGCCTTTGACTCATTTCTCTCTGCCTCCTTCTTTCCACTCCTTTCCTATTTTGACTTCACCCTCTCACCGTCCCCCCCTACTCACAAGGCAGGCAATATGCTTGACCTCATCTTTACTAGATGCTGTTCTTCTACTAATCTCACTGCAACTCCCCTCCAAGTCTCCGACCACTACTTTGTATCCTTTTCTCTCTCGCTCTCCTCCAACACTACTCACTCTGCCCCTACTCAGATGGTAATGTGCCGTCGCAACCTTCGCTCTCTCTTTCCCGCTACTCTCTCCTCTTCCATCCTATCATCTCTTCCCTCTGCTAAATCCTTCTCCCTCCGATCTCCTGATTCTGCCTTCTCAACCCTCCTCTCCTCCATTTCTGCATCTTTTGACTCTCTATGTCCCCTATCCTCCCGGCCGGCTCGGTCCTCCCCTCCTGCTCCGTGGCTTGACGACTCATTGCGAGCTCACAGAAGAGGGCTCCGAGCAGCCGAGCGGAAATGGAGGAAAACTAGACTCCCTGCGGACCTGTCATCTTTTCACTCCCTCCTCTCTACATTCTCTTCCTCTGTTTCCGCTGCTAAAGCCACTTTCTACCACTCTAAATTTCAAGCCTCTGCCTCTAACCCTAGGAAGCTCTTTGCCACCTTCTCCTCCCTGCTGAATCCTCCTCCTCCCTCTCTGTGGATGACTTCGTCAACCATTTTGAAAAGAAGGTTGACGACATCCGATCCTCATTTATTAAGTCAAATGACACCACTGGTCCTGCTCACACTGCCCTACCCTATGCTTTGACTTCTTTCTCCCCTCTCTCTCCAGATGAAATCGTGCGACTTGTGACGGCCGGCCGCCCAACAACCTGCCCGCTTGACCCTATCCCCTCCTCTCTTCTCCAGACCATTTCCGGAGACCTTCTCCCTTATCTCACCTTGCTCATCAACTCATCCTTGACTGCTGGCCATGTCCCTTCTGTCTTCAAGAGAGCGAGAGTTGCACCCCTCCTCAAAAAACCTACACTCGATCCCTCCGATGTCAACAACTACAGACCAGTATCCCTTCTTTCTTTTCTCTCCAAAACTCTTGAGCGTGCCGTCTCTAGCCAACTCTCCTGCTATCTCTCTCAGAATTACCTTCTTGATCCAAACCAGTCAGGTTTCAAGACTGGTCATTCAACTGAGACTGCTCTTCTCTGTGTCACGGAGGCTCTCCGCACTGCTAAAGCTAACTCTCTCTCCTCTGCTCTTATCCTTCTAGACCTATCCGCTGCCTTTGATATTGTGAACCATCAGATCCTCCTCTCCACCCTCTCCGAGTTGGGCATCTCCGGCGCTGCTCACTCTTGGATTGCGTCCTACCTGACAGGTCGCTCCTACCAGGTGGCGTGGCGAGAATCTGTCTCTGCACCACGTGCTCTCACCACTGGTGTCCCCCAGGGCTCAGTTCTAGGCCCACTCCTATTCTCTCTATACACCAAGTCACTTGGCTCTGTCATATCCTCACATGGTCTCTCCTATCATTGCTATGCAGACGACACACAATTCATTTTCTCCTTTCCCCCTTCTGATAACCAGGTGTGAATGTCTGGCAGACATATCAGTGTGGATGTCGGATCACCACCTCAAGCTGAACCTCGGCAAGACGGGGCTGCTCTTCCTCCCTGGGAAGGACTGCCCGCTCCATGATCTCGCCATCACGGTTGACAACTCCATTGTGTCCTCCTCCCAGAGTGCAAAGAGCCTTGGCGTGACCCTGGACAACACCCTTCTCTGCTAACATCAAAGCGGTGACCCGATCCTGCAGGTTCATGCTCTACAACATTCACAGAGTACGACCCTACCTTACACAGAAAGCAGCACAGGTCCTAGTCCAGGCACTTGTCATCTCCCGTCTGGATTACTGCAACTCGCTGTTGGCTGGGCTCCCTGCCTGTGCCATTAAACCACTACAATTTATCCAGAACGCCGCAGCCCGTCTGGTGTTTGACCTTCCCAAGCTCTCTCATGTCACCCCGCTCCTCCGCACACTCCACTGGCTTCCAGTTGAGGCTCGCATCTACTACAAGACCATGGTGCTTGCCTACGGAGCTGTGAGGAGAACGGCACCTCCTTACCTTCAGGCTCTGATCAGACCCTACACCCAAACAAGGGCACTACGTTCATCCACCTCTGGCCTGCTAGCGCCCCTACCTCTACAGAAGCACAGTTCCCGCTCCGCCCATTCAAAGCTATTTGCTGCTCTGGCACCCCAATGGTGGAACAAGCTCCTCCACGACGCCAGGACAGCGGAGTCACTGACCACCTTCCGGAGACACTTGAAACCCTACCTCTTTAAGGAATACCTGGAATAGTATAAAGCAATCCTTCAACCCACCCCCCCATAATTTTTTTTTTTAAATATGAAAAAAAGTGGTTGTCCCACTTGCTATCAAAAGTTGAATGCACCAATTTGTAAGTCGCTCTGGATAAGAGCGTCTGCTAAATGATGTAAATGTAAATGTAATGCGCACTCCTCGTGTCTTGATAGAATAAATGTCTTCATTCTCTTCACAAACGGCAAACTCATCATGCTTTTCACATTTCCATGGCTTGACATAAGGTAATTGACCCCCAGAATCATAAAGAGATATATTTTTTACCACTAACCTGTCGATAAAAGCTTATGTGAGAAGCTGATCCATCAAGTCAGTTGATTAAGGCATAATTCTAATGATGTCATATATAATTTTCAAACATTCAGTCACTTCTTGATGTTTTGCTAAAGCAATATGAACTAGAGGAGACAATGCACTCACTAACTGTAAGTCGCTCTGGATAAGAGCGTCTGCTAAATTACTAAAATGTAAAATGTAAAAATGTAAATGTATTATCTGTGCTTTGTCTTATTTATACTGTATAAATGTTTAATGCATACAATATCTGAGTGGATTTAAAATGTTAATCATTATGATGCTCTAAATCAAATTAGGGCTTTGGGAAAACAACAAAACATGTCACAGAACACACATTTATTTTATTCATATTTCAGAGAAACAACAGAGCACAAACTCTCTCACTACCATACAACCCCCCATCACTGTAGCTTTAATATCTTACTGTACTGTTCCACTCTAAATTTCCTTTTCAATGTCCATCAAGACCTTTGCTGAACGCTCACTATTCAGACAATCAGTCATTCTCATCACTCCACTAGAATGTTTGGCATTCAAAATGGAGATGCATTTTAATAAATAAAGGAGGGAAAAAGCTGACTATGTACACTTCTATTTGGCTTCTGCCAATGACATTTTGCCCTTTTCATTCCCTCAGATCAATGCATAGGAGGCAGGGTAGGAGGCGCTGTATTACCGCCTAAACTCAAGTGAAATGCACAAACAGGACTAGGCATGTATGGATGGGAACCACTAAAGCAGGGTTCTTCAATTCCGGTCCTGGAGGGCTGAAACACCTCTGTTTTTCATCCTCTCCTTCTAATCAGGGGCTAATTCAGACCTGGGACACCAGGTGAGTACAATTAACTACCAGGTAGAAATAAAAAACAGAAGTGTTTTGGCCCTCCAGGACCGGAATTGAAGAACCCTGCACTAAAGGATGCTTGCACACACCATGGCAAACATTCACTCAATTTAAACAACATACACACACACACACACACACACACACACACACACACACACACACACACACACACACACACACACACACATAAAACATCATGTGTAGACACAGGCAGTCTGCTAGCTATGTCATGTGTGTGTGTATGTGTGTGTCTGTCTGAGGAGAACATTAGCATGCTGTAGTGTGTGTGTGCCTCCCCGGGCCTGCAGCAAAGTAAACACTAGCTGTGAGGGGAGACGGGCACCCAGGTGAGGAGAGCAGGTCAGTCCAGGTTGTCGCCTCAGTTCTCCCTCCAGCTTTGGACACCAGGGCAGGAATATAATCAAGGCTGGAGCCAAGCTGGGATTCAGGGCAGAGCAGAGGACTCCAGCAAATGAGCACAGTGAATGCCTGGTGATCCTCTCTCTACCCCTCCATCCAACCCTCCCTCGCCTGCTGTGACTGCTGCTAGTAAAAACAGAAAAAAGATGGCTTTATGGAAATGGAACATTAAAGGCACATGCCAAACGAATATGTAAAAACAAATGTTTGTACCCTCGTTTGTCCAGAGACCACGCTTCACAACACACATTTCTGCACCCCGGTGCATTCAAACAGTCTGGCTTCACAGCACTGTTTTGTTTTTAAAGCCAGAAACTACTGCAATTTTGCTCTCTGTACTTACAAACCATTACTTACAAGTCCCAAATGAGGCCACAGGATTAATAATTCATTGGCTCTGGCCTGCTACAAGCAACTAGTTAAAGCAATGCCACGTCATACTCCAAAACAAACTGTATAGCCCTGGCTACAAACACAGTGCTTGTTACTGTATGTGGACAGGGGTTGAGCAGTCCAATGTCTGAATAGTATATTCTGAAATCATTTGCATAAGACACCTTTCAGGACTATCAGCCAATCTTATTAACCTGTTTGCTTGCAGCAGAACCCGACTGTAGCAAGAGCTCCAGTTCTAGATCCTGCAGGTCTACAGAACCTTCTCCAGACGAGGAGTTAGTGGCTCTTACAGAGATGTGGAAGATCAAATGGTACGCGTTTCACACTTACATTCAATGATGCTTGATGCTGTTGTGATACTGTACGTAACCGCATCGCATTATCACAGGGTTTGTTATTGAATGCATGAAACGATATCTTTGATCTCATTCAGGAGATGAGGAAAATATGGGATTTAATGTATATAGGCTGTGGGAAATGATGTTAAACTCTAACAAGTAGTGAGCACCGCACTGAGGATGAAACGTTTTAATCCAAACTATAATCAAATGAAAGCAAATTCAATCCGCTTACAAACAGCATGTTATCTTCTAATATGCTTCATATTGCAGGTAAAAACCTGTTTAAGTATGCAGTACATATGATGTACGAACTCCATTCCAAGAATTTTACTTCAATTTGTATGCATTTTTGCACCACTGACCGTATGGCTAAAAATGATAATACTGATATAATCAAAAACCCCACCAGTATAATTTTGCCATATGTGTGTCGTAAGACCAACAGGACTGGTATTGATGCTTTCAAGTGTATTCATACCTTAAAAGCTTTCCTCTATCCAATCCCTTCCCAACATGCATTACATCCACATACTGTGTTGAACCCTTTAATTAATTTACCAAGTAACCTGATTGAGATTATAAAAAGGACTGGCAGACTGTCCTCAATTATGCCGCCTTAAATAGTCTGTGAATACATTCGAATAAGTTTCAATATACAGTCAGGTACATAATTATTGGCGCCCTTGATAAAGATGAGCAACAAATAAGAGAAGTATCCAGCTGCAGATTATGCGTGCTGACACTGCCAGGTCTGAATCGCAAAGCGCATGCGTCTCAGATGGTATTTTTGCATACGCCAAACCCAAACAGCTCTATTTTCATGTCATCTGACCATAGCACCGCCTGGATTTTAATCAACGCCATTGGCACTTCGATTGGAACCGTCGCTACGGTCAGATGACGCACACTAGCGGAAGCTTATGCAGAAAAGTGCCTCATACCGCATACCTACGGAAATATATGGTGGTGAATCTTTTATGTTATTGGGCTATTTTGCTGAAGGGTATCATGAACTCTATCAAGTACCAGGACATTTTAGCCAAAAACCTGGTTGCCTCTGCCAGGAGGCTGAAACGGTTAATTGACCACAAAATCAACATTTTGCGATGGCCATCTCAGTCTACGGACTTGACCCCATTGAAAACCTGTGGTTTGAATTGAAGAGGGCACTCCATAAGAGCAGACAAATGGTCTAAGATCCCTCCCAATGTGTTCTACAATTATTTTAGAAAAAGGCTCAGTATTATCATCGCAAGGCGAGGGTGCTAGCATACTGAAAACAGGGGTGACAATAATATATTTCTCTGAGCAATTCATTAGTATACAATATTATACATAGCTCAGTATTTGTATTATTTATTTTATACAGTCTTATTTGCTCATCTTTAACAAGGGTGCCAATAATTATGGACCTGACTGTATATTCCAATCTATTCACCATATGTGCTAGAAAACATTTGAAAAAACAAACAAACCCTATTCTTATTACAATCATCATAATTTATCGTAGCGTCCTTTGTGATTAGAATGTGTTGTTTTGTGCCCTTTTAAGCCGTGGGTAAAGCAAAGCATAGCAAAGCTTCCCTTACACGTTTACTCCTTTGATCCAGGGCGGAGTTGTGGGTGGGATGTCAGTGGGATGTGTGGGGCAGCAGCAGGTGAGAGAGAGAGGGGAGCACCCTCCTCACTTCCTCCTCCATCCCTCCACACTTCTATTCCTCCTCCTCCTCCACCCCCCACCCCACCCCCATTCCATGCACCCCTCCAGCATACTGCATCATTCCTCTATCCCCTCCATTCCTTCCCCATCCTTACATCCCTCCTCCCTCTTCCCCTTCATCCCCTCCATCCCTCGTCACTCCCATGGTGGGGCTTATGAGCCAGCCTTGATGCAGAGAGATCCACTGCAGAGAAACGGAGGAGAGGCACAGCTGGGGAACAGAATGGAAGACAACACCCCAGGGAGACGGAACACTGATGCTTAAAAAATACAAACACCTCAAAATGTTCAAAACGCACAGTGTGGAACACAGGCAACTTCACAATAGCACTAATTTCTGCCAGAATTACACAAAACCAATTTGAGCAATTGTGTTCTCGCTTGTAAAAACAGCTCAGACAGTGATCAATGAACAAGCTTGGGGGATTGTTTCATTGGGATAGAACAGAGGTTTTTGGATACAGCACATTATACAACGTGAATTTTAACTCTGTGTCAAAGCACTCAGGGATAAAGGATTGCAGAAGAAGATTAACTGGAGTGTACAGAGCATTGGCATTACTAGCCACAGACAACATTCTCTCATAGGATGATCTCAAAGGACTTAAAGGAAGGTTGTGACACGGACGTGTAAAAAAAAATGAAAATAATAATAATAATAATCATCCAACAAAATGTCCCATTGTTTCTGTTTGTACAGTAACTGAACTGAGCAGGTGTAGATCTCACCAGTCCAGTACACCACAGAGCATGTGGCAGGTGTGCATCAGTCCGATGGCCAGGGGGATCAAAGTGTCCTCCTCCTCCTGGCCCATCAATTATCAGCGCATCTTCCATTACCCTTCCCCTCACCTTGGATTGATGTGTGTTTAATGGTGGCCAAGGCAGACGGATTGATGTGTACAGAACCCTGCCGTTGACTACGTTGCAAGGTTCATTGCAGACAAGTTAATCCGCCTGTCTCAAGGCCAGGCCAAGTCACCATTAATATTATAAGCAGGGGACAAATCATAGATATATAATCTAAATAGAACCTACGGTCCCTCCACAGTCCTCTTCAATGTCAACCACAACCCAGATTACTGAGAAGCTCTTCTCAGGATAGGCAGTGATTGGGGTTGAATATTTTCCTCTTTTTTTTACAAATGTTCCATCCCGAGAATAAATAACTTTTTTCCCGGGTAACCCGGCATTTCCCGCCAAAACCGTAAGTGTCATTCAAAAGGATATAAAGCATATAAATAGGCCTATGTCAGGATTTGATTAGAGCTTTGATCAAAAAGTCAAGTCTGATGCTACCTGAGCCTGATGAGCCCTACATTAAATACATTTTAGAGGCCAAGCCCCAAAAAAACAAATGATTGTACCGTTATCCAATACATACACTACATGACCAAAATGATGTGGACACCTGCTCGTCAAACATCTCTTCCAAAGTCATGGGCATTAATATGGAGTTAGTCCCCCCTTTGCTGCTATAACAGCCTCCACTCTCCTGGGAAGGCTTTCCACTAGATGTTGGAACATTGCTGGGGGGACTTGCTTCCATTCAGCCACAAGAGCATTAGTGAGATCGGGCACTGATGTTGGGCGATTAGGCCTGGCTCTCAGTCAGCATTCCAATTCATCCCAAAGGTGTTAGATGGGGTTGAGGTCAGGGCTCTGTGCAGGCCAGTCAAGTTCTTCCAAACCGATCTCGACAAACCATTTCTGTATGGACCTCGCTTTGTGCATGGGGCATTGTCATGCTGAAAGAGTAAAGGGCCATCCCCAAACTGTTGCCACAAAGTTGGAAGCACAGAATCCAAACCATGAAAAACTGCCTCAGACCATTATTCCTCCTCCACCAAACTTTACAGTTGGTACTATGCATTGGGGCAGGTTGCATAATCCTGGCATCCGCCAAACCCAGATTAGTCAGTCAGACTAACAGATGGTGAAGCGTGATTCATCACTCCAGAGAACACCTTTCCACTGCTCCAGAGTCCAATGGCGGCGAGCTCTACACCACGATCCCCGGGACCACCCATACGTAAAAATGTATGCGCACATGACTGTAAGTCGCTTTGGATAAAAGCGTCTGCTAAATGGCATATTATTATTATTACTACAGACGACGCTTGGCATTACGCATGGTGATCTTAGGCTTGTGTGCGGCTGTTTGACCGAACAGTTATGACGAAAAGTTATTGTGCTGACGTTGCTACCAGAAGCAGTTCGGAACTCGGTAGTGAGTGTTGCAACCGAGGACAGACGATTTTTACGCGCTGCATGCTTCCACACTCGCCGATCCCGTTCTGTGAGCTTGTGTGGCTGACCACTTTGCGGCTGAGCCGTTGTTGCTCCTAGACCTTTCCACTTCACAATAACAGCCCTTACAGTTGACCGGGGCAGCTCTAGCAGGGCAGAAATTTGATTAACTGACGTGTTGGAAAGGTGGCATCCTATGACGGTGCTACGTTGAAAGTCACTTAGCTCTTCAGTAAGGCCATTCTACTGCAAATGTTTGTCTATGGAGATTGCATGGCTGTGTGCTTGATTTTATACACCTGTAGCTGAAATAGCCGAATCCACTAATTTGAAGGAGTGTCCACAATTTGAAGGAGTGCCTGGTTTGCATGTTATTTTGGCATTAATACATGTTACATATAAGTTTGCAAACAATGTAAAAAAAAAACATTACTCCATACAAACATTGTCTCTTTTTTGCTTTCTTGAGTAAGGCAGCTCCAAAATGCAGGTGTTTCAGCCTATTTCAGTGCTTTCTGTGGTGGTGGGGCAGCCAGCGGAAAATACGGAGCATAGGGATTGGTAATGTTCTCTAGTTGCGCCGTGATTGGCTCAGTGTTCTGTCACTCATGGGGACACTACGTCACAGCTCGAAAATTCAAGCCCCTTGGGTGCTGCCATAGAGTTACATTAGAAGTGCCCATCCAAGAAGGCTCAAGGTTATTGGCCACAGATAAAATGACGTCAAATCACGTTATATCTGCTGTTGTTTTGATTGGACTGATCATGACAACATCATACTTTCAACATTTTAGCTAGCAGTTATCATCATGAATGAAGTCGACAATCTACTGGCAAATCCTTTTTAATCCTTGTCATATGATGAGAAATAACTAAGAGAAATTCTAGATAAAACATATCGGTGCTCATCGGCCATTGGACATAAACATTACACAACAAGTTGGAAATTGCAAATTCAACAATGAGTGGTTTGGAAGGAATCAGTGGCTAACTGCAAGCATTGCAAAGCAATCATTAGCCTGCTATTCAGTGGAGTGGATGTGTGGTCCCATTTGTGGGTTCAAGGGTCTCTTAAAATGATAAACATTTAACATTGGCCATGCTGTAAATCCAGCATGATTTCTGCCACGCTCAAAACAACTGTTAACTCGGAACTGGGAAATCTGACTTCAGTGAGTTCAAGACAACTGGGAACTCGGGAAAAAACTCAGACTCCGACTGGGAAAATACGTTTTGAGCGGTCATCCAACTCGGAATTGTAAATCGGGAACTCGGGCCTCTTTCTAGAGCTACGACCTGAAGATCACTGACTTCATCATGATTCTACCTTGTTATTTTCCGAGTTCCCAGTTGTCTTGAAAGCACCATAAATCCAGAGAAGGCCAGACTTTAATGACAAAGTTTGATGACAAAATTTGCCCAATAAGGACCGCAGCGCACCCTTCCTGTTCAAGTGAGCACAGCACAACAAGGGAGATATGTATACGGTAGCTAAGAAAGTAATATTAAGTGTATGTTGTGTAGTAAGCGGTTAGTAGCCCATGTGCCTCACCCTAATAATTTGGTCTATTTTCCCCTCTTAATTTCGCTTACTGTTCTGACTTGGTGGTGCACATGTAGCCTATAACCTGTTTTAGAGAAATGTAATCATCGAATATTGTAAGAGCTTTCATTGTCTGCTTATATGCCCCCTTTATTTATCCTACGGTTCTGACTTGGTGTACAGGGAGAACACTGTAAGAACGGCCCATGTTCTGAATTCCGCTGCTGTACATTTCAAAAGTGCTGAACAAATAGTTATATTGACTACGTCCGTCCTAGCTTGCTCATTAATGTCTTAATCGAAATTACGGATTGCCTCTTATCTGCTTGTCGTCCCCTTATGCAATAGTTTGTACATCTCAATTGTCAGTAGAAACCACATTTTCTTAAGCAAGTCAGCCATATCAGCTATGTTTTTTTTAAAGGCAGTAAATAAGGCTGAATGAACTGTTTCGCTGCCAGACAAGGCTCCGCTGATAGCCAGGTGTAGCAGTGGTAAGGTGTTGGGACTGCTGTTGGGACTATGCTGTTGGGACAGCTTTATGTAGGTCCTGACAGTTTGTGGGCACCATTTGTCACCGTTATAGTGCAATTAATGTATTGTTTAGTGTTGTGTTGTGTTATGTATTGGCTTTGCTGGCTTGCATCCCTCCCAAAATATTTTGTTTGCCCCACCAAGATTTACATGCTAAAATCGCTACTGTACATAAGTGTTCAGACCCTTTGCTATGAGACTCCAAATTGAGCTCAGTTGCATCCTGTTTTCGTTAATCATCCTTGAGATGTTTCTATAACTTGATTGGAGTCCACCTGTGGCAAATTCAATTGATTGGACATGATTTGGAAAGGCACACACCTGTGGTTCCACAGTTGAAAGTGCATGTCAGAGCAAAAACCAAGCCATGAGATCAAAGGATTTGTCCGTAGAGCTCCGAGACAGGATTGTGTCGAGGGGAAGGGTACCAACATTTTTTGCCGCATCGAAGGGCCCCAAGAACACAGTGGCCTCTATCATTCTTAAATGGAAGAAGTTTGGAACCACCAAGACTCTTCCTAGAGCTGGCCGCCCGGCCAAACTGAGCAATCGGGGGAGAAGGGCCTTGGTTAGGGAGGTGACCAAGAACCCGATGGTCACTCTGACAGAGCTCCAGAGTTCCGCTGTGGAGATGGGAGAACCTTCCAGAAGGACAACCATCTCTGCAGCACTCTACCAATCAGGCCTTTGTGGTAGAGTGGCCAGACAGAAGCCACTCCTCATTAAAAGGCACATGAAGGCCCGCTTGGAATTTGCCAAATGTCACCTAAAGACTCTCAGACCATGAGAAACAAGATTCTCTGGTCTGATGAAACCAAGATTGAACTAGGCCTGAATGCCAAGCGTCACATCTGGAGGAAATCTGGCACCATCCCTACGGTGAAGCATGGTGGTGGCAGCATCATGCTGTGGGGATGTTTTTCAGCGGCAGGGACTGAGAGACTAGTCAGGATCGAGGGAAAAATTAACTGAGCAAAGTACAGAGAGAGCCTTGATGAAAACCTGCTCCAGAGTGCTCAGGATCTCAGACTGGGGTGAAAGTCGTTGAGTGGCCCAGCCAGAGCACGGACTTGAACCCGATCGAACATCTCTGGAGAGACCTGAAAATACAGTGCCAGTCAAAAGTTTGGACACACCTACTCATTCAAGGGTTTTTCTTAATTTTTAATATTTTTTACATTGTAGAATAATAGTGAAGACATCAAAACTATGAAATAACACACATGGAATCATGTAGTAACCAAAAACAAATCAAAATATATTTTATATTTGAGATTCTTCAAATAGCCACCCTTTGCCTTGATGACAGCTTTGCACACTCTTGGCATTCTCTCAACCAGCTTCACCTGGAATGCTTTTCCAACAGTCTTGAAGGAGTTCCCACATATGCTGAGCACTTGTTGGCTGCTTTTCCTTCACTCTGCCGTCCGACTCATCCCAAACCATCTCAATTGGGTTGAGGTCGGAGGATTGTGGAGGCCAGGTCATCTGATGCAGCACTCCATCACTCTCCTTCTTGGTAAAATAGCCCTTACACAGCCTGGAGGTGTGTTGGGTCATTGTGCTGTTGAAAAACAAATGATAGTCCCACTAAGCCCAAACCAGATGGGATGGTTTGGGTAGCCATGCTGGTTAAGTGTGCCTTGAATTCTAAATAAATCACATACCGTGTCACCAGCAAAGCACCCCCACACTATAACACCTCCTCCTCCATGCTTTACGGTGGGAACTACACATGCGGAGATCATCCGTTCACCCACACCGCATCTCACAAAGACACAGCGGTTTGAACCAAAAATCTCCAATTTGGACTCCAGACCAAAGGACACATTTCCACCGGTCTAATGTCCATTGCTCATGTTTCTTGGCCCAAGCAGATCTCTTCTTCTTATTGGTGTCCTTTAGTAGTGGTTTCTTTGCAGCAATTCAACCATGAAGGGCTGATTCACACAGTCCCCTCTGAACAGTTGATGTTGAGATGTGTCTGTTACTTGAACTCTGTGAAGCATTTATTTGGGCTGCAATTTTCTGAGGCTGGTAACTCTAATGAACTTATCCTCTGCAGCAGAGGTAACTCTGGGTCTTCCATTCCTGTGGCAATCCTCATGAGAGTCAGTTTCATCATAGCGCTTGATGGTTTTTTCGACTGCACTTGAAGAAACACTCAATGTTCTTGAAATTTTCCGGATTGACTGACCTTCATGTCTTAAAGTAATGATGGACTCTCTTTTCTCTTATTTGAGTTGTTCTTGCCATAATATGGACTTGATCTTTTACCAAATAGGGCTACAGTGTCTTGCGAAAGTATTCACCCCCTTGGCATTTTTTCAATTTTTTTTGCCTTACAACCTGGAATTAAGACTGATTTTTGGGGGGTTTGTATCATTTGATTTACACAACATGCCTACCACTTTGAATATGCAAAATATATTTTTTTGTGAAACAAACAAGAAATAAGACAACAGAAAACTTGAGCGTGCATAACTATTCACCCCCCAAAGTCAATACTTTGCAGAGCCACCTTTTGCAGCAATTACAGCTGCAAGTCTCTTGGGGTATGTCTCTATAAGCTTGGCACATCTAGCCACTGGGATTTTTGCCCATTCTTCAAGGCAAAACTGATCCAGCTCCTTCAAGTTGGATGGATTCCGCTGGTGTACAGCAATCTTTAAGTCATACCACAAATTCTCAATTAGATTGAGGTCTGGGCTTTGACTAGGCCATTCCTAGACATTTAAATGTTTCCCTTTAAACCACCTGAATGTTCCTTTAGCAGTATGCTTAGGGTCATTGTCCTGCTGGAAGCTGAATGTCCAGGTCTCAAATCTCTGGAAGACTGAAACAGGTTTCCCTCAATAATTTCCCTGTATTTAGCGCCATCCATCATTCCTTCAATTCTGACCAGTTTCCCAGTCCCTGCCGATGAAAAACATCCCCACAGCATGATGCTGCCACAACCATGCTTCACTGTGGGGATGGTGTTCTCGGGGTGATGAGAGGTGTTGGGTTTGCGCCAGACATAGCGTTTTCCTTGATGGCCAAAAAGCTCAATTTTAGTCTCATCTGACCAGAGCACCTTCTTCCATATGTTTGGGGAGTCTCCCACATGCCTTTTGGCGAACACCAAACGTGTTTGCTTATTTTTTTCTTTAAGCAATGGCTTTTTTCTGGCCACTATTCCGTAAATCACAACTCTGTGGAGTGTACATCTTAAAGTGGTCCTATGGACAGATACTCCAATCTCCGCTGTGGAGCTTTGAGGCTACTTCAGGCTTATCTTTGGTCTCTTTGTTGCCTCTCTGATTAATGCCCTCCTTGCCTGGTCCGTGAGTTTTGGTGGGCGGCCCTCTCTTGGCAGTTTTGTTGTGGTGCCATATTCTTTCTGTTTTTTTTATAATGGATGTAATGGTGCTCCGTGGGATGTTCAAAGTTTCTGATATTTTTATTTAACCCAACCCTGATCTGTACTTCTTCACAACTTTGTCCCTGACCTGTTTGGAGATCTCCTTGTTCTTCATGGTGCCGCTTGTTTGATGGTGCCCCTTGCTTAGTGGTGTTGCAGACTCTGGGGCCTTTCAGAACAGGTGTATATATACTGAGATCATATGACAGATCATGTGACACTTAGATTGCACACAGGTGGACTTTATTTAACTAATTATGTGACTTCTGAAGGTAATTGGTTGCACCAGATCTTATTTAGGAACTTCAAAGCAAAGGGGTACATATGCACACACCATTTTCCATTATTTATTTTTTATAATTTTTTGAAACAAGTTATTTTTTTCATTTCACTTCACCAATTTGGACTATTTTGTGTATGTCCATTACATGAAATCCAAATAAAAATCAATTTAAATTACAGGTTGTAATGCAACAAAATAGGAAAAACGCCAAGGGGGATGAATCCTTTTGCAAGTCACTGTACTTTGTCACAACACACCTGATTGGCTCAAACACATTAAGAAGTAAAGAAATTCCACAAATTAATTTTTAAGAAGGCACACCTGTTAATTGAAATGCATTCCAGGTGACTACCTCATAAAGCTGGTTGAGAGAATGTCAAGAGTGTGCAAAGCGGTCATCAAGGCAAAGGGTGGCTATTTGGAGAATCTCAAATATAAAATATACTTTGATTTGTTTAACACTTTTTTGGTTATACATGATTCCATATGTGTTTTTTCATAGTTTTTATGTCTTCTCTATTATTCTACAATGTAAAAAATAGTAAAAATTAAGAAAAACCCTTGAATGAGTAGGTGTGTCCAAACTTTTGACTGGTAGTGTAGCTGCGTAGCAACGTGACAGAGCTTAAGAGGATCTGCAGAGAAGAATGTGAGAAACTCCCCAAATACAGGTGTGCCAAGCTTGTAGCGTCATACCCAAGACTCGAGGCTGTAAAGGGTCTGAATACTTATGTAATTGTGATATTTCAGTTTTTTATTTTTAATACATTGTCAAAAATGTCTAAAAACCAGTTTTTGCTTTGTCATTATGGGTTATTGTGTGTAGAATGATATGGGAAAGAAACAATTTAATCCATTTTAGATTAAGGCTGTAACGTAACAAAATGGGGGAAGTAAAGGGGACTGAACACTTTCCGAATGCACTGTATACAGTGGGGAAAAAAAGTATTTAGTCAGCCACCAATTGTGCAAGTTCTCCCACTTAAAAAGATGAGAGAGGCCTGTAATTTTCATCATAGGTACAAGTCAACTAGGATAGACAAAATGAGGAAAAAAATTCCAGAAAATCACATTGTAGGATTTTTAATGAATTGATTTGCAAATTATGGTGGAAAATAAGTATTTGGTCAATAACAAAAGTTTCTCAATACTTTGTTATATACCCTTTGTTGGCAATGACACAGGTCAAACATTTTCTGTAAGTCTTCACAAGGTTGTCACACACTGTTGCTGGTATTTTGGCCCATTCCTCCATGCAGATCTCCTCTAGAGCAGTGATGTTTTGGGGCTGTCGCTGGGCAACACAGACTTTCAACTCCCTCCAAGATTTTCTATGGGGTTGAGATCTGGAGACTGGCTAGGCCACTCCAGGACATTGAAATGCTTTGTACGAAGCCACTCCTTCGTTGCCCGGGCGGTGTGTTTGGGATCATTGCTGACGGAAGGAGGTTTTCACTCAAAATCTCACGAAACATGGCCCCATTCATTCTTTCCTTTACACGGATCAGTCGTCCTGGTCCCTTTGCAGAAAAACAGCCCCAAAGCATGATGTTTCCACCCCCATGCTTCACAGTAGGTATGGTGTTCTTTGGATGCAACTCAGCATTCTTTGTCCTCCAAACACGACGAGTTGAGTTTTTACCAAAAAGTTCTATTTTGGTTTCATATGACATTCTCCCAATCCTCTTCTGGATCATCCAAATGCACTCTAGCAAACTTCAGACGGGCCTGGACATGTACTGGCTTAAGCAGGGGGACACGTCTTGCACTGCAGGATTTGAGTCCCTGGCGGCGTAGTGTGTTACTGATGGTAGGCTTTGTTACTTTGGTCCCAGCTCTCTGCAGGTCATTCACTAGGTCCCCCCGTGTGGTTCTGGGATTTTTGCTCACCGTTCTTGTGATCATTTTGACCCCACGGGGTGAGATCTTGCGTGGAGCCCCAGATTGAGGGAGATTATCAGTGGTCTTGTATGTCTTCCATTTGCTAATAATTGCTCCCACAGTTGATTTCTTCAAACCAAGCTGCTTACCTATTGCAGATTCAGTCTTCCCAGCCTGGTGCAGGTCTACCATTTTGTTTCTGGTGTCCTTTGACAGCTCTTTGGTGTTCGCCATAGTGGAGTTTGGAGTGTGACTGTTTGAGGTTGTGAACAGGTGTCTTTTATACTGATAACAAGTTCAAACAGGTGCCATTAATACAGGTAACAAGTGGAGGACAGAGGAGCCTCTTAAAGAAGAAGTTACAGGTCTGTGAGAGCCAGAAATCTTGCTTGTTTGTAGGTGACCAAATACTTATTTTCCACCATAATTTGCTAATAAATTCATTAAAAATCCTACAATGTGATTTTCTGGATTTTTTTTCCTCAATTTGTCTGTCATAGTTGACGTGTACCTATGATGAAAATTACAGGCCTCTCTCATCTTTTTAAGTGGGAGAACTTGCACAATTGGTGGCTGACTAAATACTTTTTTTCCCCACTGTATAGGATACTGCACATTACACATGACAGAAAAACATAAAAGCCCATAGATGTAGCTAGCTCCATGCTCTCTTGGGTAAATAAGTGAAAAAAGCTCCAGTAGGCTAGTCTTTTTGAGTGTGAACTGTATTACTGTACTGTAGTGTATTGTACTGTATGATATGGATTGGAATTACGTACCTCATTCAAACCATGATAATTCTGGTGCAGCACATACGCGCTACAAGTATAGGCTAGCAAATATGATTTTAATTTTGTAATACTGCATAATAGGCCTTTTTGTATAATTAGTAGGCTCATGCATATATACCTTTCATAATATTTCCCCTAATGTTATTAGCCTTCTCTCTCTATTGTTGCTTCATTCCTTCCTCACTTTCAACAGTTAAATGAAATACGTTTCGTTGTCCTTTTCATCATCATTCTGACATGCTTGAATAATATATGACTAGAATTAGATGCAGACGGCTTTCACTTCTCTTCAAGAAGATTGAATGGTTATGGGTCTGAATAAATAACTGCTATAGCCTACCTTCATCACGCGTTCGCTCTTCTTTCAAACTTCCCGTGTTCTATTGGCTGCTGTATTTAACGTTCAGCAAACAAGAGCTTGTGTCCCTGTTCGAATAGTCTATTGGTATAAGAAATGCAACAGAAAAATGTGCAGCAAGCTATTCTAGTATAGCTTTTCCTGCATGGGACTCCAAGAGCTAAGGAGCGTTTTTTAAGGAGAGAGGCCAGCGGAGCACAGGTGCGTGTGTATTGCGCAAGAGACAGAGGATACACATTAGAAGCTTATTATGCATAACCCATCATTCATTAGCTAAATCTAAGGCTAATACTGCATTGAATTTATTAGCTGAAAGAGGTAGGCAAGGACATATATATATATATATATATATATATATATATATATATATATATATATACACATCTTGAACAGGATTATCTATTTTGGATGCTGATGGGTGTTTATGTCTGTAATAAAGTCATTTTGTGGGGAAAAATTAATTCTGATTGGCTGGGCCTGGCTCCCCAGTGGGTGGGCCTATGCCATCCCAGGGCCAACCCCTGCCCAGTCATGTAAAGTTCATAGAACTGTAACTCAGTCTTAGAAATTGTTGCATGTTGCATTTATATTTTTGTTCAGTATATTACTGTAGCATAGGCTATGCTGCAGCAAATTTAGGCCTACCTGTCACAAGAACAAAAGTTACCATGATGAGATGATAGGTCTACATGCATTGTGAACTGCGCTCCATACTGAGATGGGCTGTCTGTCCCCACCCTGAGCGTTGATGATTCATCATGCAGAGAGCAGAGAGAAGGCCATAGAGAACGCAGATTTAGACATCACATATCATTAACCGTTCCATTTCACACCATGCTGTTCATAAAAATAATTCATTTATAATTTACCGGTTTCTCGCAGTTATTTATCCCGGGAAAAGGGAGTGGTTTTGGGTGGTAAATCTCAGTAAATCTCGGTAACCGAGTTGCTGACCCACTTAACCCCCTCAAATTTCTCCAGGTTTTCACCATCATTGTAAAGCCCTAGTTATTTGGTTGCTTTGGCAAAGTCATTTCTGAAGATTATTATTTATTTTATGTGATAAGTGATTAATTTACATCTGTAATTTTAAGTTCAAAAAAACAACTGTCCCTCATTTGGGTCAACCCTGTTACGTGAACTGAACTCTTGTTTTAATATGGTGAAACTATTCCTTTAAATGTTTTTTCAAAAGAATCATTGAACATCCAATAGTCAAATCATAGTGTAAGGGTTCTACTCTTTTTTAAAACATTATTCTGGTGTTTTGTGGTGAAAAACTGGGCCAATATAACATGTAAACCCTGTTACCCATAGATAGACAGAATATAAATGTTTTAGAAATTTCATTTTTTTTGTGAAGCTTGCTTTCAATTGCCCCTCCCTTTTGCACAAAACAAGCTTCCATTTGTTTCCCTTATCACAAGATTTATGGCTGATTTAAGATGAAATCGTCAACCCTGTTACAGTCAACCCTGTTACTTTATTTGGCACTTAATAGGCAATTACTATAGTAATTGTTTTATTTAACCTCAAGAGATGGGAAAACGTGTGCTCTTTATGATAGAATGTTGAAATGAGGTGAAATTAAAACAAAATAAAAATCACTAAGTTACACACATCAAAAGGCACCGAATTGGTGGAGCGACCCACTATCATATCAAAAAATATTTATTGTTTCTTGTTAATCCACTTTAATGGAAGATTGACTTGGATTCATGACTAAAGGCTTTAGCTAAAGCAAAAACACGGCAATAACAAACTAGCAACGAAGTACCCCACCTAGACACAAGACACAAACTGTCAGATAAGATCCTTCATTGAAGAACTCTAATAATGAATGCCCATTGGCTGAAAGGAGTTCCAAAACCATAACAAGACACTAAAAGCTCCTTCTGATTCTATGGCCTAGTGTCAGAGACAGGAGCTTGTGTCCTTTTGTGTAGTGGGTGAGTGCAGTATATTCATCTCAAATGGTTCTACCTGGGTAGATCAATAACATAGCCTCATCCTCCCAGTCTTCAGAAGGTGCTGATGGCCACGGTTCTGGCTGCAGGCTGGTTCATAGGCACGCACAGATATTTAGTGTGAAATTTACGCTTATAACGGTTGTAAATGATGGTTATTAATGAAGCCCGGATGTATACAACCACTACAAGCCCATTAAGATCCAGTTCAGCTTGCCTTCAGCCTCTCCTCACCGGCTCCTTGGTTTCTTCCCCCTGGCTGGGAGGGGGAAGCCAATTCCTTTGGGTTGAGATGACTCCCTACAACACACTCAGTGCCCTCTCCCAATGGGGGCTAGCACTACTCTCACTTTCCAACATGCACTCTGGTTTTATGATGATCTCACCTCAAATATATTTATCTGAACAAGATATCGCTCTGTCTCCAAGGCCAATGGTGAACAACCACTACGATACATGTTATTCCACTAGTATTATCCATGCTTAACATAATGCTAATATTACACATACAGTGGGGGAAAAAAGTATTTAGTCAGCCACTAATTGTGCAAGTTCTCCCACTTAAAAAGATGAGAGAGGCCTGTAATTTTCATCATAGGTACACATCAACTATGACAGACAAAATGAGAAAAGAAAATAGGATTTTTAATGAATTTATTTGCAAATGATGGTGGAAAAAAAGTATTTGGTCAATAACAAAAGTTTCTCAATACTTTGTTATATATCCTTTGTTGGCAATGACACAAGTCAAACGTTTTCTGTAAGTCTTCACAAGGTTTTCACACACTGTTGCTGGTATTTTGGCCCATTCCTCCATGCAGATCTCCTCTAGAGCAGTGATGTTTTGGGGCTGTCGCTGGGAAACACGGACTTTCAACTCCCTCCAAAGATTTTCTATGGGGTTGAGATCTGGAGACTGGCTAGGCCACTCCAGGACCTTGAAATGCTTCTTACGAAGCCACTCCTTCGTTGCCCGTGCGGTGTGTTTGGGATCATTGTCATGCTGAAAGACCCAGCCACGTTTCATCTTCAATACCCTTGCTGATGGAAGGAGGTTTTCACTCAAAATCTCACGATACATGGCCCCATTCATTCTTTCCTTTACACGTCCTGGTCCCTTTGCAGAAAAACAGCCCCAAAGCATGATGTTTCCACCCCCATGCTTCACAGTAGGTATGGTGTTCTTTGGATGCAACTCAGCATTCTTTGTCCTCCAAACACGACGAGTTGAGTTTTTACCAAAATGTTCTATTTTGGTTTCATCTGACCATATGACATTCTCCCAATCCTCTTCTGGATCATCCAAATGCACTCTAGCAAACTTCAGACGGGCCTGGACATGTACTGGCTTAAGCTGGGGGACACGTCTGGCACTGCAGGATTTGAGTCCCTGGTGGCGTAGTGTGTTACTGATGGTAGGCTTTGTTACTTTGGTCCCAGCTCTCTGCAGGTCATTCACTAGGTCCCCCGTGTGGTTCTGGGATTTTTGCTCACCGTTCTTGTGATCATTTTGACCCCACGGGGTGAGATCTTGCGTGGAGCCCCAGATCGAGGGAGATTATCAGTGGTCTTGTATGTCTTCCATTTCCTAATAATTGCTCCCACAGTTGATTTCTTCAAACCAAGCTGCTTACCTATTGCAGATTCAGTCTTCCCAGCCTGGTGCAGGTCTACAATTTTGTTTCTGGTGTCCTTTGACAGATCTTTGGTCTTGGCCATAGTGGAGTTTGGAGTGTGACTGTTTGAGGTTGTGGACAGGTGTCTTTTATACTGATAACAAGTTCAAACAGGTGCCATTAATACAGGTAACGAGTGGAGGACAGAGGAGCCTCTTAAAGAAGAAGTTACAGGTCTGTGAGAGCCAGAAATCTTGCTTGTTTGTAGGTGACCAAATACTTATTTTCCACCATAATTTGCAAATAAATTCATTAAAAATCCTACAATGTGATTATCTGGAGAAAAAAAATCTCAATTTGTCTGTCATAGTTGACGTGTACCTATGATGAAAATTACAGGCCTCTCTCATCTTTTTAAGTGGGAGAACTTGCACAATTGGTGGCTGACTAAATACTTTTTTCCCCCACTGTATGAATACAGTATTTGTGATTTGATATAGGGAGTATTTTAAGTAAAGTGTTTCTACAATGATATATGACAAATAGTATGGTGGGAGTACAAATCGCCTGAAAGCTGAGAGGCATCATTATAGTGGAGAATCACTGATGGAATAAAAGCTTTCATGCTGTTGCTTTGTAATTGTCTCTGCCATATTTACATGTTAAAAAATTGAAAGCTTTTGTGAGGCACTGGCCTGAATCTCTCCCATGAGCCAGAATGCTATTACATATTCATGGCTTTCTACGTGGAAAATGCCATTTGAGTCCGAGGTGCCAGGGAGAGGTGAGCGAAGGCATGGATTAACAGAGGTGGCAGGGTTGATGAATACAAACATTTAGGCGATTATGTTTCTGATTGGAATTATGCTTGGCGGGCAGATTTATTCAAAGCATGGAGGACGATTTGATTTTCATCCTTATTGTCATCTCTAAAGGAGTTTTGACATGCAGTGTATGCTGCTGGCTCCCCCTGGGACGTGATGGCATTCCGTTTTCTACTGTGGAAGGTGAATTGATCCACAATGTGACACCCAGTGTAAAATCTGTCAATAGGAGGTCAGGGGCTCTCTGCTGTGAGCATGCAGAGTATCTTTTAAGCTTCCAGTGCAGAGAAGCAGGGTTGACACAATTTTTATATCAGAAGGTTGACAACATCTCCATCTCACAGCTTTAAATGACCTTAACAGTGATATAGAAGATAAGACTGAAAGTGAAACAGGCAATACATGAAGTTATTCAATAGCAACACAATATTTATATTGAATATGGTAATTGTATGAAATATTTGAGATATTTCTTATTTTCATAAATGAAAGACTGCACCAGTTTGATCCCTGACATACTTTGATGCAATGGTGGGCTTCTTTAAATGCAGCCAAAACAACTTTGTATTTCTTTTTGAAAGCACCCACAGCTACACACACAAGAAAAACTTCTGAGAGGATAATTTCTGTTCTTAATATAGGACTTTGATCTCTACCTTGATGTGCTCTGTTTAAAGAATGAGCTCCATCTTTGACCTTTTGACCATTCCTCTTTCAGGACTGGATGCAACCGCCAGAGCGCTCTGATACAAGGCAATGAAAGGTTCTCTGAGGATACCGTGAGGGTCTTAAGTTAAAGCCCAATAATCAAACTGACCTACAGTATAACAGTGTGTGATTGTCTGTTCGTCTAAGACCACAGTCATGTCAAAGGAATTGTTACAATCCACACACACTAAACATCAAACATAACCTAAAAAAATAGGCAATATATTGTTATGGGAAATAATTTAAAAGAAAAATACACAAACTATCCACTAGTTGTTTTCAATGTCAACCTTTTTTGCTCTTATTGATATTGGTTCAAGCACCAACAACCCCTATTTTTTCACCATGGTAACCTTTTCTCAGAGCACAGATAGACAATAAAGCCAAAGTGAAGGACGTGCACAATACTAGCTCCAGTTGATTCCATGGGTCCAGAGCCAAAAGTCAACTTATCATGACAACAACAAAGTCAACAAAAAAACTCATGAATAAATGCAAAACAGGTTTAAATATGTACATAAATCAGTCTGTCCATGGTTTACTGATGACAACTTGTGCAAGGTTTACAGAGCTGTGCCCCCGTGCAGCCGAGGTGGGGTGGGCAGCCTCCTGCTAGCCCCCTGCTGGCCCTGGAGAAGACACCACCACCTCAGACCTCCATTTACAATCAAAATACAGTTTAGCCGCCGCCACAGTTCCACTCCCCTTCCTTTGTGTTTTGCCACTAAAGGAGCTTCTATATTCCGACTGCAGTACGGTGCTGTGTCGAAGCGTACAGCGGGTCTGGTAGACTGACAGGCCTGTTTATATGCAGAACGCTACACAACCATCCGTCACCTGGGGAGCAGCAGGGCCTCCCAGCCTGAATGATAAAGTTCACATTGGCTAAAGTAGACTGAGATGAACAAACAGGTCTGTATCAAAATGAAACTCAACAGGGCGTGATTTGTTACACATGCTCATGTAAACATTACAGTTCCAGTCACTTAAGGTGATCAGTCGTATTTCCAGCCAGTGTAGTGGACATTCAAATCAATAATGAGGAGAGACAAGGTCAATCACCAATCAGAATATGACTTTATTCAAAACATTTTAACAAGGTAATAAGCGAGGCTGGCTGAGAGCCCCGACACAAAGAATACAAATATATTTTATAGCAGATACACCCTCTTAGTCTACATGACAAATAACAGACGTATGGAATGGGTCACAAGGTGAGACTTGATATATGAGAAAGGAGTTTCCCCCTGCCAGATAGCATTTGCCATGAAGACTGTTCTTATTGTACAGAAACCAGAGTTTGGCCCCTAAGACAAGCTTCCTCTCATCATTATCCATACCCGAGCCATCTCTCCCTGGTACCTCATTACACAAACACCAATTCATTCTATGGAATGTATGCTGTAGGTTTTATCACCAAAGGCATCGTAAATCTACTGTCAGTGTTAACACAGAAACATGAGAGTTTCTAAGAACCCTATTCTATTGCAGAAAACAACAATTTGATGCAATAACGGTATTATAACATAATCTTGTAATTTTGCTCTCACATTCCCCCATTTTGAGAATTCTCTCAAAATTACAAGGTTTAAAGAGACATTGATACACGTGTAGAAAGTGCATACATTCTTCATAGAACAAGAAGCATAAAAGCAATAATTCATTGCATGTGACCCACTGCTATAGCACGGGCTCAGCCTCCTCCCGCGAAACGTAGCACTGTCTCCCATTTCAACCTCCAACACATATTCTAAGCATTCTACCGATTTGTCTGGGGAGGTTATGATACACAGTCACCTGCACGAACCCATGAAGAAAAACAAAAGATGCATACAGTTTATATGATTCAAGGCTATATCTTCATAGACAGTGAAAAGCAAATATTTAATGCATAATGCAGTGCATGCAACAATGGAGTTTAATAAAATAAGCTTTAGTTATCCATCACACTCCAATGGATCAGCATGGTGGCAATAACTATTTCCACCCCCATGACACCATCTGTAGAAACTAAAATTAGCATATCTTGTTGGACAAATCCAGGTAGTGACTCCCGGTTTAAGTAAAATTGATTCAGTTTGGTGCCTAATGAACATGACCCAGGACAAGCATAGTTCCTGAGTATTATCATTATCATCAAAATGTAATTTGGTAATGGATATAGGTCAAATAGATTAGGATCAGTTTCACTCTCAGGATCAGAGTTCACCCTCTCCATTCACCAGGGCATGCTAAGAATAGTCAACATCTTTAGTTCACACAACTTCTTTACCCATGTCACAATTAGTATACCAACAATCAAAACAATCAGTCCCTAATACATTAATTGCTTCACTCATATAGTTATTAACATACTAACAACTTACTTAAATCAATCAGTCAGTTTACAAATCATAATCAAAACCAAATTAATTATCCAAACCAAATTTAGAATGACAATTCTTAGTGATTCACATTGGTCCTATCACTCAAAGTTAAAACCCTCAACTTAGCACACATCGACACTGACAGAATGTACATTGATATTAACATACAATATAATTATCCATAATTCTAGTATTAACTTCCTCATCAGGATTATAATTACAAATCAGTATCTCAATGCATTCTTAGTCTAAATTACTATAAATTTAGCAGTGCGTAGACCTCCTCAATCAACCTGATACCTCAAATAACAATTTTGGACAAGTCCAAATCAATTACGGGCACAGTTGACCAACCCCTTCCTTCCCCGGCACTCAATCTTCTGGCGTCTCCCCATTTTCTTCTTCAGACAGCTTTATAGTTCAAAATGGAAGGCCCTTGATAATGTCCCAATTTCAATGTCTCAGGATTAATCAGATTTTCCCAGACAAACTAATGTCTCACCTGAGCCCCACCACAATGCCTATTATGACTTGTCCATTTGCCAACCAGTATACCAGCAACATTAGAGAAGTTTTGGAACGGCTCTCTCTCCATGCTCACTCATCGCAGACTCCTGTCACACTCCTGAGAGAAAGGCATGAGAGAAAAAGCAGTTGATAGCTTAGATTGGATGCTGTGTACAGGTTGCTGGCTCGGACTCAGGTTTCTCGGTAGAAGTGGTGCAGGACAGGACCATATTGAACGCCTTTGTCGCTCTTCTTCAGCCGATTAGAGTGGGTTTTGAGGTTCACACCGTTCTGGGCTGAATTATTCCTTTCATGCATATAGATACCATCTGTAGCATTAACTATATGACAAATTATTACTATAACCAATTATTCTTAATACCAATTTCTAATATACTCCCCTTATCACACTGTTGGCTTCATCACAGAGTCACAGGATCAGGAAGTTAGACCTCTAACCCATCGGGAGAAATCTCAACAATCCAGCAGACCCAATCTGGTGAGATTTGTATCGAAACAAAATCGAACAAACACAACAATACACTCCTTCGTATATCACTCAATACACTTCTATATATCACTCATTGTGTGTAGTCCCGTGTAGCTCAGTTGGTAGAGCATGGCGCTTGCAACGCCAGGGTTGTGGATTCGATTCCCACGGGGGACCAGTATGAAAAAAAATGTATGCACTCACTAACTGTAAGTCGCTCTGGATAAGAGCGTCTGCTAAATGACGTAAATGTAAAACGTCAATCCGAAAACCTTCAGAGGACTGGTAATTCCCCCATTTTGACACATGACTCACATCGTGATTAAAGTGTAAAAACAACAACACCACTGGTGAAATAAAAACCTATTTAAAATAACAAATCCACAATAACTCCATAAAGAAGAAATTGTACCCATACGGTCATAGGAAAATAGACTTAAGACAGCCTACCCTTATTGAAGGACATTGCCATTTCCTTCTTCCCGTGGTCCGAATCACAAATAGGGCTATGAACTATAAACTTATTCATAATTATCAGTATTACAAATAACCTTAAAATCTGTATTACAAATGGCCTTAAATTCATCATCCAATGTCTCTCGGCTTTCCAGTGAGGGCGATCAAACCACACTAGAAAGTCAGGACAGAGGTCAGAAGTCATTCAAACCCTTCAAAGAAGTGTTTCATTCTATAGTAGACTAATTATTTAAAAACAGTCAAACATTTCATACATTTCGTATCCCAGGTTTACAGTAAGTCTTCAGTACAGTTCTTATCAAAATAAATCATGCGTGTTTAATGAAAACTCAGAAAATAAAAAATTCCATGTATGTGCCCCTTTAAGGTGCTTCGGCACTAACCCATAGACACAACCCGTAAGTTGTGTGTGCTTACTGGTGTGTGTGTGTGTGTGGTAAACCGTAGGTCAAAAACACACACATGAACAGGTCTTACTTACCTGGGAGCCCCTTCTACGGACTAATCCGGATACTTGTATACTTATAAAACTGCCGAATTTCACTAACTGCTCTCCCCAGACCACAGACTCGGGAAACATTCCAAAGAGAGATAATGAAACCCCCATTCTCCTGGAAGATAAAGTTGTACATGTTGTTAACATTCACTATATCACATCTTAATCAGGAACCCAAACGTTTGAATTACAAACAAAACATGAAGATAATTCCACTGTACTCCCTCAAATCATTAATCATTTCAATCTAATTCCTCGTGACTACTCCAGAATAAGATGACATAAAATTTCTCACGAGATGAAAAACACCCAAGGTTCTCTGAGTTTGTAAGGATTATTTTTAATTGATTACCCTTTAGACTCCATTGTCTTAAATTCTCGCAAGGATTATCCAACCCCAAAATCACCTCCATTTGCTCCCATGTCAAATTATCCTGGTATTGTTACTGGATCAGTGTCCAACGACATAGGTAATAGCTGTTTCACCATAGATTGTTCCTGTTACCCCTCTAAATGTAATACTTTTTTTTCTGTTGCAAATATAGTCAATTTCTCAGTTTAAGGAATCAGTGATATTTGATCCCAGGCATCTATTAAAAAGTTGTTTGAGACATGGTCTCCTATGTCTCCCTTAAAATACATACTGTAGTGGACTTCCATCAGTCCTGGAAGAAAGAATCCTACTCAAGACACATCAGATAATACCGTGTTCCATTAAGTGGAATAGACACCTTCTAAAATAAACAAACCCATAACCCCTTTCCGGTAATCTAATCATTGCAATCTTTACACTGTTCCACGTAATGGAAACAGATTATCGGTTTAGAATACATTAACTTTCTGCTCAAATTCACTGGTGTTACCCAAACTATAGAATTGAGTAATAATAATAAAAAATTGTCAAAGAACATCTCTGCATTCAACTTAGTCATACCACTACACCAAACGTAACCTATTTTGTTCCTTATAGCCTGCTCGAGTTCAGCGAGAACCAGTCGCTTACACCCGCAGACTAAAACATGGAAACTCTTCTATTCTTACTAGTAGAAAAAAATAAAAACCATTCTCAAACATCGTTCTGCATTTACCTCTATCATAAGGTTAAAAAAAACGAACTTGACAAATTTCACAATACTAGATTGCTATTGTAGCCTTGTATTATCATGTAATAATTTACACTCATATCCAGCTATCAACCATGATCATGGTCACAGCATATCCGCTATTATTAGAATGCATTAGATATAGGTCACAGTCCCTTCTGAGTAGAATACAGGTAATAAAACAAACACTTGCTGTTGTTGACAAGCATATATTCAATTCATATCCATATTCAACTCAGTATTTTAAATTACAACCCCATTCTCAGTACGTTCCTCCAGCAAACCATTAGGCAACACAAAAAAAAAAAAAAAAAACTCTAAATCGTTCCGCTATTCATGTTGAATAAATGTGTCTATAAATTTGAACTAAGCAAACTGCTAAATCGTTCAGTTTACATCTTATAACAAACACTGGCTGCTATATCAATCTAAGCAAAACATACCAATAGTTTGAATTACAATCAGAAACCCAGATTGTAGTCAGTAACATGGAACCTATGTGTTAAGCTATGGTTCAACTCAGCACTCAGAGAAACAAACACGACTAAGGGAGTGGAGGAAACAAAAATTCTTTTAATAAAAGTTCAATTTGTCTTAGTCCAAAAACAACTGAAGAAAAGGAACAGAGTGGGCTAGTCGGCTCCGGAGGAAGGAGAGGCTGAGGCAGGCAGGCAGGCAGGCCGGCAGGCAGGAAGGCAGGCAGGCAGGTTGGGAGGTATGTCTGAACTGAAGACAAAACAAACGACAGGTTAAGGAGAGTAGAGCCAGGCTGAAGACAAAGACAATTTAACTCTACTGGTGAGCCAAGTTACCGCTCTAGTAAGAACAACGATCTGGCGCCGGTGGAGAGCCATGCCCATGAATTAGTAGTGCAGGTTGATGAGAGAATAGGATGCAGCTGCGTAGGCAGGAATCACTGGAAACAACCCGCAGCTGCACAGGAGACGCAGATCCTGAGCACGCCCCCCGATCCACTCCAGACACACCCACATAATGGGGACAAACACACATACAGATACAACAGACAAAGAGGGGACAAAACAAGGAAGAAGGGAAACAGAAAAGGGAGAGACAAGCTTCCCACATAACAGCACCCCCCCCTCAATGGTCGCCACCTGGCGACCCACCAGGCCTGTCAGGGTTGTCGTGATGGAAGTCCGTGATCAGCTGAGGATCCAACACAAAACGCTTAGGGACCCAAGACCTCTCCTCTGGTCCATAACCTTCCCAATCGACTAGGTATTGGAGACCCCTACCCCGCCTCATAGAGTCCAGGAGCCTACTGACGGTGTAGGCCGGATGGTCGTCAATGAGGCGAACAGGTGGAGGTGGATCTGCCGGCGGACACAAAAGGCTGGAGGACACAGGTTTCAGTTGGGAGACATGGAAAGTAGGGTGTATCTTCATGGCTGAAGGCATCTTCAAACGAACCGCAGCGGGGTTAACGATGGACTCCACCACAAACGGACCCAGGTACCGAGGAGACAGCTTGCGTGATTTGGCACTGAAGAGTACGTTCTTAGATGACAGCCAAACTTCTTGACCAGGATGAAACACAGGTGCGGGAGTCCTTCTCCTATCCGCTGTCGTCTTGTTCCTGTCGGTGGTCCGAAGCAACGCTTCCCAAGCGTCGCTCCACACTCTCTGGCAGCGGCGGAGGTTCTCCTGAACCGAAGGAACAGCCAATTCCTTCTCCTGAGCAGGAAACAGAGGGGGTTGATAACCCATGGTTACTTCGAAGGGTGAAAGGCCGGTGGCAGAGGTGGTGAGGGAGTTGTGGGCGTACTCTATCCAAGGCAGATGTTTGGCCCAGGATGATGGATGTTGAGCAGCCACAAAACGAAGGGTTGCTTCGAGGTTTTGATTGGCTCTTTCTGTTTGACCGTTGGTCTGGGGATGAAACCCTGAGGACAGACTAACGGAAGCACCCAAAGCAGAACAGAACACCTTCCAAACACGGGAAGTAAACTGTGGGCCTCTATCAGATACGATGTCCACAGGTATTCCATGGGGACGGAATACATGTTGGACTAGGAGGTCCGCTGTCTCACTGGCAGACGGTAATTTTGGTAATGCTATATAGTGAACAGATTTAGAGAATCTGTCCACAATGGTAAGTATAGTATCATTACCTTCAGACTTGGGTAGGCCGGTGACAAAATCCATGGCTATGTGGGACCAGGGACGGCTGGGAACTGGGAGGCGTAGCAGCAGCCCCGAAGGGGACTGATGGGAGGCTTTGCCCCGAGCACAGGTTGAACAGGCTGCCACAAAAGCCCGAACGTCAGTTTCCATTGAAGGCCACCAAAAATGTCTCCTAAGCAGCGTCAACGTGTGTCTCATCCCAGGGTGACCAGCAAAACGGGAGGTGTGAATCCACTGCAACACCTGAGACCGGACCGTCTCGGGAACAAAGAGTAGGTTGGGAGGTCCATCACCCGGTCACGGGTCCGTGGCAAGTGCAGTCTTCACAAGAGACTCGATCTCCCACTGTACTGCCGCCACGACGCATGAGGAAGGTAGGACTGCCTCAGGCTCGCTGGTCTCCGAAGGGTCAGCAAACTGGCGGGACAAAGCATCTGGTTTAACATTTCTTGACCCCGGTCTGTATGTAAGAATAAAGTTAAACCTACTAAAAAACAGATCCCATCTGGCTTGGCGTGAGTTGAGTCTCTTAGTGGCTTGGATGTAAGCCAAGTTTTTGTGGTCTGTCCAGACCACAAACGGCAGTTCAGCTCCATCCAGCCAGTGCCGCCATTCTTCCAGTGCTAGCTTGACCGCCAGCAGTTCCCGGTTTCCAACGTCGTAATTCCGTTCTGTGGATGACAATTTCTTGGAGAAAAAAGCACAGGGGTGAAGCCTTTGGTCAGTGGGGGAGCGCTGGGAGAGGACTGCTCCCACACCTGAGTCAGACGTGTCCACCTCCACAATAAACTGCAGAGAGGTATTGGGGTGTATCAACACGGGGGAGGTGGAAAACAGTTCCTTCAAAACCCCTATCACCTGCTCCGCCTCAGGGGACCACAGAAAAGGGACCTTAGGGGATGTGAGTCTAGTAAGGGGTGCCACCACTTTACTAAAACCCTTAATGAATCTTCGGTAGAAGTTAGCAAAGCCCAAAAATCGTTGAAGTTGCTTACGGGTGGTGGGTGTGGGCCATTCCGTCACTGCCCGGATCTTCTCGGGGTCCGCCTTCACCTGCCCGCTCTCAATGATGAAACCAAGGAACGATGTAGACTGTTTGTGGAACTCACACTTTTCTGCTTTGACGTACAGCTTATTCTCCAAGAGCCGTTGAAGGACTTGACGGATGTGTGACTCATGCTCCTCGGGTGACTTGGAAAAAACAAGAATATCATCCAGGTATACAAAGACAAAACGGTTCAAAAAATCCCTAAGAACATCGTTCACCATGGCTTGGAATACAGCAGGGGCGTTTGAGAGCCCAAAGGGCATGACCAAATACTCAAAATGCCCCAGTGGAGTGTTGAAAGCGGTTTTCCACTCATCTCCCTTTCGGATTCTGACAAGGTGATAAGCGTTCCTGAGGTCGAGCTTGGAGAAAACTGTGGCGCCATGCAGAGGTTCAAAAGCTGAGTTGATGAGTGGAAGGGGATACTTGTTTTTAACAGTTATGTTGTTTAAACCCTGAAATCGATACAGGGGCGTGACTTGTCTTTCTTTTCAACGAAAAAGAAACCTGCACCCAAAGGAGACGACGAGGGACGGATTATGCCCGAGGCCAGAGAATCACCAATATACTGCTCCATTGCCTCTCTTTCCGGTCGGGACAGATTGTATAAGCGACTAGAGGGCAAGGGAGCACCAGGAAGCAGTTCAATAGGGCAATCATAAGGCCTATGTGGTGGTAGAGACAGAGCCTTGTCCTTACTGAAAACCTCCGCTAAGTCATGGTATTCTTTGGGAACAGATGACAGATCGAGAGGAACTGAGGGATGAGTTGGGTTACACTTAGTGGGGGGAACCGCTGACCTAAGGCACTCTGAATGGCAGTTAGTGCTCCAACTGAGAATGGTGTGACGTGTCCAATCAATTTGTGGGTTGTGAAGAGCCAACCAGGGGAAGCCAAGGATTAGGGAGGTAGCTGAGCCAGACATAACTCTTAACTGAATGCTTTCACAATGATTGCCAGAAATCACTAGGGAAACGGGGGTGGTTTGATGAGTTATCTCCGCGAGGAGGCGCCCATCAAGGGCTGTGACCCGAATGGGGGTAGGTAGTGGCTCCGTGGGGATACGAGCTTGTGTAACGAACTGGTGGCTAATAAAGTTGTCTTCTGCACCTGAGTCTATGAGAGCTGAGAGTGGCAGGGAATGACTCTGGAAACATAAGGTTACAGGTACTTGTAATCGGGGTATGATGGGTTCAGGATCTAACTCTGGGCTCGCAAGTAGACCCACCGTTACGAGCGAGCCTTGTCTTTTGGTCGCTTAGGGCATGCAGTCAGAATGTGTGTGGCGTCTCCACAGTACAGGCACTCACCCGCCTGGAGGCGCCGTTGCCGCTCTGCTGGAGGTAGTCGAGCTCGACCCACTTGCATTGGTTCCTCCTCTGTGCTCGGGATGGGATCAGGAACAAGAAGCTGCCGGCTCCGGGGAGGCGAGACTCGAGTGGTTGAAGGCTGGGAACTCGTCCTCCTAGATGTGGCCGACCGCCTCTCTCCCGACGCCTCTCCGCAACCGGTTGTCTAGCTTAATGGACAGGAAAACGAGAGAATGTAAATCATGTGGCTCGTCACGAGCAGCCAGTTCATCCTTAATGGCTTCATTCAAACCGTTTAGAAATGCTCCTTGAAGTGCCACATTGTTCCACTTGGAGTCCGCTGCCAAAGTCCAGAACTCAATAGAGTACTCAGCCACACTGTTAGAACCCTGCCTCAAATTAAAAAGTATCTTGGAGGAATTACCCACATGGTCAGGATGGTCAAAAACAGTCTTCAATTTAGCAGAATAATCAGCAAAAGTCAATCCAGTCAAAGTTTGATTTGAGCACACAGCCTCAGCCCAAACCAGAGCTCTCCCTCTTAACAGCCCCAGAACATAATGTACCTTAGAGGAATCAGTAGAAAACGACAGTGGTCTCTGCCGAAAAATCAAGTCACACTGAAGCAAAAATCTCCGGTTCAAAATCCCCGGTTCAGGCGACGTGACAGGGGGTTCCCGATGGAACGAAGCCTGCATAATGTCAGAGGAAACAACTTGGGGTGCATCAAACTGGGGGTCAGAGAGAGATGGAGAACTGATAACAGACAATTTAGAGACTTGTGTAGTTAACTGAGTCACCTGGTTCAGCAGTTGATGATTATCTTCCAAAAGAGTCCGAATCAATTGGTCATGCTGTCCTAGCAACGTTCCTTGAGCCTGGATAGCTTGTTGGAAGCTGTCTTCGTTTGTCCCGTGCTGTTTCTCTGTTGGGTCCATGGCCAGATCGTTCTGTTAAGCTATGGTTCAACCCAGCACTCAGAGAAAACCACACGACTAAGGGAGTGGAGGAAACAAAAATTATTTTAATAAAATTTAATTTGTCTTAGTCCAAAAACAACTGAAGAAAAGGAACAGAGTGGGCTAGTCGGCTCCGGAGGAAGGAGAGGCTGAGGCAGGCAGGCAGGCAGGCCGGCAGGCAGGAAGGCAGGCAGGCAGGTTGGGAGGTATGTCTGAACTGAAGACAAAACAAACGACAGGTTAAGGAGAGTAAAGAGCCAGGCTGACGACAAAGACAATTTAACTCTACTGGTGAGCCAAGTTACCGCTCTAGTAAGAACAACGATCTGGCGCCGGTGGAGAGCCATGCCCATGAATTAGTAGTGCAGGTTGATGAGAGAATAGGATGCAGCTGCGTAGGCAGGAATCACTGGAAACAACCCGCAGCTGCACAGGAGAGGCAGATCCTGAGCACGCCCCCCGATCCACTCCAGACACACCCACATAATGGGGACAAACACACATACAGATACAACAGACAAAGAGGGGACAAAACAAGGAAGAAGGGAAACAGAAAAGGGAGAGACAAGCTGCCCACATAACACTATGCCTATTGAAATGACAAGTAAATCCCGCAAATAACCCAATTGCAATGGTTTGTAGTCTTAACATCTGGCACATAATAACAACACAATTACCAGAAAATAGCCTTAAAGGTCGTTCAAGTGTTTCTTTGCAAAGATCGCACATGCTCAAAGGAAATAAATTAGCAGTGAACGAGTAAAATCCACATTCATTGATTTGGAGACAGATCTGGCGAGTTTAATAAAACGGATTATGTTTTCCCTTGCGACATAATGAAATTCCTTTATTACATCACATTCGCTCCATAATTAGTATTATTTTGATGGAAACCCTAATTTGGCTTTGTACAATGTTGTAAATTACATCGATAATTCCCAGGCCTTATGGGCAGTTTTTTTTTTCTTACATATTGTACCCGGACGGAGAAAATCCCATAAGCCTTTTATAGTTACATCGTTAGGGTAGTCAATTCCCCATATTTTCCAAAAGTGGACATACCCCAATCAGTTTCTAAGACTATTGCCCAGACTTTGTAGACAGTCATATAATCCTTAACCTTATCTCTATCAAATGATCCATAACCGGGACCAACTCAGAAAACCTTTTCCCACCCCTGACGTACAGTACGTCTACGTTTGGCTGCGCAAGTTTAGTATATGAATATTATTCCAATTATTAATTTATCAAATCTCTAGTAATCGATTACACACACATACGATTCATCATGTTTTCATATATTCATAGAATCCATATAGAACGTTAGAAATTCTTAGGTACTCACATCAACCAATAAAATATAGACTTACCACTACTTTCTAAAATAACATCCCGCTCTCAATACCACCCTGTGATATTCTATGATGGGCAGTGATGTATGGAACCCAATGTCACGTTCGTTGAATGACGGGTCAGACCAAGGCGCAGCGTGATATACGTACACGTACACTTTATTTACACTGAATAAACACACGACAAAACAACAAACAAACGAAAACGTGAAGTCCTAAGGTTGTACATACAACGAACCTTACCCGGAACAAGATCCCACAACCCACTAGTGCCAATAGGCTGCCTAAGTATGATCCCCAATCAGAGACAACGAGCTACAGCTGCCTCTGATTGGGAACCACACCGGCCAACATAGATCTACACATAATAGATCGAAACATAGAAAACACACAACAAAGAATATACACACCCTGACTCAACATTTAAGCGTCCCCTGAGTCAGGGCGTGACAGTACCCCGCCCCCCCCCCAAAGGTGCGGACTCCGACTGCACAACATAAACATAACAGGGTAGGAGCCGGGTGGGCATTCCGCCTCGGAGGCGGATCCGGCTCAGGGCGTGACGACCTCTCACTCTCCGCCTCCCTGTTGCGCCCCTGGTCCGGTCTGGACCTCGGCGCGCTGCTTCCCCTCTCCTTCCTCCCACGATACGCCAGGCCCTGTCTGGACCCTGGTGTGGGAGACCCCGAACCTGGAGAGGGGCTGACATCATGGTCTGGACAGGAGCCGCTGACCGGAGCTGGACTGGGCACCGGTGGAGCGGACTACTCTGGCTCCGGAGTGGAGCCGCTGACCGAAGCTGGATCAGGCACCGGTGGAGCGGACTGCTCTGGCTCTGGAGTGGAGCCGCTGACCGGAGCTGGACTGGACCCCGGTGGAGCGGACTGCACTGGCTCCGGAGTGGCACAGCTGACCGGAGCTGGATCAGGCACCGGTGGAGCTGACTGCTCTGGCTCCGGAGTGGAGCAGCTGACCAGTGCCGGACCAGGCACCGGTGAAACGGGCACGGGCCGTGCCGGACTGGACAAACGCACCACTGGTCTGGTGCGAGGAGCAGGCACGGGCCGGACCTGACTAGGAACACGCACCACTGGCTTGGTGCGAGGGGCAAGAACGGGCCGGGCCGGACTGGCGACGCGCACCACTGTCTTGGTGCGAGGAGCAGGAACAGGCCGGGCCGGACTGGCGACGCGCACCACTGGCTTGGTGCGAGGAGCAGGAACAGGCCGGGCCGGGCTGGCGACGCGCACCACTGGCTTGGTGCGAGGAGCAGGAACAGGCCGAGGCTGGGCTGGCGACGTGCACCACTGGCTTGGTGCGAGGAGCAGGAACAGGCCGGGCCGGGCTGGCGACGCGCACCCCTGGCGGCTTGGTGCGAGGAGCAGGAACAGGCCGGGACGGGCTGGTGACGCGCACCACTGGCTTGGTGCGAGGAGCAGGAACAGGCCGGGCCAGGCTGGCGACGCGCACCCCTGGCTTGGTGCGAGGAGCAGGAACAGGCCGAGCCGGGCTGGCGACGTGCACCACTGGCTTGGTGAGAGGAGCAGGAACAGGCCGGGCCGGACTGTGGAGGCGGACTGGAGGTCTGGAGCGGAGAGCTGGCACAACCCGTCCTGGCTGAATGCCTACTTCCGCACAGTATGTGTGAGGCATCAGCACAGGACGCACTGGGCTGTGCACGAGCACTGGCGATACAGTTCGTAGAACTGCCGCAGGATATGCGTGACCGAGGAGGCGTACTGGAGACCAGGAGCGTTGAGCCGGCACACCCCGTCCTGGCTGGATGCCCATCTTCGCACGGCACGTGCGTGGTGCAAGCACAGGACGTACAGGACTGTGCCAGCGCACTGGCGACACAGTACGTAGCTCCGCATAACACGGAGCCTGCCCAGTCATACGCTTCCTCGCGTGAGTACGGGGAGTTGGCTCTCCTCTAACCCTAGGCTCCGCCAACCACCCTGTGTGCCCCCCCCCAAAAAATTATTGGGGCTGCTTCTCGGGCTTCCTCCTCGACCGGCCTCCTCCGTGTTGCCGTTGCTCCTCTCCTGCCTGGGCATCTACCTTAGCCCATGGTCCTTTCCCCGCAAATATTTCCTCCCATGACCACAAATTGGCCACCTGTGACATGGCCATCCGCTCCGCCTGGGCACGCTGCTTGGTCCTCGTTTGGTGGGATCTTCTGTCACGTTTGTTGACAGACGGGTCAGACCAAGGCACAGTGTGATATACGTACATTTATTTACTGATGAACACCACGACAAAACAAGAAACGAAACGTGAAGTCCAAGGTAGCACACACAACATACTTTACACTGAACAAGATCCCACAACCCACTAGTGCCAATAGTCTGCCTAAGTATGATCCCCAATCAGAGACAACGAGCTACAGCTGCCTCTGATTGGGAACCACACCGGCCAACATAGATCTACACATAATAGATCGAAACATAGAAAACACACAACAAAGAATATACACACCCTGACTCAACATTTAAGCGTCCCCTGAGTCAGGGCGTGACACCCCAAAACAACGCTATATATCGAAACGTATTATGCAAATTTAAAACATCTTATTAGGCAAATTTCTATATCTTATTATCCAAATTTAAGATTAACACTTATTTTTACACTCACAATAACATCTAACAATAGTAACCCAGGGCATGCCTGTTTTGCCTCATTAACAAAACAAAAAATCAATTACATACACATTAGAATTTGAACTTCACCAAGTCAGATACCCTCGCCAAGCGTCACCTGCACGCTAGTCCCTCATTCAATGAGCTTCACCAAGCCGAGTTTTCCTGCAGGATTACTCGTGATCTAGTCCCTCCCTCCATATTAACCTCACCAGTCAGTCCTACTGTGATCAATTCAGTACTACGAACTGGACTTTCGGTTGCCCTCAATTGGCTGATTTAACAATAATGTCCAAGGATACCTCACTTAAGAACACTCTTATCAACGCAACTCAGTCCTGCTAGTTACCTCAGCTGTGGCTTCTTAGTCCCCGCACTTGAGTGTACAGGGGCGTCCTCAACTGGCTAGTTAACAATCACGGCTGGAGTCTGCCTCACTCCCCCGCTCTTATCTACTCAACTCAGTCCTGTTAGTTACCTCAGCTATGACCCCTTAAGGGAATATCTTAACCTATTGGTGATTTAATCTGCTCACCTCTCTCAATACTATGTTCGGAATGTGGTATCCACCCGTGCACGCTTCCGCTCAGATCTTAGGCATCCAGCTGCTCCTTTCAAGGAGTGCGGCTACCCTGAGAACCCAATTTGGAATCTCCCGTGTACGGTTTACCCAGGTCTTCCGGAGCGGTCACCAGGTGGTTTCACATCCCATCCTCGTCGCCAAATGTAGTGGAAATTCAAATCAATAATGAGGAGAGACAAGGTCAATCACCAATCAGAATTACTTTATTCAAAACGTATTAAAAAGGTAATAAGCGAGGCTGGTCTGCCCAACAGTCTTGAATGTTGGGCTGAGAGCCCCGACACAAAGAATACAAATATATTTTATAGCAAATATACACCCTCTTAGTCTACATGACAAATAACAGACATATGGAATGGGTCACAAGGTGAGACTTGATATATGAGAAAGGAGTTTCCCCCTGCCAGATAGCATTTGCCGTGAAGACTGTTCTTATTGTACAGAAACCAGAGTTTGGCCCCTAAGACAAGCTTCCTCTCATCATTATCCATACCCGAGCCATCTCTCCCTGGTACCTCATTACACAAACACCAATTCATTCTATGGAATGCATGCTGTAGGTTTTATTACCAAAGGCATCGTAAATCTACTGTCAGTGTTAACACAGAAACATGAGAGTTTCTAAGAACCCTATTCTATTGCAGAAAACAACAATTTGATGCAATAACGGTATTATAACATAATCTTGTAATTTTGCTCTCACATCAGCCAGACATAGCCTACACCTACAGTTGAAGTCGGAAGTTTAAATACACCTTAACTAAATACATTTAAACTCAGTTTTTCACAATTCCTGACATTTAATCCTAGTAAAAATGCCCTGTTTTAGGTCAGTTGGATCACCACTTTATTTATTTATTTCTGCTTTTATTTCTTTCATCACATTCCCAGTGGGTCAGAAGTTTACATACACTCAATTAGTATTTGGTAGCATTGCCTTTTAATTTGTTTAACTTGGGTCAAACGTTTCGGGTAGCCTTCCACAAGTTTCCCACAATAAGTTGGGTGAATTTTGGCCCATTCCTCCTGACAGAGCTGGTGTAACTGAGTCAGGTTTGTTGGCCTCCTTACTCGCACACGCTTTTTCAGTTCTGCCCACAACATTTCTATTGGATTGAGGTCAGGGCTTTGTGATGGCCACTCCAATACCTTGACTTTGTTGTCCTTAAGCCATTTTGCCACAACTTTGGAAGTATGCTTGGGGTCATTGTCCATTTGGAAGACCCATTTGCGACCAAGCTTTAACTTCCTGACTGATGTCTTGAGATGTTGCTTCAATATATCCACATAATTTTCCTTCCTCATGATGCCATCTATTTTGTGAAGTGCACCAGTCCCTCCTGCAGCAAAGCACCCCCACAGCATGATGCTGCCACCCCCGTGCTTCACGGTTGGGATGGTGTTCTTCGGCTTGCAAGCTACCCCCTTTTACCTCCAAACATAATGATGGTCATTATGGCCAAACAGTTCTATTTTTGTATCATCAGACCAGAGGACATTTCTCCAAAAAGTCTTTGTCCCCATGTGCAGTTGCAAACCGTAGTCTGGCTTTTTTATTGCAGTTTTGGAGCAGTGGCTTCTTCCTTGCTGAGCGGCCTTTCAGGTTATGTCGATATAGGACTAGTTTTTACTGTGGATATAGATACTTTTGTACCTGTTTCCTCCAGCATCTTCACAAGGTCCTTTGCTGTTGTTCTGGGATTGATTTGCACTTTTTGCACCAAAGTACGTTCATCTCTAGGAGATAGAACACGTCTCCTTCCAGAGCGGTATGACGGCTGCATGGTCCCATGGTGTTTATACTTGCGTACTATTGTTTCTACAGATGAATGTGGTACCTTCAGGCGTTTGGAAATTGCTCCCAAGGATGAACCAGACTTGTGGAGGTCTACAATTTTCTGAGGTCTTGGCTGATTTCTTTTGATTTTCCCAAGATGTCAAGCAAAGAGGCACTGAGTTTGAAGGTAGGCCTTGAAACACATCCACAGGTACACCTCCAATTGACAAAAATGATGTCAATTAGCCTATCAGAAGCTTCTAAAGCCATGACATCATTTTCTGGAATTTTCCAAGCTTTTTAAAGGCACAGTGAACTTAGTGTATGTAAACTTCTGACCCACTGGAATTGTGATACAGTGAATTATATGTGAAATAATCTGTCTGTAAACAATTGTTGGAAAAATTACTTGTGTCATGCATGAAGTAGATGTCCTAACCGACTTGCCAAAACTATAGTTTGCTAACAAGACATTTGTGGAGTGGTTGAAAAACAAGTTTTAATGACTCCAACCTAAGTGTGTGTAAACTTCAGACTTCAACTGTGCCTACCATACATACATATTAAACAGCCAAACCAGCAAACAAGTCTTCAACAAGGCATGATTTGTTACACATGCTCATTTTCAGTTCTTGAATTGCAAACCATATGTAATTGCTTTGATCCTACTGTTATAGATGAGTCTATAATTGTTTGCAATTAATCTTCCATTTAAAGTGCTTTTTGATGATCTCATCAGCGATGCAGAATTGATCTTTCCTGAGTGTTCTCCTCAATCTAAGTAGATGGTAGTGGATAACTGACAGGTTGTACCTTCATCTCAGGTAATGTAATGCAACATGTGAACAGGAGAGGCAGGTAATGGCTAACACAGTGTAAAGTGTCCCCTGTTTGAAATGCATAATTCTCCAAGTGCATGATGAAAACAGCACCTGGTCGCTCTCTTTCCTTCTGGCAGGGAGCCTAGTATCCACTTTCTCAAATAATTCTGTTAGTTCCCATTTTCACTGGCATGACAGTCCCTGTGTTCTCCGGCACTGGATACAGAGACCTGTGTCCTTCATGGTTGGCAGCCCTCCCTCACACGTCGAGCTGGCCTGTTTTAAGTGCATTAGACCTTTGTGTTTTAAAGGCACCATCCTCATGTCTGATCTCCTTAGTGCTGCATTGCCTGTCTAATGTGTGTGTGATACTGTAGGTTGGATGTAGTCTACTGTAGCTAGGCCTAGTTATCAGTGATCACATTAAGTGTCTGAAACTGTGATGCTTACAATACATTCTAGTCATTTTGCAGACGCTCTTATCCAGAGCAATTATGGTTAAGTGCCTTGCTCAAGGGCACATCGACATATGTTTCAGCCATCAGGATCAGGGATTCGAACCAGCGACCTTTCGGTTACTAGCCCAACACTCTCAACTGCTAGGTTACCTAGCACCCCACAATTTGGCTACATGATTTGTGACATTTACATTAACCTTAGATTATCCTTAGAATAAATAGAATTCATAGACTATAGTAGTTGCTGTCATAATAATTTCTTTCCATTTTCTTAAAAATGACTGACCTAATGAGATCATTTAGGTTATTTGCCCTGTGAGCAGGCTTTGATACAGTGCATATTATTTTAATTTGACTTAGGCCATCCTGGAGGACAGCTCTCCCCTTGCTAGGCTGATCGGTGAAGTGCTCTTTAATTGGTTTAAACTTTGCTCTGGCTACCTTGGGATCTACACGCTTAATTTCAGCAAAAGGTCAATATCAATAAATCCAATGCTGAGAGAGGGAGAGATGGAGAGGCAAGAGAGGCTGGCTCCTCTGCAGTCTCTTCCCTTTACCTGACCACCACGAGGGTAGAGAGCTACAGAGCTGACCCTGGCCACCGCCACACACCAACAGGGGTCTGGGAAGAAGATTAGAATTTCAAGCTCTGTCGGTCCACCCTCTTATCAGCTGTTTATTGCCTATGACCTCGGCAAGATGAGGTCAGATTTTCATATTATAGCAAACCAACTCCTTTGGCACAATTGGTAGCAATATATTCAACAGGGGAATAATGAAAGGGACAGAGAGGCGGTGGGAGAGAGGAGAACAGGATGTGCACAGGGTTGAGGTAAAGATTTGGGACAGGTGGTCAGTTTAAAGGTGCAAAGCAAAATAGACTATACAAAATATTGTTTGCACTATGGAATAGATGAGGATGGACAGAGAGTGATATGAAATGTAATCTACTTTGGAAGGCCTTTATCACTGCATCAGACCCCCTTTCATGTTTGGGCACTAGGCTATCCCAGCCCTGCAGGAAGCTAGCAGCAGGGATCCAAGGCCAGAGGAGGGGTGGGGGAGGAGAGAGCCTGCAGCACTCCAGGCTCCCAGGGAGAGTTCCATGGCTCCATGCTCCCCTCAGGATTTAATTCACCCAAATGGAGAGATGAACAGCTTCACTGATTACATGTCTAATACTGTCTGCATCTCATCACTCTCTTAAACCCAAGAGGGACACAAACAGCTCATACAATCAACAAACCCCCCTTACAAAAAACACATGAAAAACCAAATTTATAAAAACTCACAAGTGAGACAAATCACATGAATGTTTAACATGTGAACAAATCATGTGGGAAGAACAGACACATGTTCATTTTTCACATGACTCAGAGTTTCCCAAGTGATATTTTTATTATTTTTGTCATTTTAGCAGACACTCTTATCCAGAGCAACTTACAGTTATTGAGTGCATACATTTTCATACTGGCCCCCCGTGGGAAACGAACCCACAACCCTGGCGTTGCAAACACCATGCTCTACCAACTGAGCTACAGGGGATTACTGAGCTTTAGAACCCAGGTCTCCAATGGGAGAAGCCACCGTCTAGACCATTCAACCAAGAGAACCAACACACATTTTAAAGTCGCAGGAAGGGGTACCTTATCACCTGAGCAACCATGACCGACTCATTTCTGCTACACTTTCACATGTGTATTTTCACATTGTAATGTCAACTAGGACTGTCAAACTATAAAAAATGCAATTGAGTTTATTGCAGGATAAACATCTGTATTGTTCGTAGCTTTCTATTTCCCACCACAAACCGATGCTGGCACTAAGACCGCACTCAATGAGCTGTGTAGGGCCATAAGTAAACAAGAAAATGCTCATCCAGAGTCAGTGCTCCTGGTGGCCGTTGATTTTAATCCAGGGAAATTGAAATCCGTTTTACCTCATTTCTACCAGCATGTCACCTGTGCAACTAGAGAAAAAAAAATACTCTAGATCACCTTTACTCCACACACAGAGACGCATACAAAGCTCTCTATCGCCCTCCATTTGGCAAATCTGCCAATAACTCTATCCTCCTGATTCCTGCTTACAAGCAAAAACTCAAACAGGAAGTACCAGCTCAATACGGAAGTGGTCCGATGAAACGGATGCTAAGCTACAGGGCTGTTTCACTAGCACAGACTGGAATATGTTCCGGGATTCATCCGATGGCATTGAGAAGTTTACCACATCAGTGCATCGACGACATCGTCCCCACAGTGACCGTATGTACATATCCCAAACAGAAGCCATGGATTACAGGCAACATCCACACTGAGCTAAAGGCTAGAGCTGCCGCTTTCAAGGAGCGGGACACTAATCCGGACGCTTATAAGAAATCCCGGAAAGCCCTCCGATGAACCATCAAACAGGCAAAGTGTCAATACAGGACTAAGATTGAATCATACTACACCGGCTCTGATGCTCGTCAGATGTGGCAGAGCTTGCAAATTATCACGGAAACCCAGACGAGAGCTGCCCAGTGACGCCAGCCTACCAGACGAGCTAAATGCCTTGTAAGCTTTCTTCGAGGCAAACAACACTCAACCATGCGTGAGAGCACCAGCTGTTCCGGACGACTATACGATCACGCTCTCCATAGCCGATATGAGTAAGACCTTTAAACAGGTTAACATTCAAAAGGCCGCAGGTTCAGATGGATTACCGGGACACGTACTCAAAGCAGGATCAGACAGATTACCAGGACACGTACTCAGAGCATGTGCTGACCAGCTGGCAGGTGTCTTCACTGACATTTTCAACCTCTCCCTGACCCAGTCTGTAATACCTACATGTTTCAAGCAAACCACCATAGTCCCTGTGCCCAAGAATGCCAAGGTAAACTGTCTAAATGATTACCGCACCATAGCACGCACATCTGTGGCCATGAACTGCTTTGAAAGGTTGGTCATGGATCACATCAACACCATCATCCCAGAAACCCTGGACCCACTCCAATTCGCATTACGCAACAACAGATCCACAGTTGATGCAATCTCTATTGCACTCCTCACTGCCCTTTCCCACCTGGACAAAAGGAACACCTACGTGAGAATGCTGTTCATTGACTACAGCTCATCGTTCAACACCATAGTGCCCTCCAAGCTCATCACTAAGCTAGGGAGCCTGGTTCTGAACACCTCCCCCTGCAACTGGATCCTAGACTTCCTGACGGGGCGCCCCCAGGTGGTGAGGGTAGGCAACAACACATCTGCCATGCTGGCCCTCAACACGGTCCCCTCAGGGACGCATACTCAGTCCCTTTCTGTACTCCCTGTACACATGCGATTTCACATGTGAAACGGCAAATTTGCCCTGTTTTTTTTTGTAAGGGCCTTTTCCCCAGGCACTACTATCATCAGTCATGATATCGTGTCAATTGTCAATCATCTCTGAATGTTTAAAGCCTCTCATTTGTCATGTGTGACTTTGATTGTCCACCTACGACTATTCGCAATTAGCCCAGCCTATTCACTAGGGTCTTTTCTATCTCTCTCTATCAGCTGAATGGGGAACACAGTGGTGGACATGGCTTCTGTAGAGCAGTGTGTACTGCTGTACAATGGAGCAGTAATTGGGTGATTATTCTGTCTGGTCACCATGCATCACTGCCCATATGACCTCACAGAAAGCCATCACCAGCCAAGGGAAATGGGCTTCTCCTGCAATCAGCCACGGCTGCAAACAGACTTCCTCAACAACTCTCTAACAACAGTATTAACTCATGACATGGTTTGGAGAGGAGGGAGGCTGCCATTAGCGATAGAGGATAGATGTGGATACTAGAGTGCATTCCCGCTATACACAGACACAATTGCGCATACAGAGGCACGCCGTAAATACATCGCTTTTTCTTTTTTATATTCTATTTTTCCATCGTAAGTCCACTTCGCTATGCCTGCCCACACACAACATTAAATGGGGCATCATTTACCATTACAGCTTAAAATCAATCAAGCATGTTTACCAGGTTGCCTAGAGGGTATACGTGGATGGAGAAATAAGAAAGAGCGAACAACAATATGATCAGGGAACAAATTGAAAAGGGTTTGTATTCCATCAAGGGAAACCATCACAGCGTCACTAATTCCCTTATTGAGGTGAGAGCTGCTCTGCCAATAAGCACGATTAACACACCACCTGCAAAGGCAGAACACTACTCTCCGTATCGTATCCAACTCTCCTACATACTGGAGCCAACCCACAACAGCTGCCTTCACATTACTTTCAGTTTCAGTCTTCAAGAGATTTGAGACTGGGATGGAGGTTCACATTCCAGCAGGACAATGACCCTAAGCATACTGCTAAAGCAACACTCGAGTGGTTTAAGGGGAAACATTTAAATGTATTGGAATGGCCTAGTCAAAGCCCAGACCTCAATCCAATTGAGAATCTGTGATATGACTTAAAGATTGCTGTACACCAGCGGAACCCATCCAATTTGAAGGAGCTGGAGCAGTTTTGCCTTGAATAATGGGGAAAAATCGCAATGGCTAGATGTGCCAAGCTTATAGAGACATACCCCAAGAGACTTGCAGCTGTAAATACTGCAAAAGGTGGCTCTACAAAGTATTGACTTTGGGGGGTGAATAGTTATGCAAGTTTTCAGTTTTTTTGTCTTATTTCTTGTTTGTTTCACAATAACAAATATTTTGCATCTACAAAGTGGTAGGTATGTTGTGTAAATCAAAATGATACAAACCCCACAAAAATCAATTTTAACTCCAGGTTGTAAGGCAACAAAATAGGAAAAATGCCAAGGGGGGTGAATACTTTCGCAAGCCACTGTTGTAGCCTATAGGGCTAGCACCTGTATGTTTTATATTAATAAAAACACATAGCATTGAATGTATAGACTAGAGCACACCTCAATGTGCGCTGCGATAAGTACAGTAAATGCACATACAGTATCATGAAATCAATGCCTCACAGTCGATTCCAGAGACAAGTACATATGCTATATGTTCTCCATCTGACTGCTTTCAGGCCTTAAAGCCATCTCTTACCTGTTCATCCATGTTGATGACCTGAGGAGTAATGACCTCATCACCACATACTGTATGATTCCACACGTCTCAAGGAACCCTGCTTGATCGGCTCTCCATGAAGGCATGAAGGAAACTAATGGAGAGTGACTGTATTGTTGTAATGGCTCTGGTAAAACAACCTTCCCTGCTCCTCCTATCCCATCAAAGGGAGAGGAACACTGCCGCTACCTCGCTCTCCAACCAAGGTGCATTAATAGTGGAGCAAACTGACAAGAGAAAGATATTCAGCCACTCTGAGGACAATGGAAGTACAATGGTGAAAATTTCTAATCTACTTCAACATTGTACCTCCCTCACTCCCGTCATTGTCATTGGGGGACACAGTGGCAGAAGGTGAAGCGACACATATTCCCCTCATCAAGGACGAAGGGTCATCTGTGCTGGCCAGCACCAGTGGGACGGTGCCAGGGATGACAGCTCGTCGTCACATGTCCCGCATCACGCGGTGACAGTCTGAGACGACAGTCCCAATCAACTCAGGCCTGGGCGGCTAGCTGCTAACAGCATTTCATGTCCGATTAGGTTAGGAGGTGCTGGCACTCCTCCCCAGGGACGGCTCTGTCATAGGCAGCTCTGCCAGAGGAGAAGAAGGTTACCTGGGATGGAGCTCCTGTGGAGTGGGTATTGGGGGGAAGTTGAGTGGGTCTCCAAAAGGGTTAAGTCATTCTGGCTATTCTAGTCTGCCGCTTTGCAAAAACCTTACTGGGTCCAAAATACAGCCATGTGTGGAATAGTGAAATTTAAAACGATTTTTTGCTGTTGAAACAAAATAGCTGAGGCAATCGGGTGGATTCGCCATCTTTCACCCCTAAATACAGAGCTGCATTTCAAATCTGCCCGTGAGTAGTCTAGTCAGTAGGGGTGGTGGCTCCGAAAATGCTTTGATAAAAATGGAGAGAGTTGACCAGTGAGGCGTGGGATGCAAATTAAATTCCTCTAACAGAGAATCTGATGGAAGTCAGAGAGGAACTGGCCAAGCTGAACACAGTCAGACCCCACAAGCTCATCATCTCTGCCTCTTGCTCCTTGGCTTGCAACAAGATCCCCCCCGACCCCCCGTCCTACCCGCATCGCAGACACACGGATGTGGCAGTAGCCTCATTTAAATACCTCACTCAAAGGACTGCGCCGTGGGCCGTGTCTCTCCAGCCACCAACTGTAAGGGCACGTGGCAAGCAACTTTCAGTCCTCCGAGACAGACTATTGTCTCCTGTTCCTGTTTCACTTGGGCTTCAGTGTGATACACAAACATGTCTGAACCTCCATATAGCCGGCTTGGCCTTTCTCATTAGAGACATGTTGAGGGAGGGGAGCGCCTCTCTCTCTGAGACAGGGGAGTCTGGGGCTGGGCGTTATTAGGAGCAGATGAGGCCCACAGAGTAGTGTCATGGCTGCCATGTCTGTCTGTCAGCTTCCTGCCTCCTGTTTGTCTCCGGGCCTCTAGAGGTCATCTGTGTTCCCCTCTGCCTTAGTTCTTCCTCGTGTGTCCTTATTAGCTTGATCCAGGTCACCTGTGCCTTGTTTCACCTAGAGTATTTTAGCTGTGTTTTTTCCCCTGTTCCTCACTTGGTTTTTGAGTCCTGGCTATGTGTCTCCTGCTTTGTCCCACCGTGTCTTTCCAAGTAAGCTTTTCTAAGTTATCTTTAGTTTGTGTTTCTCCCCTCGTGGAGTTATTTTGTTTTGCCTCCTGTTTTGTTACTCTACCTCTGTTAATATACCTCTTTCTGAGAATAACTTTTGTTGGACTATTTTTGAAGTGCAAAGAACCTTTTTGTTACATTAAATCTACTTACCTGGAGTATTGCCTTGGGTGTTTCATTTGGGTCCAACTATACCTCCTCTGTGGCTAAGGGGTAGAACCCCCAGCTCCCCACATCTGAGACCGGAGTTCTAGCCCAGCTTGTGACATCTGTCCATGGCTCTGCTAAATGACAGTAGTTATAGGCTCAGGATCAGGAGTGGTAACTGTAGCTTCTGCTGCCAGCCAGATGGAGGGAGGGAGGGAGAGGGAGGCCCTGCACCCAATGTGACAGATAATGCCCGTCTGCAGCCCCTGAGGTACATTAGCAATGCTTATTTAAACAGCCTGGCTGAATGTTGCTCTTTAAATGGAATGAAATAGTCCCATCAAGGGGCCCCACACTCCACTCCCCCAGTTATGGCTTTCCCACTGCTCAAAAGGCCTCCCGTTGCCGTGGTAGCCGAGTTGATTAACTGTAAGTGGCGCTGACTTGGCGGAGAAGACAGCGGCAGATAATATGATAGTGTTGGAGGTTGGGTGGAGGGATTGTGGGAGAAAACAAAATATGGGGGATCTACATAACCTTTCATTTCACCTCTTTTAACCAAAATATGCCCTTGGAAAGGCAATACTACGACTAGCCTGCTTAATATTCCCTTCACACCTGGATCCACATTGAACTATATATACTTCATTGGAGAGGAACAGGTTATAATGGCCCTGCAGTAAGGAACAGGTTATAATGGCCCTGAAGTAAGGAACAGGTTATAATGGCCCTGCAGTAAGGAACAGGTTATAATGGCCCTGCAGTAAGGAACAGGTTAGAATAGCCCTGCACTAAGGAACAGGTTATAATGGCCCTGCAGTAAGGTAAAGGTTATAATGGCCCTGCAGTAAGGTACAGGTTATAATGGCCCTGCAGTAAGGTACAGGTTATAATGGCCCTGCAGTAAGGTACAGGTTATAATGGCCCTGCAGTAAGAAACGGGTTAAATTGGCCCTACAGTAAGGAATAGGTTATAATGGCCCTGCAGTAAGGTACAGATTATAATGGCCCTGCAGTAAGGTACAGGTTATAATGGCCCTGCAGTAAGGAATAGGTTATAATGGCCCTGCAGTAAGGTACAGATTATAATGGCCCTGCAGTAAGGTACAGGTTATAATGGCCCTGCAGTAAGGTACAGGTTATAATGGCCCTACAGTAAGGTACAGGTTATAATGGCCCTGCAGTAAGGTCCAGGTTATAATGGCCCTACAGTAAGGTACAGATTCTAATGGCCCTGCAGTAAGGAATAGGTTATAATGGCCCTGCAGTAAGGAACAGGTTAGAATAGCCCTGCAGTAAGGAACAGATTCTAATGGCCCTGCACTAAGGAACAGGTTATAATGGCCCTGCAGTAAGGTACAGGTTATAATGGCCCTGCAGTAAGGTACAGGTTATAATGGCCCTGCAGTAAGAAACGGGTTATAATGGCCCTGCAGTATACTGAAGATATCTGGGGCTCTCACTTTAGTTTTTGTTTTATAGTTTAAATTCACAATACAAAATCTCTAAATTGGTATTGTGTCTCATTCATTGTATTATTGAAATTTGGCCAATCAATTAAAAAAATAAAACTTAGCAATATCAGGAGATACATGTGTGTGTGAGAGTGTGTGTGTGCGTGGGTGTCTGTATGTGTGAGAGAGAGTGTGTGTGTGTGTGTGTGTATGCATTAACGTCAACATGCTACCTCTGCCCACTCTCTCTCCCTAGGGAGAGCATCACCCTGTTAACACATATATTTTACATATTTAAACCTTGTGCCTTGTGCCCAGGCTGTGTGTGTCCCCAAACCACGGGAGATCTCAAAGTGACATGACTTTTTGCCAATAAAAGAGAGAGAGAGAGAAGAAAGAGAGAAAACAAAAAAGAGAGTGAGAGAAGACAGAGAGAAACAGGGAGAAAGAGAGAGAGTAGATTGCACAGAGAGCACCACAGCTCTGATTGGGTTGTTAACGAAACACACCAATCTGCTTTCCCTCTTCACTCTCAGAACATCACAACACAGACAAACAGACAAAGTGATTATTCGTGTTCTGCCAGCTCCATGTGGTTTTCTTTCACAGCTCATGTAGAAACAGCATGAAGTACATTCTAATTTTCTCTTCCCCATTTGAGCAGCTAGATGGATATATCCATCCACTGACTGACAGGCAAGTGGATGTGTCAGTGAAAAACGAGCTCTCTACATTCAAATCTAAAACATGACTATTACTCCAATAGCGATCTGATTATGCACATCTGTTATGCACATCTCTCATCTTTTCTGACATCTCAGACAAGACATTACCAAGCTTCCAAATACAGCTTTCTTGAAGTTATTCTCATGCTCCAAGATAGATTGATTGATTGGTGCAATATATGATTTTTGCAATGTCCTATCCCTAAAACATAATGCTATAGGAATGCAGAGTTTGCTAAGCTTATGTTCTGCTCCTGTGGTTTACATTTAAATATATCTCAGAGAGACCGGGGGTGTCTGGGGGATGGCAGTCCAGAGCTGTCTCCAGATGGAGCAGGCTGATTGGTTACTCTGGCTGCAACCAGCCCTGTGGAAGGCTTTGAGGAGGTAGACTAGCGCTGCCTTGGTGTACAGCCCCGCGGGCCTCACAGCCTGAGTACCCTGGCCAAGCACAGAGACCACAATTCAGTGTTTGTGTGTGTGTGTGTGTGTGTGTGTGTTTGTGTCCACTGCCTGCCCCAGGGAACTAACCACTGCAGGAACTCTGTGGCTCAGTGAAACTATTCCAAATTAAATCCTTGCATACTGAAAAGTATCAGTGTCTCTGGAAATATGTAACCTTGGTTCTGGTTAGACACAGTAACTGCTCCCAATGCTGTGTTCTGTCTACACCATGTACATTTTACCAAAGTTGTTCCAAAATCCTTCTAAATCCTTCATATCTAACCACATATTCAAGCTAATCAACTGCTGATCTTGAAGGAAAATCAATCAAATACGTACATGTAATGTACAGTGTTGGATCCAAAACCCCAACCTGTGTTTTCAGTGTAATTTGGATGTAACTACAGTAGTATGTCCTTTGGCTAATCCTGCAGTAGCTGTATGTATGTCTTCTTTGAGTGCCTCAATAAATCTCCCACATAAATTATTCTCCACTATACTCCTGAGGTACCGCAAAGATTTATTCTATCAAATGTATAACAATAATGCACCTATCCTACAAGAAAAAAACGGCACATATAATTCAACCATAAAATTGACCTTTCAATTCACTCTCAGAAACCCAATTATTTTAAAAGTATATTAATTATAACATTTCGTTTTATGGATTTTTTTAATCCAACCCACAATCCACTCTGTTCTGTTCTGACACCTTCTGTTGTTTGCTCCAAACTGTACAAACAAGGGGCTTGTTTTGTTTTTGGGATCACTTCAATGTGATCTATGTTGTCTTTAACTTTAATGTTGTGGTCCTCTGTAGCTCAGCTGGTAGAGCACGGCGCTTGTAATGCCAAGGTAGTGGGTTCGATCCCCGGGACCACCCATACGCAAAAATGTATGCATGCATGACTGTAAGTTGCTTTGGATAAAAGTGTCTGCTAAATGGCATATTATTAATAATGCATAGTCTTGCAGTTTACAAACGCCTCACTCTAGAAGGTAAAAGAGGCTATTTTCACCAATAAATCTTTTATATAACCAAGCAGGACAAAACGTTGCCTTTGTAAGGCCCAGTGTGCCATAAACAAGATGTTCGTTTATTTTGGCACCTGAGGAGAACAAGGCTCACCTCTCTTCATGGCCCGGGGCCAATAGAAGAGCCATCTCTGATCAATATTGGGACATCAAGGTGTGAGTAGGGCAGCTGCCCAGTTTATTTCAATAAACAGTAGACACACATAGAAGTTTGCCCGTGTTCTAACACTCATACAGATAGTATACATATACTCAGTGCATGTCTATTCAACCTAAGGGCACATCAAGAGATGCTTGTGTAGTTCTCACTGTCCTTTGTGATTGTGTATTGTATGTTATGTTGGTTCTCTGTGTCTGTGCCCCATCTGCAACTCTGGCCCTGTGTGTGTGTGTGTGTGTGTGTGTGTGTGTGTGTGTGTGTGTGTGTGTGTGTGTGTGTGTGTGTGTGTGTGTGTGTGTGTGTGTGTGTGTGTGTGTGTGTGTGTGTGTGCGCGCGCGTGTTGCACAGTGCCTGGTGGCTTAATTCCAGGGCGGTGGCAATGCGAAGGGCGCAGGGCTGTCCTGACCTGTCACTTCTGATCAGGCCTGTGCCATTGAGATGGACAAGAAGAGGGCAGTGTGTGAGCAGCGAGGAGACAGACTAGCAGCCCTGGCATTGACGGACAGACACTCCCCGTCTGCCCCCTGTTAGAGCCCTGTTGACATCATGGGGAGCATGCCAGTGCTACAGTACATGGCCTAGTCCACCAGTGCTGTGTCTGTCGTTACAGACGCACAGCAACACAGCCACTGCTGCTGCCTGCCGTCAATTGATACTGCTGTGGCCTTGATGCATTTACAAGTCATCATAGGCAGCCTTCAGCTACCATCTATAATGGAAAGCTATACTCTCAGTCTCTCCTCCTACTCGCTCTCTATATATTTAATCTTTCACACACTCACAAGCGCACGCACACACACACACACACACACACACACACACACACACACACACACACACACACACACACACACACACACACACACACACACACAAACAGCCATACTTCACCTGAAATGGATGCCCAGGAGTAAAAAACTAAAAAGTACCATCAACTGAACATGAACTGAGAATACCTCCAACCTTGATAAATGCAAAGCACATACAGTATAAAGCCAGAGTTATATAATAAATGGGCCCTCCCTGGGATTATTAGACATAAGGAAAACTGATTTTACACTGAGTGTCAGCAAGATTCCTTCTAGCCAAATCTCTCACTGCAGAAAAACCATCAGCATCATCACTAGCTGTAATACACAGAGGACACAGTGCAGGAGAGGAGAAGGGAGGAGAGGAGATGTAGAGGAGAGGAGATATAGAGGAGAGGAGATGTAGAGAAGAGGAGAGGAGATGTTAAGTAGAGGAGATGTAGAAGAGAGGAGAGGATATGTAGAAGAGAGGAGAGGAGATGTAAAGGAGAGGAGATGTAGAAGAGAGGAGAGGAGATGTAAAGGAGAGGAGATGTAGAGGTGAGGAGAGGAGATGTAGAGGAGAGGAGATGTAGAGGAGAGGAGAGGAGAGGAGATGTAGAGGAGAGGAGAGGAGAGGAGAGGAGATGTAGAAGAGAGGAGAGGAGATGTAGAGGAGAGGAGAGGAGAGGAGATGTAGAAGAGAGGAGAGGAGATGTAGAGGAGAGGAGATGTACAGGAGAGGAGAGGTGATGTAGAGGAGAGGAGAGGAGAGGAGATGTAGAGGAGAGGAGATGAGAGGAGATGTAGAGGAGAGGAGATGTAGAGGAGTTGAGAGGAGAGGAGATGTAGAGGAGAGGAGCTGTAGAGGAGATGTAGAGGAGAGGAGATGTAGAGCCTGGCAGGGATTCCACTGTTAGTTTAGGAAACTGGCGACAATCAAATACGCACCAAATGTAGAGGTTTTCCTATAAACTTCATGATCTAGTTTCGGATAGCCCAATAATGTTATGCTGCTCTTAAATCATTTCCAAATGGTGAGCAGCTCTGTGCTGTGTGGGAGAATACCAATGTCTTCCAGTCACAATGAGAGGGATTCACAAAATGAGAAAAGGGGCAGAAAATAGACATTCCCATTCTCTCCTTCTCGCTTGTGTAATCCATAATGAGGGGAGCCAGGGAAGTGAAAGGTTCACCAACAACCCTCAGCCTGATTTGCTTACATAACTATCAAAGGAAATTACTAAATGAATACATCCATAGTAACAATGATGATGCCTTCTGAAGGAGAAAGTAATACATTTATGCTGTGGGGCTAGTGTGTGTGTGTATTGTTATTTTTGCTTCTGTGAAGAAATTAAATAAGTACAATAGTCTATATGGAGCAGCTATAGTGGTCATCTTTAAAGAGGATACGTGGGCGAGAAAAGGACAGCAGAAGGGACAAGGGTGTTACAGAAGGAGGTCGCAGTTCCGGAGCGACCCACTAGGTGTCATCCTCCGACAACCTCACTCACAGTCTGGACTAATCATCATCCTATTGGTGTCACCTGTGTCTACCTGTTCACCTGTGTATTTATGCCCTCACTTCCCTTTATTTCCTTGCTCAGTTTTCTCTGCTAGTTTCTCTATGCTCAGCAGTACTAATCAGTGTCTGATCGGAGAAGTATGTACAGGTACTCGAGAAGTGTTCTCCCTGTTTCTTTATTATTTCAGTCGTATTTACTATTTCGTATTTTGGCTGTCAGACTGTTTTTGGAGACTTATTTGCTCCACCTTTCTTTTATCGTGTTAAGTCCGTTGTTTTGTATCCTGGCTTCGGGACCACCAGTAAAGATCCTTGTTTCACCATCTCTGCCTACTGCCTTCTGTCTATCCTGCACCACACTTGGGTCACACCTCATACCAACACATACACAAAGGGTAGTTGAGGTGGTGGGGTACTCTGTCTTATCAGTCAAGTCAGACTTTAGAGCCAACTCCATCATCCCTTCCCCCTTCGACCCTTCCTAACCATCAGAGGTGAAACAGGTTCTATCCCCAGAATCTCCAGAAGTGACATTCACCAGGCATACCAGTCACAAACGGCCCCAATCTTCTCCCCCATATCATAATTCCAGAGGCATTACTGTCTATTTTCACACATTTAGATATTTTACTGTTTGAATCTCAAAGCCCATGTGCAGCAGAACACTAAGGGTGATAATCTGTTGAAAAAAACAAACAGATTCTGATATATATATTTGTGTGTGTGTGTGTGTGTGTGTGTGTGTGTGAGTGTGTGTGTGTGTGCATGCGTGTGTGTGCGCATGTGGGAGTGCTTGTTTATTTTTGTTTAGGGAGCCCAGTAACGTGCTGTCAGAGCACGGTCAGGATGACAAATCTCTCCTCTCCATCTACAGCCATGCATCTCTCTGCTGTTCAGTCAGGGCCATGTTTCCAGCGCTGCTCTGACACCTGAGTAGCCAGAGCCTGTTAAACTGCCCTGGCCCCAAATGGAGTTCTCATTTTCAAGGGGAATGGCTCCATGGCATAATGTACTTTGTCTTGGGAATGACTTCTTCTGGGACGTGCTTGGCTCTCTCCAGGATGGACATGGCTGGCTGGCTCCAGCAGAGACGGATGGAGGGCGGTGGCGAAGGCTGACACATGTTGAGAGGCTGTGATGAGTCAATGACTGAGGCAGGCTCTCTGCAGCTCTGTCTGGTTGATGGGTGGAGGGGACAGGACAGGGTGGGGTGGCTCCCCTGCATAGGTCCTCCTCTGCCATGAAACCACCAAACAGAGGTTACCCATACACCTTGCAAATCCTAGACTAGAGAGCTGTAATCATGCCCCACTACCAATCCCCTGTATCTCAACACATTACAAGGACACGATTATGACTTTAAGAGAGCCAAAGGGATAGTGTAAGGACCTGGGCACAATGCAGACTCAACCCTAGAGGGGAGGTCATCTCACGCCCCGCTCAGCTTTAATATTGCAGATTGTGGCTTCTATCAATGTAATTATCTGCATCATTTCGAATTCCCCATATATTTTTGGATAAATATACTGTATATGTAGAGTACCAGTCAAAAGTTTGGACACACCTACTCATTCAAGGGTGTTTCTTTTTTTTACATTGTAGAATAATAGTGAAGACATCAAAACTATGAAATAACACACATGGAATCATGTAGTAAACAAAAACAAATCAAAATATATTTTATATTTGAGATTCTTCAAATAGCCACCCTTTGCCTTGATGACTGCTTTGCACACTATTGGCATTCTCTCAACCAGCTTCACCTGGAATGCTTTTCCAACAGTATTGAATGAGTTCCCACATATGCTGAGCACTTGTTGGCTGCTTTTCCTTCACTCTGCCATCCGACTCATCCCAAACCATCTCAATTGGGTTGAGGTCGGGGGATTGTGGAGGCCAGGTCATCTGATGCAGCACTCCATCACTCTTCTTCTTGGTAAAATAGCCCTTACACAGCCTGGAGGGTGTGTTGGGTCATTGTCCTGTTGAAAAACAAATGATAGTCCCACTAAGCTCAAACCAGATGGGATGGCGTATCGTTGCAGAATGCTGTGGTAGCCATGCTGGTTAAGTGTGCCTTGAATTCTAAATAAATCACAGACAGTTTCACCAGCAAAGCACCCCCACACCATAACACTTCTTCCTTCATGCTTTACGGTGTGAACTAAACATGCAGAGATCATCTGTTCACCCACACCAGGTCTCACAAAGACACAATGGTTTGAACCAAAAATCTCAAATTTGGACTCCAGACTAAAGGACACATTTCCACCGGTCTAATGTCCATTGCTCGTGTTTCTTGGCCCAAGCAGGTCTCTTCTTCTAATTGGTGTCCTTTAGTAGTCTTTGCAGTAATTCGACCATGAAGGCCTGATTCACACAGTCCCCTCTGAACAGTTGATGTTGAGATGTGTCTGTTAATTGAACTCTGTGAAGCATTTATTTGGCCTGCAATTTCTGAAGCTGGTAACTCTAATGAACTTATCTTCCATTCCTGTGGCAGTCCTCTTTGCTTATTTGAGATGTTCTTGCCATAATATGGACTTGGTCTTTTACCAAATAGGGCTATCTTCTGTATACCCCCCCTACCTTGTCACAACAACTGATTGGCTCAAACGCATTAAGAAGGAAAGAAATTCCACAAATTAACTTTTAAGAAGGCACACCTGTTAATTGAAATTCCATGAAGCTGGTTGAGAGAATGCCAAGAGTGTGCAAAGCTGTCATCAAGGCAAAGGGTGGCTATTTGAAATATACAATATATATATTTGTTTAACACTTTTTTGGTTACTACATGATTCCCTGTGTGCTATTTCATAGTTTTGATGTCTTCACTTCTATTCTACAATGTTTTTTTATAAATAAAAACTCTTGAATGAGTAGGTGTGTCCAAACATTTGACTGGTAGTGTATATATTTTTTAATATATTTCCTTTCCCTCTTTATTATTTTCACCTAACCCTACTACCCCTCCCCTAATTGGAGTAAACTAATGGACAACAACACATAGGCTTCTACTTCCACCTTATACATACTATATACATTTTACAGACACAGTATATTTTACAATAGTTATCTTGTTTTTGTTATTTTCAGTACCACCCTTCAGCTCCCCTCAACCCCTTCCTGGCTTAATAATTTAGCCTATGGATCAAGGCTCCAGCTCGTATGTATATTCATCTTTTGACTGGGAACATTTCTCCACACCTCTGCTGTAATAACCTCCCTTCGCTGTCTCAACACACCTTCCACTTCAAACCGAGTGCATATCTGAATAAAGTAATGACTCCTCTTGAGGAATTAAAAAGGCATCATTAGCCAGCACCTGAAGGCCACATTTGATGTGCTGCTGGAAGAATGTGCTAGCTAACGCTGAGAGGGGGGAGACAATCCACCCACATTAGTTTAAACTGTGGCAACAATATTTGTTGAATTGAACTGTGGTATCCCCGTCTGTCACATAAATAGCAATCCATCATCCAATCAATCCATGCATGTTACAGAGAAACAGGTGTAACGTGTTGAATTTCATGTTGTATAATTGAATAGTTCAAACACCTGATATTAGTGTACATTCCTTTTGTTGTTGTTAGTGCCCTTTTTAATGTTGCAGACTTCCTTCTCCTTCTGCTTTCCCCCTCATATACATCCCCTGCCCCCCTTACCTCTTCCCTTTCTACTGTGGAAGAGGTAGGTTAATTAAATATTATCCCATGAAATCATAATGTTAAAACACTTATAATGAGTTTATATGGTCACTGACAGTGTTTTATAATGGTCTCCCACCATTTTGTATTTGAGTAATTTATAAACTTTTTATATGTTGATTTGTGAATGCTGTACATGCTAGCTTGCTACTGTACTTTCTGCTGTAGGCTACATGTTGTCATTGGGCTAGCATGCTATTCATCAGTGGTGTAAAGTACTTAAATAAAAATACTTTAAAGTACTACTTAAGTAGTTTTTTGGGGTATCTGTATTTACTTTACTATTTGTGTTTTTGGCAACTTTTACTTTTACTTCACTACATTCCTGAAGAAAATAATGTACTTTCTACTCCATACATTTTCCCTGACACCCAAAAGTACTCGTTACATTTTGACAGGAAAATGGCCCAATTCACACACTTATCAAGAGAACATCTCTGGTCTTCCCTACTGCCTCTGATCTAGCGGACTCACTAAACACAAATGCTTAGTTTGTAAATTATGTCTGAGTGTTGGAGTGTGCCCCTGGCTATCTGTAAATAAATAAATAAATAAATAATTTGTGCCATCTGGTTTGCTTAATATAAGGAAGTTGAAATGATTTATACATTTACTTTTACTTTTGATACTTAAGTACATGTCACGCCCTGGCTCTGGGGACTCTCGTATGTTGAGCCAGGGTGTTTATTTTGTTTAGGTTCTAGTCGTTGTCTATCTATGTTGGCCTGAGTGACTCCCAATCAGAGGCAACGAGTGTCAGCTGGTTGTCTCTGATTGGGAGCCATATTTAACAGTCTGTCTTTCACTTTGTGTTTGTGGTTTCTTGTTCGTGTCGGTTTGTGTTTAAACCGTAGACGTCACGTTTTCGTTTGTTGTTTTGATCGTGTGATCATTAAATAAATATAATATGTTCACCTTCAACGCTGCGCATTGGTCTCTCCCTGACGATCGTGACAGTACATTTTAGCAATTCCATTTTATTTTGATATTTACGTTTACGTATTTAAAACAAAATACTTTTAGACTTTTACTCAAATAGTATTTTACTGGGTGACTTTCATTTTCTATTAAGGTATCTTTACCTTTACTTAAGTATGACAATTGAGTACCTTTTCCACCACTGCTATTCATGTCCCCATTCTTTGTTCATTTGTACTTTGCAGAGGAGTTTGGCGTGTTAGGGCAGCACAGTATTTGTTCGTGGAGGTTTTTCCTGTTGATTATCAGGTATGCCATGTGTTTTTGTTTGTCAAGTTATGTTGACGATATTTTACTGTTAGTTTGCAAGTACACGTCATGTACGGTACTGTACCTAATGGCTGTTATTTATGGAAGTTGGCTAGCCCAGGACCATAGGCTATACTGTACATTAGCTACATTCTATACTGTACACAGTATTTGTTCATGGAAGTTTTCCCTGTCATTATCAGAGAATAAAAGATCAACACCAACCCTGATCCTTTGGTCATATGTAAGCCGATCAAAATACATCACAGAGGCAATCTACACCGGTCACACAGGCACCTATTTACAAATGGCAAGGCCTGCAATTGTCAATAATTCCAATAGGGTCAGAGGTCAATGACAGCTTCCATGGTGAGAGCAAGGTCATGTGCTGAAAGACTGCTGACATACTGTGACCCCTAGTATACTGTCACATCCACAGTCACAGCACAGTCATCTGTACATACACAGGTAGCCTACTGCACAATACCAACAACAAGATGCTACACAACATGTATATTATTCAAAGAAGAGACAGATACTGGACATACAGTAAATGTTGGGTCAAAATGCAAATAATAGCTATTTTAATGGAATGACAGCCTCAGATGAATTTCACTTACCTCAGCGCCACACACACATGAACAGTTCAGTCTCATGAGTGACATTTACATTAGAGCAGTACAACAGTACCAGTCTTTCAATTCTTTCTATTAGAGGACCTGATCTGGAAAACCATCAAGTGAACAGTGGGAAACACGCCACTCATCTGTAAGTGAAGAAGACATAACGTTTTACCTTGACAGAAGACCAGTGAAGTCTGCCATCAACAAATAGGCTAAATAGTAGGCCTATTTATGAAGATGAATACAATATGTGTCTAATGGTTTTTCATTGAAGTGCTACAGAACACAGAGATACTTGTGGAGATAAAGTGCACTGTACAACTACAGGTGATCGAATTGACATCTCCCTATAACATTGCATCTCATCTAAATCTCACCTGGCTGTCACTATTCCCTTAACAAAGTCACACAAGTAACCAACAACAACACATCTGTAGTTTAAAGCAGGACTTTCCGTCATACATTTGATTAATCAGAGACACAAGGAAAGAACAGCCAAGATTATAATGCCAGCTAGCCCGGGAGAAGGGGATAGGTGTATCTGAGAGAGAGAGTGAAAAAGAGAGAAAGGAATGCGATATAACGGCAGTGCAGATGACCCACATTGGCACACCTTCCTCCCTATGAATGCACAATGAGGCCGCTGGGCTTGTTAGCACTCGGCTGGGGAGCCAGGAGCCAGGGGTGAGGGGCTATCTCGGCTAACCCCTCTGCAATTCTATTACACTTGTTTATAGCTCTTGGCAAACGCACCAAAGATACTTTAGCAACTGAGAGAAGGGCGGGGTTAAAGGGGGACTGCTACTTAGCATTCCACAAGGAGACAGAGAGGACAGGGAAAAGAGTAGAAAAGGAGAAAGAGGGAGAGAAAGAGAACTGTTATGTTGAGTGACCAAGAAGAAGCTTGACACTGCATGACGCCGATGTAATAAGCATAAGACGGGAACAGCCAGCGAGTTAGAGATACTCAGAGCCTGTTAAACTGCACACTCATATACAAACCACACTCAAGTACAACAGGTAGAGAGGACAAACTTTATATTCTGTCTTCTTACTACAGTGAGAGAGAGAGAGAGAGAGAGATGTGCAAAACATATGGTTGTGGTTCCATTTTTACCTGGCTTTAAAATAAACTAGGCTAGTCTGCAGGGAGGTAACCCCTGGTGCAGTGTTAGCAGTGATCCATCACACTGTGTACTGTGTGTGTGTGACCTGCCCTGCTCGCTGCTCTCGCTGCTTTCACACACACACACACACAGCATCAACCAAAAGGTAATTGAGGAACAGAATAGGCTACAGTGTGATTGCAGGAAAGGCGTTTGGGTTTGTGTCCCTCTGTGGGTGTGTGGTACGGGAGGTCTGGAGTAAAGAACAGGGCAGGCAGAGCACAGTAAACAGGTCATGACTGAGTGTGACCAAGCGTAGTGTAGCAGCCAGATGCGCCATCCCATCCTGTCCCCCGGCAGGCGCCTGACAGAGAGCTGTCCCTGAGGTAAAGAAACAAACAGACCAAACTAGGCCGGGTAATCAAACATCAGACTAATTTTAACTCCCATACATAAAAACAGACAGACCCAACATGGCAGAGACTCAACACAACACAGTACTACCTGGGTCTGGGAAAAGGCCGTAGACACTGTGAACCACTGTGTCTTCACAAACTGGAATGATATTACAGGAGATGATTGGTGCCACCACAATTTAGTATAGACCCTTTAGTCATATTCCTCTAATGGAGACATAACCCTACATGTCACTGCTTCTTCAAAATAGCACATTATTTTATCAATGACTTCCAAGAGATTTGTGAATTCATGTATCCTGTAATACTAAATGATGAACCCTTGTACAAGCGTATCATAAGCCTATTATTGTTGCCTATGATATTATCTGCTGTTTTGTATTGCTATTTTAACTAAATTTTCAAATATCCTTTTATGCTTCTCTCAAGCCACCATTTTGCCATTGACTGACACAAGTCACAAGTACACCACAGTGCCACAGAGTGGAGAAGAGAGGAACAACAAACCCCTCTGTAAATAAAATCAATTAATGACTGTTAGATTATGCCACAGAGTGATTTTTATAGGCATGTCCTTTTCCTGTTAAAGTTTGATCGCTCCGCAAAGGGAAGCATGATTAGTTCAATCTAAGTGGTGCTTGATACTCTAGAACACTCACAAATCATTCTGCTGAGCCATCCAAGTAACTGTCCAGTGTTTCCAGATTTCTATGAAATATTACCTATAATTAATTACAAAATGAGTGAAATAGATTTCCTTCCAAAATGTTTTTATTAAGCATTTTAAAAAGCAGCTTTTCTGTGTTGGAATGGTGTGGGCGTACCCCAACAACAGAATGGTGTTGGTGTATACCGGTCATGCGAGTTGAACGCTGATTGGCCAGCTCATCCTCCTCAGGAGGATGACATCATCCTCTCTGAGGAAATAGCAAGCATTTTTCAAACAGTCTGTTTGAGATACAAGTTTGAGGTGGGGTTTTTGTAGTGTTTTTACCCCAATTTATGCTTTTGCCACATATAAGAGTATAGGATGCGTCAACAACATAATTTGTGTATGAGTTAACAGAATATTAACTTTTTACTGGACAGATACTTTAACATGGTCTAGGCTGCAGGAGAGGGAGAGGGAAGATATACTACCTTTATTGATCCTCTGTGTTCACCTCTCTCAGGTTTATTAGGAAAAATAAATCCTACTGCACGCGTCCTGAGCAGAGCCAGCCAGGGGGCTGTGGTGTAGACAGCAGCCAAGGAAGACAGCCAAGAAAAGAACTGTAATAAAAAGAGCCTTGATCCTTGAAGTATCATATTAGTAGTGTATGAGTGAGGTAAACAGTGGCAGTCAAATAAAGACCCGCCCACCCAGACTCAGACCCGTTATAGGTCTACATTACAGGCTGATTTCCCCTGGACCAACGGTCACTCAAGCAGGTCTTTGTGTGTTCCCCTCAAGAAAAATATTGTGTTCTATAAAACGTCTCCATAAACGGCCAGGCACAATAAATCCAGGATAGAAATATTAAGTGGAACCAATATTTCTCTGGACTCGCTCCAGATTCATAGTAAAACCCAATAGTCGGGATGACCTTACCGTTAAAATATATATTACAGCAGGAAATAATGCCATTTCTTTCCAATGAAGGCATCCCTGAGAGGGAACTATCTTCAACCCACTGGAATTCCACTAGTGACAAATCCAAAATATGGTCACTGTTCATAACAAATTCAATTATTATTGATTTAAAATTGAAAAAAGTTATTGCATTTAAGAGTAAACCCATCCAAGTCAAATACTGTACATGTTCAAGGACACCTGCTTTTTTTATAAGGGAGCTGCTAGTGAGAATCCTGGCTCTACGCAATGCTGTGCCACGTGTGAATGGACGGATTCACCTGTCACACACACTTATGCACGCACACACACATTCTTCCGGTTCACTACAGGGCATTTTGTACAACCATATACAGTGGAGTCAAACATTATTGACACCCTTGATAAAGATGAGCAATAATGACTGTATAAAATAAACAGTACAAATAATGAGATACAACGAGCTCTAAAAGTGTGTGTCCCAATACTTTTGGAGCTCACTGTAGCTCAGAATTTGAATTATTTATTTTATGCATTGTATTTTCATGTCATTTGACCAAAGCACCGGTTCCAATCCAAGTGCCAATGCCGTTTAACAAACTCCAAGTGTTTGGCCACGCACAACAGTGGTGGGTTTGGTGTTGAAACAAGAATGCATCAGCAGAAAAGAACCCCATACCTACTGTAAAATATGGTGGTGGAGCTTTGATGTTATGGGGCTATTTTGATTCCACTGGTCCTGGGGCCCTTGTTAAGGTCAACGGCATCATTAACTTCACCCAGTACCAGGACATTGTAGTCAAAAACCTGGCTGCCTCTGCCAGGACCCACTGGGCACAGATGTCAATTCAACGTCTATTCCACGTTGATTCAATGTAATTTCATTGAAATTACGTGGTCGAGGTGAGGAGGAGGATTATTTAAGATACTGTTTGAAGAGGTAGCGTTTCAGATGTTTTCGGAAGATGGGCAGGGACTCTGCTGTCCTACTTTCAGGGGGAAGCTGGTTCCACCATTGGTGTGCCAGGACAGAGAAGAGCTTGGACTGGGCTGAGCGGGAGCTGCCCTCCCGTAGGGGTGGGAGGGCCAAGAGACCAGAGGTGGCAGAACAGAGTGCTCGGGTTGGGGTGTGGGGTTTGAGCATAGACTGAAGGTAGGGAGGGGCAGTCCCTCTTGCTGTTCTGTAGGTAAGCACCATTGTCTTGTAGTGGATGCGAGCTTCGACGGGAAGCCAGTGGAGTGTGCAGATGAGCAGAGGAGCGGGGTGACATGAGAGAACTTGGAAAGGTTGAAAACCAGGCGGGCTGCAGCGTTCTGGATAAGTTGCAGGGTTTTGATGGCACAAGCAGGGATCCCAGCCAACAGCGAGTTGCAGTAGTCCAGACGGGAGAGGACAAGTGCCTGGATTAGGACCTGCGCCGCTTCTTGTGTGAGTTAGGGTCGTACTCTACGGATATTGTAGAGCATGAACCTGCAGGAGTGAGTCACTACTGTGATAACCATATGTAAATTAAGAATTGATCTAAGATATATACCATTATAGGAACACAGAGATATATTCCAATATAGTATAGTATTTATCACTGATGTTTTCAAAAGGAGAAAGAAAACATGCCAAACCTGATGTTTTATTAATCAAAGCAAATGTACAAAGGGAATACATGTTCTACTGCAGAATCCTCCCAATTAGCCGTTCAAAGAAGCGGTACACTGTCTGTGATCCTGGCAGTCCAAACCAAACTGGTCCTCACTACAGACTTATCTGGACCTGTATCCACAGAACATCTCCCTTAACAATTATGCAAAAGAATGCCAAGGCTTCTTAGCACACTTACCCACAACACCCCACAGGAACCCTACATTCACTACCTGCTGACAACTGCCGCTAAAACATGCCATTGTTGCTTTGCTAAAAGAAATGTTGTTACAAATTTCACATTAAGATAATTGCCTCTGGAGAGTTTAGATAGATGCTATGATCAAAACATCCTAATGAGGAGAGTAGGTAGAAGGAAGGTAATGCAGTCCCTCCCTGATGAGGTCATAACAACCCCAACCTGCTTTGTGTGTTAATGATGCAACAACCAGGAATTTTTGGACACTCGTTCCCTAGTGAAGGGTCGGCTGTCTGTGAGTGGAGGAAGAGTCCATCCTGAGAAAAGAGAGATAGAGCGATACATAGAGGGGAAAGAGAGAGGGGAGAGAGGATCCAGGCAGAGGAGACTGTAGCTACCTAACTAGTGCTGTGCCTTTAAAGCGCCAGGCCCCTCCTCCCTCCACACAGTCAGAGTGGAGCAGCAAAGCAAGTTGTGCTGGCAGGAGCCTGAGCCCCACCATAAACCTTGGCATCAGCCTGCCTTCATCCGGCAGTCGGTGAGGACACTTCAGGGCGCAGGGGCAGAGAGACGGGACGGAGAGAGAGTGAGACAGACAGTGAGAGACAGAGAGAGAGAGAGAGAGAGAGAGAGAGAGAGAGAGAGAGAGAGAGAGAGAGAGAGAGAGAGAGAGAGAGAGAGAGAGTGGCGTCAGGAGCAGCCTCCAGAGGGCTCTGACTGATACAGCTCCTCTCCATAGCTCTGTACACAGTAGCTCAGCTCTTTCTGCGGTCTCCCGACGCCGGCAGGGTTGATGAGGATGGCGGGTGGCTTCTTCATTTCCACAGCATCGTCACTAGAGTAACGGTAGCATCAGCATCTACAGCAGCAACAGCTTCAGCCTCAGCATCATCAGTAGCAGCAGCAGCCGGATCTACACTCTGCTGCTCGTCCCTATTCTTCAGCCGCCTCCTCTCTCTAGTGTCTAAGAGTGCTGCTGTCAGGGCCGTTCCTCCCGCCCACCTCCCCTTCTGCCTCCTCCTGCCTCCTCCTCCATCCCGCCTCCTCCTCCACATCTCCGTCCTCCACATGCTCTCTTTCCTTCCGCTGAGCCACGGCACTGAATGAATTCCTCGCCCTCTGACTGGAGCTGCTTTCTCTGGGAAGACAGTAAGTGATGGAGGGAGAGAGAGAGATACAAAGAGAAAAAGTGGGTGAGTATAATATGCGTGTGAGTGTGTGACTGAAAGAGAGAGAGAGGGAGAGAGGGCGGGAGAGGGTGTCAGTGTGCGTTTTGATAGAGATATTGAGACTGCAAGAGAACTAGCAGGATGTGCGTGACTTGGATGATCCTCCTGTGCATTTAATCAGTCAGTAACACTGAGGAGCATAGACTGTAAGCCCTGGACACAACTACAGCTGCTGATGTAGAGAGAAGGTAAGTGTGTGTGTGTGTGTGTGTGTTAATGAGAGGAAGGTGGGAGAGTCCTGCTGAGACTAGATATCGGCAAGTTCCAGCACCGCAGTTAATTCCTGTCTATCTCCCTGCCTTCCTCCCTCTTCTCTCTCTTCCTTGCTATATTGCTGTTGTGTTCTATTTGCAGTGCTGCTGAGCCCAGAGAGGAGAAAAGAGAGAGGGAACGACACCCTCCTGTCTCTCCAGGTGTCATGTGTGATTGGCCAGCTTGCCCTCTGGCAGTAGCATCAGCCTGGATTCAGTGTGTGTCTCGCCCCCCTGCCTGTACCTGGGCTCCGGCTGTCCCTGGGGACGCGCTACTGGGATTTACCTCTTACTGCTGGATGGAGATGGCGCAGGGCTTTCTGCCTTTTTGAAAACTGTCCACAGAAGGAGAAATACACTGATAAAAAGAAGAAGCAAAAATAATGAATCAATCAGCAGCACAACCAGGCAGACTGCTGGATTCCCTTAGCAACAACTGAGGGAGCGAGAGAGAGAAGTGAATCATCTCTGCTTTTCTTCTCTGGTGTCCGGTTTCTGGGTGCACCCCTGCAGACCAGAGTGGACCAACTGAAAGGGCAGGACAAGGGTCACTGCATGGGCACGAAGGACACGCCAGTCACCCTAAAGCCAGGGGAAGGACCCTCCTCTTCCTCCTTCTCTTTCTCCTCCTCCGGTTCATCACCATGTTTGTTTGTCATTCTTCCCCTGCACATTCTATTCATTAGTCACATTTTACTCGCTAAAACGTCTGTTTATCCTCATTCCTGCCACCTGGAATAAGCCCTGCCGTTGAAGAAAAGATTGGACATTTTTCACACACATACACTCACACACACACAAATAAGCACAGAGAGACTCTCATCCCTCCTCATACCTTCCTTCCTCCTCTCTGATGAGAAGTGAACAACACATGTCAGTCATCGTCTGAGCATAAAATGGATGTGTGCAGAAGTTGCTTTTGAAGTGGGCTATTTCTTTATTCCTTCAAGATTAATTTATTCTCCCGTCACTTCTGAGAGAAAGCGAACACTGCACAGCACAGGACACAGGAGGAATATCTATTGTTTTCAAAACGGATTTGTCCTTCTCTCTCCCTAAAAAAGACAGAAGCCAAACTGAGGGAGTATATTTAGATGGCAAAGCTTGTCTCTACTGCCTACCAATAATGTAGAACAAGATAATTTCAAAAAATGAGCAACTGCTGGGAGTTCTATTTTTCTATTATGCTTGGATATTCTGATCTACAAGGGAGGTTGAACAGCTTGACAACCTGGGCTGCACTCTTTTACAGTAACCTGGCTGACACAAAGTCACTGCACCGTACCCGCTAAATAAGATTGTAAAGGAAGGTGAGTGGGAGTGGAAAAGAGCAACTTCCTCATACAGATGATCTAAATAAATATCCTCCTCAGAGACCGATGCAAACGTACACACTGACACATGAGATGAGTAGGCTCTCTGGCTCAACAATATTACATAAGGTGTTTTCACACACACCATTTTAACGCATGTTCTTTTCTTCTTCCTCCTGTTCCGTGGATCTAACTTGAGTTTTTTCATGTTTCTTTTCGCTTCATTTTTGGTACTATCCATTCTGGAGCCATGGATGGCAGAGGATAAGGCCAGGGGGTTGAGCGCTCAGGCCAGGCAAGGTCTTTTGGCTGTCCAGGTGCTTTTAAGATGTTGAGGTCTCCCTGCGTGGCCGGGGCCCCTGTTCGGATCAGTAGCACTGAGGCTCCTCGCGGCCAGAGACATGGACCCCGACTCGGCTCCCCCCCGCCCCCGCCCTCAGCCTCAGCCCGCCGGCCACTGGCCCCACGTTGCCCTGTGAAGGATGTCCCTCAGCAGAGCTCCGGCCCGGGACACCTCTGAGACCCCCAGCCAGACCCCCAGAGAACGCATACGCAGCCACATGAAGATGGTGATCAACCAGCTGGACGACATTCTCAAAGAGCTCAAGGATGTGGCCAAGGAACTCCGGGAGGTGAGGCACTATAGCGGGCAGCATGCGCCACTGTCTTAGCTTACTGGGGATGAGGCTCCGGGGGGTGGGGGTGGGGGGCTGCAGGGGGGAGGTAGTTGGGGGAGTTACTCCTTGAGAGGATTGAATTGAATTAAGTGTATAGAATGCATTTTAAATAGATATGCTTTTAAATTAGGATTTGAACGAGATGACATCACTTTGGCTTTGATGCAGGTGGCAGGAGCAACATCGGTTTCTGCTTCCGTAATTATAAATAGCATCTTCCTTTTAGCATACAAGTCAAATATCATCAAGTACACAACAATAAGTGTAGTTCAGATGTATTCAGCATCCTATGAAACCCTCTTTAAATAGTGTTTCTATAAAGAGTAACACAGGCTGCAGAAGAGGCAGCGCAAAGCCAGGAATCTGGGCTGAAACAGAAACACAGGGGAGAGAAGAGGTGTGCTTAGGTAAGACACAGGACTTGGCACTGCACTAGTTATGTAACCATTTTGTTATCAGCTGGATTTCTACTGTATTTTCACAACTGCCATGGTAACGCCATGAAAATATCAAAGTGTGTGTCTGCATCAAAAAGGGATAAACGAACAGGAAGAATATGTGTATGGAACATATAGTGTGTGACAGTGTGTGGGTCTCTATGGAATGTCTACTGTACTTTCGAAAATGCATTGATATTAGAATGGAGGATAGATGTGTATGTGTTTTGTGGGGGGCCAGGAGCGGGGTGCCAGGGGCACACCCAGTGACCTGGAGACCCACAGAGAGATAGAGTCCGACCAGACCCAGGGGAGGGTGGGAGGGAGAGGGGTCATAACTCACTCCATCACCACCACCTTCCCCTGACTCCCCCAGTCTCTCGCCCACTCACCTCACCTCTCCCTCCTTTATGTACTCACATGGGGAGAGGTGCAGGGGCACGGCTCACATCGCTCCACACCGCTCACACACAGCTCACGTTTCCCTCTGAGCCCAGAAAAACCTACCGGGTACTCTAGTGATGGATGATTATAGGACGCCTGCAAGTGGAATAATGCTGGCTGGAGCTATTTATAAACAAAAACACTAGCTACCTCTACCAGCACTAACATATACAGTATTATGGTTCTTATTTCAGAGCCCCAAAAAGGCTTCTATACAGCAGCCGATGCATCATCCGTTCTAAAGGGAACACAAATAGAAATATTAAAATTGGTAGCAAGAGACTGCATTAGCTACAACAGCAATAGTGGCAGTAGTATCAATATTGTGCAATTTGCTAATTTATTCCATTGTGGACTGTATTAAAGGAAAAACGTTAAAAAAAGGGAAAAAATGTATTAGTGCTCAATATACCGGCAGATGGATGGCTGACTAATGTTCCGGAAAATCTCTAATTCTTCGCCACATGAAATTAATAACATAATAGATAACATCTGTCATATAAATAAATGATGAATTACTGGATCTGTTAAAAAAACTAATCAATAACTCAATAACGGGAGTCAGGGTAACGTGGTGAGTGAATGTGAACTGAACTGGACTGACTGGGTGGTAGATCATCACTCCATGTTGGAGGATGGTGTTTGGAAAAGCCTGATGGTGTATGGTGATCCGGAGGCATCCGAGATAAAGATAGGATTATCTCTAGAGGTCCATTGGGAGCTGGGCTGATTTCAGAGCTCTCAGGGTTAAAGTCAAGCAGAGCTCCCGTCAGTCTACATACTGTACCAACAGCTCATAAGTGACTGTCTCCACAGCCAGGCCTGAACCCTGGTCATACAGGACCAGGACAGTACGTGGTCCTGGGCCCAGCCCTACATATGTGGGTTATCTAAGACATGCTCCAGGGCCACAGCAGGGGAGGCTATTGTACCAGGGGTTAAAGTAGCGGCACCAAGGCACAGCCAACAGAGAGTGTTTTTGGAAGTGGATCTAAAACTGTAAAATGATAGTAGCGCTAGACCCACAGCCTTGCCTCATCTCACTTCAGCCATTGGTCTGTGCTGGAGGTGTGAAGACAGGAGAGGAGATGGAGGCATGATAGAACAACGTTACATACTATACATAAAACTAAACCAAGCCGTAAAGAAGAAGTCATCATAACAACTGTCAGTTTAAAAGGCAGCGCAATCACATAGAGAGATGCCATTGATCTTATTTACATCCCAAAGAGAAATGTATTACAGCAGCTATTTACTCATCGCACTTCATGATATGATGGTTCGAGAATTACCATTCAATTGTGTCACATTTGTGAATCCCATTATGCAATATCACAGAAAGAATGAAACAGAATCTAAAAAAAGGACTCCAAAATGAAAAACATTGATAATATACTCTCCACACATCATCAGCAATAGCAGCTGTAGAGGAATGTATTAATTTGTGGTATCATGTCAACATTACCCTTAGAATCTCTGACAGCAAAAGAAATGGAAACAAATGAAAATCAAAGCATCCACTGCTATTTGCAGTATGAAATATAATTTTTGTTAAAACTGAATCCCAATGAATAAAAAGTTATTTCAAATAGCTGAGGAATAGCAAATGTAAGAGAACATCCATATTGGGTATTAGAGAGATACAAGACTGGTAAATTGAAAGCATTAAATGAGGCGGTAAGGACAGAACAATTGGAGAGTGGAAGGGAAGAGCAGGCAGGCTGCAACACAGAGAGAGAGGACTGGTGGGCCAAAATGAATAGGGAAGTGTTATTATGTGGAGCTAGTCATTATGTAGAATCATACGAAGAGCAGAGGATGGAAGATTTCAATGCTCAGTGAGAGGAAAATGCAAATAGGGCGGCCATGAAAACCAGGAGCGAGAATTAACGTAGCTAATGAGAGGAGCGAAGAAAGAAAGACTGAGAGTAATTATCACTGGCAGAGTACAATGTGCACCATTTCCTAGAACTCAGAGTCTGGCTGCCCAATCATTGATCTGGGAGAGTAGGACAGCCGTCTCTATAAGTGATAAGCAGAGGGTCCATGGTAGGGTAGCTAGCTCGCCTCACAGCAGATCCACTTCATAAGCGTGGCTGTGGAGATTGGCTGTTACTGTGCAGTTCTAGTTTGTACCAGAGACAGGGCACGATTGCATCAGCAGCGTCATTATCCATCTTCTCCCCCAAGCTGTGTCTGTTTCTCTAAGAAATGGACAGTTTTGGGCTCTACAAGCTAAGCTCGCTATACTGGACTATGCCCATTCACATGCACTAACAGACTGGGTCTGAATATTAATATTGCATTATACAGGGCTGGTAAAAGAAGCTACCAATTCTCACTGTGGCTCAATGATCCCCGAGCAGCTAGAGCCCCCTCTGATTCAATATTAACAATCAAGGGATCATTGCAAAAATAAAAACGGACAAAGGAAAATGCCATGTAAATGATCTGATTAGAAAGCAGTTTCCAGGGGAGCACTTTTATGTTTTGTGGCATACTATAAACGGTGCATTGTTTGGGCCCAGTGTGATGTGGTGGGAGGAATACAAAATATAAACAGCTGGCTGAAGATCAGTCAGAGAGCCACTGGGCCTCCGTCCTGATCCAGTCTGGACCGGGCCCCAGCACCACGGTGGGGGACAGCAAGGGAGTCGGCACACTCGGCTAACCGCCACAGAGCTCAGCACCGCTTAAATCTAGTCAGAACACAGAGGTAGCCACAGGAAGCCCTAAATCCAAATCAAACGCGGCTGTTTCTGCAGGGGACATTTATTCTCTCCTCCGTTTGCTCTCTGTTCTCCCGCCGACAGTTCCATCATGGCAGGCTAGCCAGGGATGAGGCCACCTGACAGCTGTAGTGTCAAATGTTGGCCACTAGGTGTGCATTCACAGTGACACTCCTTGCCTAGCAGCACAATTATGACAATTGTAAATTGGTGCACCAACCCAACCGCTCAGTCTGAAAATTGGATGATCAGTGTGAGAACAGGTGCCTTAATTGGAAAGGTTTTTGTTGAATAAAAAAAAAACATCTACAGTGTATGTGTTAAAAAGATGCCCCTGTGGCCACAAACCAATCATGTGTTAGCGCTGCAGGTGGTGATGCTGGTTTCCTTTAGTCTACCTGAGCCCACTTATCACAAATTACAATCAGTCTCTGTGCCCTGGTGGACCGTTTCCCAGAAAGCAACTGTTTCCCTGCCAGTTCCCTACGTTGACTGCCCAGTCTACCCTGGCCTGCTCTAGTGCTCTCCAGTGAGGGTGCCCCAGCCCAGCACGCTGGTAGCGACTAGCAAGGCAATTTACTGCAGATTAATGGCAGGATTTGGCCAAGCTGAGGGGCTGGAGAAACGCTCACCAGCCACCCTGCGGGCACATGGAGTTCACTGGGCTATGCTGAAGGCTTATCGCCACCTCTGAGATGGGATAGGATCACTAAACCTGCCACAACTGGGCCAAATGGTTTCCTATAGCTTCACATCCAACCAGAGATAAAACAGCAGTGACACAATACTAGGTCAATTTGTTCCACCTTGTCTGACCTCCTTTGTGTGCTGAAATTAAATTTTCCAATTTAACTTGGTGATATTACGCCTCCAGCAAAGTTCCTTAAATTCCACACATGAACAACATGACAGGGCCACTTCTGTATCATCTGTATTGACTTCAGTCAGCAACCCGCCCCCCCCCCCCATCTCCATACCTGTGTGCCTCAGTCAGTGTCACGTGACATGGGAGTGACCTTTGGATGACCTCATTGACCAGTAGCCAGGCTAGTTCCTCCTCAGAATGACCCATAACACTCTTGTAATAAAACAGAGAGACACGTTAGCAGTGGGACGTAAAGAGTTACATCTTTAGTGGCTTCTAACCTTGAGAGGGAGCTGTGGAGAGGAGAGACAGAGAAAACTGCACCAGGCAGGCATACCGTTCCCCTGAGGCTCTTTTACCAAGCACTGCTGTGGAGCTACAGCTACTTTAAGATGCAGGGCCAGTATATTGACCAGCCCAGCATGCCTGTAAAACCCAGTGGATTAGCTGGCCCTTTGAGCTCAGACGCCCCGCACCCACCTCTCCTTTTCTGTGGACCTTGCACTCAGCATAGATGATAATGAAAGCTCCTGGTTAGAGCCCAGACGAGGTACAAAATGGGCCCTTATATCAAAGCAGTCATCATATCAAATCAACCTGGTAAGCCATATATATTTTCTACAATGCCAGCTATCTGTGACTAGATCCCATTACATGAGGTAGAGGATTGAGGGGGCTTGCTATGCATCTTTGTACATAATGTGAAGCTGCAACCCTTCCTCTTCCTCCAGGGGAGGATAAAGGAGAGAGAGGGGAGGGAGAGAGAGAAAGAGAGAGGGGGGGGAGAGATAATGGTTCCTCCTGCTGTACAGGCTGGCGACAGACTGATTGGAACAGCTTAGATCAATTGTTGCTATTGTGCTGGTGGGCGTTTTTAGGATTGTTTTTGGCCTATCTTTGAGCTGTAAATAAATCCAGTGGGCTGTAGTTAATGGTGTGAAAAATGGCATCCATTGAAGTGCACAAGCAGGCCCCAGGAATAGAATAGCTACATTACTTGATTGTCTCTGCGCATAATGTACACACACTGAGAACACCGTTTTCATTGGACTTCCAGTGAAATGTCTGTAAGGTTGAATGTCACTGCACTGAAAGGGCACAAATACCAAAGAAGAAATTGGAGACATGTAGGTTATGAATGCGTCTAAAAGTATGAATAGCAACCCAAATTAATACAGTAGGTGACCTACTTCTCAAGAGACCAATTTTACTCTCCATCGGCTGTACCAGGGAAACGCTCAGGGCAGCTAGATCACTATTACATTATGGTTCATTGTGACAGACTGAGGAACCTACAGTATTCATGTGGTTTTGGCCAAACTATGAATAACTGCTTCGCTATGATTGGGTATCATGAATCGACCCAGTTTAGAATGAGCCTATAATGTGATTGTTCTGAGAAGCCCAACGTAATATCAAAAGCTTTAACAGCAGGCAATCAACCATCTGTGGCCTCAAACCTTTAAATCAGGCATTTGATTCATTTGATCAATTCTGGCAATTCTGTTGTAGGCCTACCTCACAGGGCATGCATTGTCTGGTTCTTTTTCGGTTCTATTAATGTTTTTGATGATTCACACTGGAGTGCCCTTTAAGTAAGACATTCCACTCCATTCATATCCTCTCATTTGGCACCAAACTCAGATTGCAAATGTTGAAGTGTTTTCAAGCATATTCCTTTTACTGAAACCTTTGTAGACTAATATGCATTGCATATTATACAGAATATCACACACTAGAAGAAGTTGTAAAATAGTTGTTTTTTTAAGTTAACTTACATTGTGTCACCAACCTGTTACCCTACCCTTAACCCTAACCCTAACCCTAACCCTAACCTTAAACCTTACCTTAACCATTTTAAATGTCAACTTCAATGGGGAGATGTCAGAGTTGGACGTTCCAAGGACTCCGGATAGCACTAAAACCAGCAGGTGTTATCCTGGAGGTGCGCACGGTCACGTCCACGTCCACATACTATATACAGCAGGTTTTCCTAATATCCATAGGCTATTCGTTAATGTTTATGTGATATTATGTCCTGATATGTTGTAATGTATTATGTATTGGTCATTAATATGACAACTATTGAGAAGTATTCATTGTGAAGGGAATTGTTAATTGATTAAATAACTGTTTAGGGCTTTTAATGTGTTCAGGTACTCAGTTTCAACCCCCTAGAGTCGATGTCCGTGTGGAAATCGAATTAGCATAATAACAATTTAAGCTAGAGATATATTTGTTCATTGCCTGCGTCTCAATCCACCACATCCGCAGATGTCGGTCTTCCACTTCTGTGGTGGAAGGTGGCAGAGCTACAGCGGTGTTTATCAGACCAGGACATTCGGTCTTCTCATGAAAACGTTTGCAGAGTCCGAATGGTTTGGGCTTGAAAGCTGAGACTCTCACAAACATGATGGTATTCTCCGTTTTTCTCTATGACCCCCACAAGCTTCACGGCACTCGTCTGAAGTTGGTACCGCCGATGTGCCAACTTCTGTCTGAATCGTCAGAACGGTTTGGGCTACAAACTAATGTGACCCCACCATCGAAAGTTGAGCCCCTTACGAACACTTACATGGAGGTTGTTTTGCTCTACGACGCCCACAAGACTCGTCTGAATGTAACCCGGCCCGAAGAATTTGTCGAATTGGATAAGGCATTTCCACGTCAAAGGTATACGGGTCATTCAACTGTATTTTATAAAACAAATCTTGAGCTTTTTATATCTCTCAAACATAGGACAGACACTTCAAAACATACTTCCTTTTCTTATCGTTTTTGTTTGCTTTGTAATTATAGGTACAATATTCATGGCAGTTTACACATTTTATACCACATGTACCCATAGGCTGCCACTCTACAGAAGAAAAAAAAGTTAGAAATACATACAGAGAAATGATCATATTGATCACCCAGGATTTTGTACTAATAAAATTGGTATGTAAAGAAAAATAAACAAAAAGAGGTGGGCTTACACCCCCAACTCCCCATCCCATTCCCCCCAGCCCAACATGTTTCCGCCCAATCCCCCACATCCCTCCCACCAAACATACTTCCTTTTGATAAATGTTTTGACTATCTGTTTTGCCATGTATGAATGTGGTTTTAAGGCCAAATTCAATGTTTCATCAAGGCTTAGATTTAGGTTTTTTTAAGAGAGTTTAGGCTGGAGTGACATGTTGTCCCAGGGTTCTGCAAAACTCAGCTGTGCAAGGAATTTTCTCTGCCTCGTCTACAGGTATTCAATCTAATTTGATGCCTTAGCTTCAGTGAATGGGCAGTTTTGTTTATCTGTTTGTTATTAAGTCTACGTCTATGTCAATGTTTGTCAACATCTTGTACATATTTTGGATCAAGCTTTATTCACCTTCTCCACCTGTAAATATACAGTCAGGTCCATAATTATTGGCACACTTGGTAAAGATGAGCAAAAAAGAATTAATACAAATACTGAGCTATATTGTATGCTCTAAAAATGTTGGGAATTCTATTATGTTATGTTAATACATATTGCTCAGATAAATTGATTTAGTTTAAGAAGTAATTAAAAAAATTAAATAAAACATAGAGGTCAAAATTATTGGCACCCCTTTTTTCAATACTCTAGCACCCTCCCCCTTGCGAGGATAAGGACACTGAGCCTTTTTCTAAAATGTTTTATGAGATTGGAGAACACACTGGGAGGGATCTTAGACCATTCCTCCATACAGAACCTTTCCAGATCTTTGATATCCTTTGTCTGTTCTTATGGACTGCCCTCTTCAATTCAAACCACAGGTTTTCAATGGAGATCAACTGAGATGGCCATTGCAAAATGTTGATGTCCTGGTACTTGGTAAAGTTCATGATGCTGTTGACCTTAACTCCATTGGTCCATTTTCTTTTAAGGACAACAAGGGCTACAAGGTGAACACAAAACAATTTGACATAAACAGTTGCAAATGTCAATAAACAAATAAGGTCTGCCAAGAAAAACATTATATCCAACTAGTCAGTGACAACTGTGTGAAGTTTGGAGTTGGTGACAGCAACTACGTGAGCTTATTACAGTATTATAGACACTTTGTCCTGGTATTTCCTATGATCTTCTATGTAGACGAACCGCTTACCTTCTAACGACTCTTGTGTTGTCAACATCTGGGTGAAGTGGTGAAACGGAATCAGGCGCAGGACACAGAACTGAGAAAATGAATGGATTTACTAAACAAAAGTAAACCATAACAAACTCTCCACTCAGGGAAGAGCAGAACAACAGCTCACCAAACGACGTAAGACAACGGACAATCACGCACAAACTCAGGAGGGAAAACAGAGGTAATTATAGGGACACAAATAAGCATAGTGGGTAACAGGTGTGATAAATAAAGACAAGACTAGTGTAACACAGAAACATCGATCGGTGGCAGCTAGTACTCCGGTGACGACAAACGCCGAAGCCTGCCCGAGCAAGGAGGAGGGGCAGCCTCGGCTGTATTCGTGACATGTGTGGCTCCGTGTCGTTATCCTCACAAGGCTAGGGTGCTGGAGTTCTGAAAACAGGGGTGCCAATATCCCCTATCTTTTTGAGATTTTTTTTAATGACTTCTTAAACAAAATATCTTTAATTGAGCAATAGCATTAGTATAAAAGTATATAATTTTATTTCTTTTTTTGCATGTATTTGTATTAGTTGTTTTACTGAGTATTTTTTGCTAATCTTTATCAACGGTGCCAATAATTATGGACCTCAAATCAAATCAAATGTTATTTGTCACATACACGTGTTTAGCAGATGTTATAGCGGGTGTAGCGAAATGCTTGTGCTTCTAGCTCCGACAGTGCAGTAATATCTAACAATTTCACAACATATACCCAATACACACAAAACTAGTAAGGAATGGGATTTAAGAATATATACAGTGAGGGAAAAAAGTATTTGATCCCTGCTGATTTTGTACGTTTGCCCACTGACAAAGACATGCTCAGTCTATAATTTCAATGGTAGGTTTATTTGAACAGTGAGAGACAGAATAACAACAAAAAAATCCAGAAAAACTCATGTCAAAAATGTTATAAATTGATTTGCATTTTAATGAGGGAAATAAGTATTTGACCCCTCTGCAAAACATGACTTAGTACTTGGTAGGCAAAACCCTTGTTGGCAATCACAGAGGTCAGACGTTTCTTGTAGTTGGCCACCAGGTTTGCACACATCCCAGGAGGGATTTTGTTCCACTCCTCTTTGCAGATCTTCTCCAAGTCATTAAGGTTTCGAGGCTGACGTTTGGCAACTCGAACCTTCAGCTCCCTCCACAGATTTTCTATGGGATTAAGGTCTGGAGACTGGCTAGGCCACTCCAGGACCTTAATGTGCTTCTTCTTGCGCCACTCCTTTGTTGCCTTGGCTGTGTGTTTTGGGTCATTGTCATGCTGGAATACCCATCCATGACCCATTTTCAATGCCCTGACTGAGGGAAGGAGGTTCTCACCCAAGATTTGACGGTACATGGCCCCGTCCATCGTCCCTTTGATGCGGTGAAGTTGTCCTGTCCCCTTAGCAGAAAAACACCCCCAAAGCATAATGTTTCCACCTCCATGTTTAACGGTGGGGATGGTGTTCTTGAGGTCATAGGCAGCATTCCTCCTCCTCCAAACACGGCGAGTTGAGTTGATGCCAAAGAGCTCGATTTTGGTCTCATCTGTCCACAACGCTTTCACCCAGTTCTCCTCTGAATCATTCAGATGTTCATTGGCAAACTTCAGACGGCCCTGTATATGTGCTTTCTTGAGCAGGGGGACCTTGCGGGCACTGCAGGATTTCAGTCCTTCATGGCGTAGTGTGTTACCAATTGTTTTCTTGGTGACTATGGTCCCAGCTGTCTTGAGATCATTGACAAGATCCTCCCGTGTAGTTCTGGGCTGATTCCTCACCGTTCTCATGATCATTGCAACTCCACGAGGTGAGATCTTGCATGGAGCCGCAGGCCGAGGGAGATTGGCAGTTCTTTTGTGTTTCTTCCATATGCGAATAATCGCACCAACTGTTGTCACCTTCTCACCAAGCTGCTTGGCGATGGTCTTGTAGCCCATTCCAGCCTTGTGTAGGTCTACAATCTTGTCCCTGACATCCTTTGAGATCTCTTTGGTCTTGGCCATGGTGGAGAGTTTGGAATCTGATTGAGAGGGGGTCAAATACTTATTTCCCTCATTAAAATGCAAATCAATTTATAAGATTTTTGACATGCGTTTTTCTGGATTTTTTTGTTGCTGTTCTGTCTCTCACTGTTCAAATAAACCTACCATAAAAATTATAGACTGATCATTTCTTTGTCAGTGGGCAAACGTACAAAATCGAGTCACTGTTTCAGTGTATTCGTCTAAATTATTTTCGGAAGCTACCCGGAACATATCCCAGTCCGCATGATCAAAACAATCTTGAAGCGTGGATTCCGATTGGTCAGACCAGCGTTGAATAGTCCTTAGCACGGGTACTTCCTGTTTGAGTTTCTGCCTATGGGAAGGGAGAAGCAAAATGGAGTCGTGGTCAGATTTGCCGAAAGGAGGGCGGGGGAGGGCCTTATAACCATCCCGGAAGTTCGAATAGCAATGGTCGAGGATTTTAGCAGCGCAAATGCAACAGTCGATATGTTGATAGAACTTCGGCAGCCTAGTCCCCAAATTTGCTTTGTTAAAATCCCCGGCTACAATAAATGCAGCCTCAGGATATGTGGTTTCCAGTTTGCAAAAAGTCCAGTGAAGTTCTTTGAGGGCCGTCGTGGTATCAGCTTGAGGGGGGATATACACGGCCGTGACTATAACCGATGAAAATTATCTTGGGAGATATTCTAGGTCGGGTGAACATAAGGACTCGAGTTCCTGTATGTTACTACAATTACACCATGAGTCATTAATCATGAAACACACACCTCCGCCCTTCTGCTTCCCGGAGAGATATTTATTCCTGTCTGCGCAATGAACTGAGAACCCATCTGGTTGGACCGATTTCGACAGAATATCCCAAGAGAGCCATGTTTCCGTGAAACAGAGTATGTTACAGGCCTTGATGTCTCTCTGGAAAGAAATCCTTGCCAGCAGTTCGTCGACTTTGTTAACCAAAGATTGAACATTAGCGAGTAGGATACTTGGAAGCGGTGGGTGGTGTGCACGCCTGCTAAGTTGAACCAGCAGGCCGCCCCGAGTGCCTCTCCTCCGCCGGCGATGTTTTGAGTCAGCCGCTGGAATCAGTTCAGTTGCCCTGCTGGAGAGCAAACAAAGGATCTGCTTCGGGAAAGTCGTATTCCTGGTCGTAATGCTGGTGAGTTACCGCCGCTCTGATATCCAAAAAATTATACATAAAAAAAACAAATACTACAAAGTTTCCTAAGAGCTAGTCACGAGGCCGCCATCTTCGTCGGCATCTGAATCCTAATGCTTCACACCCTCCTGACAAGAACATATGGTCCACTATTCTACTTTTTTTTTTTCATTTTAGCAGGCCAACAATACTGTAATACCTTGTCATAATGTCCATGAACAAAATAATGCTGCATTCACAACATCTCGTAATTTCATAAATACCAGCATCCACTTGAACGCCCCTCCAACTGGTAATTATTAGTGACCTCTGACATAATTTGTCAATAAGACAGCAAGCTTGGCGGCATCTTCAGTAGTTGTTGTTTATGGTAAGAACAAAATACAAATTGTTGATACAAAATTGATTCCGTTCATCTTCCTTTTGATTTAGAAAGTGAAAGCAGCTTTTTATGGGCAAAAAAGAGAAAACAATCACAAGCCTTTCAATGAACTTCATGTTTGATGGTATTTCCCAGTTCAAGCAGGTGAATGCACCCAATTACGACTTCACAACTGTTATTTATCACCTTCCACTTGGTTATGAATGCAGCATCATTCCCAGAATCCCCAAACATCAAAATGGTGAAAACAGTTGTATTACTGAGCTTTCTCTTTAATCCTTCTAATTAACACCAACTAGTCTGGGGCACGTGTTATGTTAAAATGTCATTCATTACCTAATTAATTTTCCTGGGTAGCCTGTGTGCATTTTAATCTACGTAGGGTTTTAGAAGGCAGGGGTGAGTTTCCCAAAACCTATGTAGCACTAAAATCATCTTAAATCCATTGGTAGTCAATTGATGAATGATCTTAGTGCACAAACGTTTTGAGAAACCCACCTCAGATCAGTTGATAGAGAGAGGTGTGCAATTGGTGACTGACTGCAGGAGCATGGGCCTGGAACTTCAGCCAGACATTTCCTTCCACCCAGAGAGAGATCCAAGCCCCCTCTCTCTCTGACTATTTATATGCTCCTGTAACCTTGTGGTAGCAGTCACACTCAGCCTGCCACCTGGCTCCGCATGGATGACTGCCACCACTGTCATTGTCAATAGTGTTCAGATGCAGGCGTCAGCTGCAGGCGGGCAGGCAGGCGACCGGGCGGGCGGTGGGAAGGGAGATGAAAGATGCACAGACAGATGAGGGGACAGATGAATTATTCAGGGACACAGGTAAGAGCAGACAGGGGGGAAAGGATGTGTCAACAAACTGTTTTGATGATTAATATTTTTGTCCCGGATCATTTAACAGTGGTGGTGAGGGTATGAAAGGGCATTAGGGTTGCGTGTGTACTCAGTCACCCTCTAACCGTCACCTGCTCACCTCCGCCTTCAGTGAACCTAGACTCACCCCAACCCGCAACAGGGCCACGAGCACAGCCTCCATACCAAGTTCCTCTCTACCTATACTCTTACATCTGCAGGCTGGAAGTGAATATTTGGTCACATTGTCTCTGTGTTGTTAATAGTCTAGGGTGAGTTGAGCTTTCTTCCAGGTGACATGGCAGAATTTATGCAGAGTCTCTAGGGGGTGTACTCACACCCCCTGCTAAAGTGACATCCCTATTTGTATGTAAAGTTGCAAAGGCTGACAAGAGACTGACAACAAAAGCAGCTCCACTGTCCTCATTTCAACTATGACTCACGTCTCCCTTTCCTTGCTCCTAGTTCTGGTGCAGAGATTATTCAGTGGAAATTAAATAGATAGCTGATGGAGATATTGCAAGAATTATGTGTTCTGATTTTGGGGGTGGAACAAATGATAAGTCGCTCACTTTGCAGACGTGTCAGCAAGTGAAGCGGATGTACAATAATATTTTTAGTGCGCCAACCGTTTCCCATTCTTCCTGTAGTATCACTGATCATGTTCTTACATTTAAAATGTCCGTCCGTGGCATTAGGTTGCCTGAGTCTTTAATCAATACAGTGAGAGTAGATAGGGATATGGATAGATGTAGTGGTGAGGGTGAGGGATGATGGAGTTTAGGGGTATCATGACTACAATGACCCTCACAGAGCTAAATCTTCTCCCCCTGTCACATCAGTCTCAGCCCCTGACCCAGAGCTTTCACTTTATTATTAATTCTGTGTGCTTGTCACTTGCCAAAAGGCAAACTACATGACTCATTGGCAGAGTGTTTAAAGTCTAGCTGTCCTTGTTTGGCTGAGAGCTGCTGCAATTGACATGGGATGAAATAAAGGATGGAGGGATGGGGGTTGGGGCGGGCCGCAGCGATGCAATGGAGCTCTCTACTGTGCTAATCAAGGCCATGGGTTGAATTATAACCCCCAGAATCAGCTATTACTGTTGGCAGAGCAGAAAGTCCAGGGTGATGAAGTGCTTTGCCCAATGTCAGGATTTTTGGCTAATGTGAAGACACGCAGGTCAAAACATTGTTGTGTTTGGGGGTCGGTTTGTATCAGCACAAAAAACAAAGAGCAGGCTACAGGGGGACAATGGCACAGCATCAGATATCCTGCAACCTACAGTAGCTACTGAATGAGTCTGCAAGTCTGCACACAGTATACATGTGTATGTTGCAGAAAACTGTGAAATACAGAGAAAGGACAAGACAATGTGTGTGTGTGTGAGAGAGAGAGAGAGAGAGAGAGAGAGAGAGAGAGAGAGAGAGAGAGAGAGAGAGAGAGAGAGAGAGAGAGAGAGAGAGAGAGAGAGAGAGAGAGAGAGGTGAGAGGAGAGGAGAGAGAGAGAGAGAGACTGGCCATCTCTATGATACGTTATTATTCAGTTTCTCACACGTGTATTTGAGATATATAGCTACTGAATGAGTCTGCAAGTCTGCACACAGTATACATGTGTATGTTGCAGAAAACTGTGAAATACAGAGAAAGGACAAGACAATGTGTGCGTGTGAGAGAGAGAGAGAGAGAGAGAGAGAGAGAGAGAGAGAGAGAGAGAGAGAGAGAGAGAAGAGATAGAGATAGAAGGAGAGCGAGAGAAGCTTATCTCTGGCTGCAGGCAGCAGTTACTCCCGGAACCACGCCTGGGACCAGGAGGGAGGGTCAGTGGTTCAGTCCACAGTTCTATGGATGTGAGTCAGTGGCAGATGCATGACAATAAAAACTGGGACTGGCTATTAAACACCTGTCATTCCTGCATCCACACTGGGAATTCACAGTAGTCGCTGCCTCCCTGATACAAGATTTAGTAGACCAAAATAATCTCACTGTTGATGTTGACAAAACTAAGGTCTTTATGAATGTATGAATGTACTCACATATTTGAAACTGAAAAAACATGATTGTTTTTCATGTTAAGTAGAGCTATTCAAGTATTGAGGGCAGATATACTTTGTTATGCCTTTACATGCATGCTTTATATTCACTTTTACAGAGCACCAAATCCATATCCACCCATCCATTTAGTCTCAATCTCAATTGTGTGTGCCATGGTTGATTATACAAAAATAGCATAACTCTGTCCTTTCCCATCTGCTATGGACCATAAGGAAAGCAGGTTAATTGGTGTGTGAGGGGACAATGGAGTGGTGACATAAATGCAAGTTACCCAATCAACACTCAAAAACTATCTCCATCTGTGTCCGTAGTCGTGCTAATCAGGTAAATCAGGAAGTGGTCATGAACTGAAGGTTAGTTTGGGTTGTTGACTTGTCCTGCATGCTCTACTCATGGAGCATTATACATTCAGTGAAGTGCCCACATTCCCCAATTAATTAAAGTGTTCCTTAACAAGCCTTGATGTGAGCAGCAATGTTATCTTTTCCCAATTGCTATGTAAATTACAGCCTCAGCTTTCTACTTATCATACCACGTTGGAAAGATCAATGAGAGATTTCTTGGGAGCTCAGTCCCGCAGAGTGATGAATGAACAGCAAAGCTGCCATTTTGGGTATTTTTATAAAGGCGTTGGTCTCTGGTTAGGACTTAGAAGAACAAGACAGTGGTGCTGATGTAGGGATGATGTACATCTGCACAATGGAAAAAACACAAGGTGAGAGACAGTCAGGAGTGGTGCCTGTTTTAAAAGCTTTTTGACAGTGCTTTACCTTGACACCAACAGGAGACACTGTGCCCTTTGCACGTACGCTAGCTGTAAGTGTCTCACACACTCCTTTCCAGCAACACTAATTGATGCCTGTGGCAAAAAGAATCTGCAGCTTTGTAGGCTATGACACCTTTGCGGATAGTTTTCACTTGCACGCAAAGATACATGCACCTGTGGGGAGTTCACACACCATCAAAAACTTTCCCCCGCTGCCTGGACCAGCGGCCGAAGGCAGGACGGCTAGCCAGACACCTGGACCAGGGTGACACCATTACTTCTTCTGACTGTTAATTGCTGGGACAAAACTTTGTCTCCTTTCAAAAGTGTCCTGAGCCCCAAATGCTGTAGAAAAGGTGGCAGAGAGACTATGGCAGGGAGTGTCTTAAGACTCTCTAAAGCTCAGCCCAGCTCAACGCAAAGTGTTCTTAACCCAAATTCTGCAGGAAATGTGGCAGAGAGACTTTGGCAGCCATGCTCTCAGACTCGTTAAAGTGAAGGAGATATCTCTGGATGAATGACTAGATGATAGAGGGTCTCACTCTGGCCTCTCCTAGCTGCAGGAAGGAGGGATGAAGGGGCCGTGTGGGGCCCTCCCTCCCCAGGGCTCCCGAGGTTAAGAGCTCTGGGTTCTGGGTTGGTGAGTGGAGCATAGCTCTAGTGTCTAGTTAGAATGAGGCCTAGTGTGGAGAGTGTCTAGGTAGAACAAGGCCTAGTGTGGCAACACAGAGTATCTAGTTACCCAGCTAGCACATTTGGTTCCTTGGAAGTTGTGGGAACGTGCGTTTTTAGTTTCCCATTGGTTTTGGAACGAAGCCATAAATTACCTGATAGTTAAAACTGAACGTAAATTGAAGAGGTACATTTTTATAAGCTCAGCAGAACTACCATTTCTTGCTTTCTCAAATGTCAACCAAAGGTCTGGTTGGTCCATTCACCAAACCTGGAGGAGGGGGTAGGAAAGCGATATCTATTGACAATGTAAGATATTGAAATATGTCTGATTATGCACCATGGAAAAACTAAAACAAATTGTAAAAAAATAAAATAAACTGCTGTCTTTCTCTCTTTGTTTCTCTCTCTCCCTCTCTCACTTTCATATTTTCTTTCTCACCCCCTCTAACTTATAGCTAGATACCTCAAACGATATCAGTGGAGGCTGCTGAGGGGAGGATGGCTCATAATAATGGCTGAAATGGAGTCAATTGAATGGTATCAACCACATGGAAACCACGTGTTTGATACCATTCCATTGACTCCATTCCAGACATTATTATGAGCCATCCTCCCCTCAGCAGCCTCCACTGAACTATATATATAGCTAGCAACATGTAGATGACCAACTAGCTAGATGGAAAATGGTTGTTGAAAAATGGTTGTACATAGCTAAATCCGTCCAGTTATCTAATAGATGTTAACTGCTTACCCTGAATTGTGAATTTCTCTGAATGTTGCGCCTCTTGTAGAGATCAGGGGTGCCTTCATAATACTTTGCCTGGTTGGAAAGATAAAATAAAATCTCCTTGAGTGATGCCATTGAAGTGCAAGCTACATAGAAACAGTTACAGTAGCTAAATAAAACTGTCTAGCTAGCTAGCTGGTTAGCTAGCCAGCTACAGTAGCTGGCTAGCTGACTAAGCAGGCTGAGGTATATAAGTAACGTCAATCTAAAAACAGCTTAAATTATTTATTCCTATTTAAAATAGAGCCAAGCAACCAGCATAGCAACGGACGCTTTGGTTCATTATGTAATCCGGTTAGAATGTTGCGAAATCTAGCAACAGCCCTAGCAACAGAAGCTAGAACTCATCTAATCTCATTGTGACACTATTTGGCATGACATGCCCTGCTCCGGAGGAGGGTTAGCACCGACTTTTCGGGATAGCACCGACTTTTCGGGGTTAGCCCCAGAAACACGGTGCCAAAATAGCCAGTGTGAAACAGGGTCAAGAACAATACCTAGAATGCTCACTGTCCAATCACAAAAGCTGTACTGTAACTTAATTTACATATACTGGTGACGCCTGTAATGCATTTTCATAAATAAATTCATACTATTTCATCCTTCCATCTGAGTATAAAAACTAAAACTTTCATCTATACAAAAACATTTGTTGCTATGCCTAACAACATTTTTTGCTATGCAGGCTGGCTTATGTCTTCTCACTTAGCCAACTAAAGCTACAAACTCTACAGCTGGAAGGGCAGCAAACCCTCAATTTTTGTATTTTTTCATAGCGTCCCACTGACATTTAATTGGATATATCCATGATAATAATGTTTTCACTTGGATCAGTAATGTTCATGTCTCGTTCATGCACAGCATTTTCTGTACAGGGGCGAGATCGAATTTTAAAAGTGAAACATTGTTTCCAAGGTCTGACAAGCAGACAGCAAGGTTCATACATCACTGTTGGAAATAAAATGCTAGGCTAGAAGCAAGAAGAAACAATGTGTTAAATTGCTTATAACATTGGTCGCATATCAGAGATAGAATGTTGGTTGCATGTTGTGTTTGTCCGTTAGCCCAGGGCTTTGGAATACAAGTGTGAATCCTTAGCCCAGGGCTAAAGCTTAGCCCAGGGTTAACAAATGTTTGTGTGAACACAGGTTAAGCTAGCCCGGAGCCAGTCTAGCCTGGGGCTAAGAACAATACAGTGTGAAAATACCTTTTGTAAAAGACAACATTTTAGGACCCCTGTAGATATAAAAAAAAATGTATACTTTTGGGGGGGGATTTAACATTGAATTTGGCCTTACTGCTATTAGCCCATAGAAATGCATTGAATAACATATTCATACACGGCAAAACAGATAGTCAAAAGAATAATCAAAATAAAGTTTGTTTTGAAGTGTCTGTCCAATATCTGAGCGATATAAGAAAGATCAGGAAATTATTTTCATTATTTGTACCCATATTTAACCCCTTTTTTGGGGCACTAAATTACTTCCATATATACTGTACTTCCATAAAATTTTTTAACTGGTACCGGGCTACCATTAGACGAGAACTGTGAGGCTTGTGGGCGTCCTAGAGCAAAACAACCAACATGTACGTACGTGTTCGTGAGTCTCACCTTTCGATGGTGGGGTCATATTAGTGTGTAGCCCAAACTGTTTAGATGCTACAGACAGACTTGTCTAAAGTCGGCGGTACCGACTTTAGACAAGTCCCGTGACACTTGTGGGGGTCGTAGTGCAAAACGGAGAGTCTCATCTTTCCATAGAGGGGTATTATTAGTTTGTAGCCCAATCGGTTCCAACGTTACAGACGTTTTCATGAGAAGACCGGTTTTCGGGATGTCTCATGGTCTGACAAATACCGCTGTAGCTCTGCCAGCTTCCACCGCAGATGCGGAAGGCCGACATTGGCAGATGCAGTGGATTGAGACATAGCCCATGCAAAAAAAACCAGATATCTCTAGCTGAAACAGACAGATTTTGTTGTTCTTTTATTATATTGCTAATTCGATTTTTGCGCGGGCGCGGACATCGACTCTAGGGGTTAACGTTCTCTGAACGTTCGAAGAACATTACTTTAAATAGAACCATGAGGAAACCTGTAGAAAACGTTACCCTGAAGTACTAAAATTCTCTTAGAAAATGTTGTTTCTTAACGTTCTCTGAAAGTTCTGAGAACATGACTTTAAACATGAAGAAACCTGTAGAAAACGTTATGCTGAAGTACTGAAATTCCCACAGAAGAACGTTGTTTCTTAACGTTCTCTAAACAATTTGAGAACATTACTTTAAATAGAAGCATGAGGAAACCTGTAGGAAACATTACGGGAAGGTTGCATGCAAAACAACCATAGGACAACCAAGCTCTCACCAAGCTCTAAGAAACATATGGTTCTCAGAATGTTATGTGCTAGCTGGGTAGAATGGGGCCTAGTGTGGAGACACTTATTATCTGGTTAGAGCAAGGCCACCTCACGCTGTTCTCAACCCATTGCTGCTTGCCTGCATGCCTCAGCACAATAAATATGTATGACTTGTAGGGTGAAATGTAGGGAGGGACTAAAGAAATCATCCAAATGCCAAACTATTGTCATACCCATACCCTGTCGCTGCAGAGCCACTCTTTCGTGACAAAACTGGCCTAATGGGTTATAATGTACATCAGAGGATGTCTATAACTCAGTGCCCCTGAGTCTCTATCCAAAATCCCTCTGCATACCAATCTTTCATCTTCAGATTTACCTTTTAATGACTCAATGGCTCTCAGCAAGCTTGTTTTATTCTGATGGTGTACTAGCTCTTCTGATGTCCAGGCAACGTCAAACACACACACACACACACACACACACACACACACACACACACACACACACACACACACACACACACACACACACTGATCTGAACTAACCTTTGTAATAGTTATAGCTTTATGAGTGATGCATTTATATCCAACCTTAACATAGAAAAAAGGTAACCAAGATCAATATACCCTACTTTTCTATTCACAAAGATGTTCTTTTTTATCTGGGAGGCTAGTTCAGGCAGAATATACTTTATTGATCTCTGACTCCAGGACACCGCAGAGTATCCTTGAGGAATAACAAACTTACTTGGATAGCCAAAAGTTACATTCAACCCTTAACTTTTCACACTGTCTAATAGCCTAACAGCCATGTTTGGAAACAGTAGTGGATCTTTGAATTGCAAATCAAAGACCAGACAGCATCCACCCGCTGTGTGAAGCCTTTAAAAATGTGCATTAAAACATCACACAGACCACAGCCAGTATGTAACACTGCAATAAACCCTGCTAGCACATTTGGTTCCTTGGAAGTTGTGGGAACGTATGTTTAGGGTTTCCTATTGGTTCTGGGAACAAAGCTTATGTTTCCTGACCGATAAAATTGAACGTTTTTTTTTTACATTCTGAGAACAGAAGTGAACATTTAGCCTGTTCTTGGAAGGTTTATTTTTAGGTTGCAGGGAGGTTTTATTCTGGTTCCTTGTCTTCCTAGGAGGTTTTATAAATTTTTGAGAATGGAAATTATAGGTTATTTTGAGTTTTTTTAATAACTTCAATAAGACTTTTAATAACGCTGCTAGCTTATTTAAGGTTAACTTTTTTGAACTCCATACTCCAAAAGCACACATGGAAATTAATGTCCTTAGGCATTAATCATGCAAACACATTTATTTTTATTGAGATTCAAACCTATAATCTTCTGTTTTCTATCCATGGAATTAGTCCACTGCACCACCAGGATGGAGCTAGCATGACATGTTTTTTTATGCATACAAAGCTGTTCATTTTAGTCTATTTAAACAGACCCCATTTCAAAGGAAACAAGCACTCCTTAATATCAGGTGTGGTCAATTAGATAGAACACACTTTACAAGATAGAGGATAGAGAGAGTTTTGTTGATGCTGAGAACGGAATGTATATGTTTTTAAATAACTTTCTTAGAACATTCTCTGAATGTTACAAAAGTTTTCTTGTGGTTTTTATCAAAAATATTTGTAACGTTCTCTGAACAATTCGAGAACCATGGGGAAACCTGTAGGAAACGTTATGCTGAAGTACTGAAATTCCCACAGAAGAAGGTTGTTGCTGAACATTCTCTGAACTAATTGAGAACATTCCCAATATCAAACCAGTTGGAGAATGCTCCTAGGACATGTTTGAACTTTTAGGAAACGTTCTGTTAAAGAAATGAAATACATAGAAATATCGTTATTTTGTCAAGTTCCTTAAATGTGCTGCGAATGTTCCAAAGCCAAGCAACTATCCTGCACCATTCCAAGAAAGTTGGGGGAAGGTTGTATGCTTTTCATGATACGTAAACATTGGCCACCATTAATTGGATATTTGAGTGATATAAAATAAATGTGAACTATACCAGACAAGTATGAGTAGTTTAAGTTAATTTCCCATCCTTTGTGGGCTCTTCCTGTCAAGCAGCTGAAGGCCTCATTTGCCGATGTACTGTTAGCTGATAATATTTACTTTGCAAGCTACCGGTAGAAACTTTGCACAGTTGGCTAAACATAGTGGTAAGTAGACCTATTGTACTTTTTTCTCCAACCAACGTAGGCCTACCTTGCGAAGTTAGCTAACATTAGCCCCATTAAAAACATTGTTTTAAGAGTCTTTAATCACGATTGCTGCTGACAGACATGGGCTACATTGATTGATGGATCACGTCAAATTGGCTAGCTAGCTAATAACAGATCACATCAATATGGATAGTTAACAAGCTAACTTTCAAGGGATAAACTAGAAAGCTATACCCAAATATTGTTTGATTTGCATGCCATCTATAGTGGTGATGACCGTAGTCTGACTGACAACTTTACAAGAATGAGGACTCAAGCTCTTTCTAAAAGCATAATCTCTGATGAAGCAAGCTAAATAACACATCTGAAAATACATGATCAATTGATGTTTACTGATCGTGAAAAGCATGCAGTTACTTGCTGTATAATCGGAAATGTGTAGTTCTGACTATGCTCTTCAAGAGGTGATAATATCAAAACCAAATAGTTATAACATTTATTTAACAATCCCTTGTCAATGGTATTAGCTGATCTGGGGGTCTCCTTGCCCCCCAGCAGGCAAATGAAATGCTCTATTCCTAGCAGCCAAATTGAACGCTATTGTGACGTTTTATTGATAAAGACCTGCCCACACAGCTTCAAAATGTGGATTTTGTTCTGTTTACTGTATATCACAATGCAAATATTTATCTTTCCTTCTTTGACTTGGTTTGAATTGACAAACAAACCAACAGCCAAGAGATGTCAGAGCAATCATCAGCCAGAGAACAGAGTGGGGACACTGCCCCAGGCAACGTCTCTTGAAGGGACTTTAAGCCATTAAGACAGATCTAAAAGGGCAATCTGCAGTTGCTATCCGTTTATGGATTTATAAATGAATGATACGTACATACCCATTGATTCTTGAAGGATATTACTTATAAATGTCTCATGAGCTTAGTTCAACTGTTGTACCCCATCAGAACCCAAAATATAAGCTTGTTTTACTCTAATGTTTGATAAACATTGTAAATGTAAGCACACACTGTATAGCCTGAAAACGATATGTTTGATATCTTGGATAGGCAGTTCTTGCATCCATAGCTCTGTCTATGAATTTGAGAGTAGTTACATTTCTCCAGGCCCATCCCTCAATGATCTGCAATTAGAGAAGTAAACAGGCTGTCAAGATGCTCCAAATGTACCACACACAGCATACACTCATGTCATTCCTTTGATAGAACTATTATATATATAAATATATATACAGTCATGGCCAAAATTGTTGGCACCCCTGAAATTTTTTCAGAAAATGAAGTATTTCTCACAGAAAAGTATTGAAATTACACATGTTTTGCTATGCACATGTTTATTTCCTTTGTGTGTATTGGAATAACACAAAAAAAAACAGGAAAAAAGCCAATTTGACATAATTTCACACAAAACTCAAAAAATGGGCCGGACAAAGTTATTGGCACCCTTTCAAAATTGTGGATAAATAAGTTTGTTCCAAGCATGTGATGCTCCTTTAAACTCACCTGGGGCAAGTAACAGGTGTGGGCAATCTAAAAATCACACCTGAAAGCAGATAAAAAGGAGAGAAGTTGACTCAGTCTTTGCATTGTGTTTGTGTGTGTGCCACACTAAGCATGGAGAACAGAAAGAGGAAAAGAGAACTGTCTGAGGACTTGAGAACCAAAATTGTGGAAAAATATCAACAATCTCAAGGTTACAAGTCCATCTCCAGAGATCTAGATGTTCCTTTGTCCACAGTGCGCAACATGATCAAGAAGTTTGCAACCCATGGCACTGTAGCTAATCTCCCTGGACGTGGACGGAAGAGAAAAATTGATGAAAGGTTGCAACGCAGGATAGTCCGGATGGTGGATAAGCAGCCCCAAACAAGTTCCAAAGAAATTCAAGCTGTCCTGCAGGCTCAGGGTGCATCAGTGTCAGCGCCGAACTATACGTCGAAATTTGAATGAAATGAAACGCTATGGCAGGAGACCCAGGAGGACCCCACTGCTGACACAGAGACATAAAAAAGCAAGACTACAGTTTGCCAAAATGTACATGAGTAAGCCAAATTCCTTCTGGGAGAACGTCTTATGGACAGATGAGACCAAGATAGAGCTTTTTGGTAAAGCACATCGTTCTACTGTTTACCGAAAATGTAATGAAGCCTTCAAAGAAAAGAACACAGTACCTACAGTCAAATATGGTGGAGGTTCAAAGATGTTTTGGGGTTGTTTTGCTGCCTCTGGCACTGGGTGCCTTGACTGTGTGCAAGGCATCATGAAATCTGAGGATTACCAAAGGATTTTGGGTCGCAATGTAGGGCCCAGTGTCAGAAAGCTGGGTTTGCGTCCGAGATCATGGGTCTTCCAGCAGGACAATGACCCCAAACATACTTCAAAAAGCACCCAGAAATGGATGGCAACAAAGCGCTGGAGAGTTCTGAAGTGGCCAGCAATGAGTCCAGATCTTAATCCCATTGAACACCTGTGGAGAGATCTTAAAATTGCTGTTGGGAAAAGGCACCCATCCAATATGAGAGACCTGGAGCAGTTTGCAAAAGAAGAGTGGTCCAAAATTCCGGGTGAGAGGTGTAAGAAGCTTATTGATGGTTATAGGAAGCGACTGATTTCAGTTATTTTTTCCAAAGGGTGTGCAACTAAATATTAAGTTAAGGGTGCCAATCATTTTGTCCGGCCCATTTTTTTGAGTTTTGTGTGAAATTATGTCAAATTTGCTTTTTTCCTGTTTTTTTTTGTTATTCCAATACACACAAAGGAAATAAACATGTGCATAGCAAAACATGTGTAATTTCAATACTTTTCTGTGAGAAATACTTCATTTTCTGGAAAAATTTCAGGGGTGCCAACAATTTTGGCCATGACTGTATATATATATATATATATTTTGGGGGGGGGTTCGTTCTACATAGCTATCCATTTGTCTCCACTTTCATTAGTAGGAACAGAGTGTTGCTGTTGTCTGCTGTGAGTTGTGGTGGATGAATATCTTGAGGCGAATAAATGTATTGTGTGGCTTCTAGTGTGTGTGAGCCTCTGCCTGCTACCTCTGGACATCTAGGACATCATCATCATCCACACTGAGGACAGAGCGATGATGGACGGCACCTTCCGCTTCCTGGTCATGTATTACAAATCCCAGATAGACAGGCTGCCTGCCTGCCATCCTCTCCTAGCTCTCCACAGCCCTGGGACTGCTAGCAGCAAACTTTGTTCTCCCTTTTTGTTGTTGTTGTTGTTGTTGTTTACTCTCCCGGAACCATTTCCAAGTGTATGATTAACCAACTGTTTGTTCTAGACTGAAGGGCATGATTTTATGCAAATCCTAGTAGTTAATAGGGACCATGTTGAATCAATCAAGAGGCTTCTGCACCGGCATGAGAGTCCTTTACGTAATCTCATTGTTGCCCGGGTGTGGAGTCTATTTTACCTCACTGATTAAAGTGGTAGTTATTGTCATAGTGAACTAGAGGGAGAAGTGTCCTTCACAAGGAGGATGGCCTGAGATGAGCTTGTGTCCCCTCCCCAGCGGCCCAGCGGTAGGGAGGCTGTTCTAGTGTTCTAGTGTCTGAGTGTGAGTGTGGGCTTCCAGCCCCCTGCCGGCAGCACTGAGGCACGTCATTAGGAGGGTCTAATCAAGGCCAGACACAGCAGCACAGAACAGTCACGGTCCTCTCTGTCTAAGTGCCAAGCTAGCTAGCTGCCCGCCAGAAGCATGAAACAAAAACATGATCCCCCAGCAGGTAGGCCCACTTCATGGTCCAGTCTGCACGGCCTCTCCCTTCTCCATCAGGTGCTGGCTGAATAGTGAGGCTGTTCTCTGTTTTTATTGGCTATATTTAGACTAGTCTGCTTCTCTGCAGATAGAGTGCTAATCAGGCCACTGAGAGAGGAGAGAGGAAAGAGAGAGAGAGAGAGAGAGAGAGAGAGAGAGAGAGAGAGAGAGAGAGAGAGAGAGAGAGAGAGAGAGAGAAAAAAAGAGAGAGAAAAAGAGAGAGAAAAGAGAGAGAGAGAGAGAGAGAGAGAGAGAGAGAGAGAGAGAGAGAGAGAGAGAGAGAGAGAGAGAGAGAGAGAGAGAGAGAGAGAGAGAGAGAGAGAGAGAGAGAGAGAGAGAGAGAGAGAGAGAGGGAGAGAGAGAGAGAGAGAGAAAAAGAGAGAGAGAGAGAGAGAGAGAGAGTATATAAAACAATTATTCAATATTCATACCAATGAAATCCCTTAACGTGATGGCCTCTGAACAGGATGGATCTATAATATTATCTATAATTAATAATACGAGCCTCCTCTGCAAGTATTGCCTATTATTTATCATCCCACTCTCATCATTACTCTCCATTATGTATTAGAGTGAGTAAATACTTTAATAACACGTCAAATGGATAATTAATGGTATCTTGAGCAGCTTGCAGGGGGAATGTGAACTCAAACGGCAGGCAAGGGGAAATGGGTTGCATCTTTAGCGCCTGGCTCTCCTGCCTTCTGACCACTGTTGAACAGGGATAACACAGCTTCTCTCACAGCTTACAGGGCTGGCCAACTCTCTCTCTTTTTCCTTCTCTCTCTCCCCCTCTCTCCCCCTCTCTCTCCCTCTCCCTTTCTCTCTCAAAGTGAGTCCAGATGCCAAATGAAAGCACTAGGCAGAGCAGTGCTGAATTAAGAACGAGGCTGCATCAGGTACATTCTGAGTGAATGTTTAGAGCAACGTACGCATTTTAGCATGTCATCTTACATCATTTCAGGTCATAGATTATCATTACAGAGGAGAATGCCTCCTGGTTCCAGTGAAGAAGAAGGCTTACTGCTGGAGTGAGAGGTGCAGTGTAGTAGTGACAGGATGTGTTGATGGCAATTGTGCATCTTCCCCTGCCTGCCTGCCTGCCTGCCAGGGGGATTCAGACATATGGTAGGCAGGTAGAAGGAGCTATCATAAGAGAGCACAGTCCCGGCCTCTTCCACTGTCTCACAGTCCTTGAATTCCCCTGACTCCATTTAATAAACAGGCACTCTCCTCCGGAGTCAGCAGAGATGCTCCCTCCCTACATTTCAACAGTACCATTACACTGGCCATTGGGAGAGGAGGGTTAGAGAGAGGACGAGAGAGGAAGCTAAAGATGGAGAGGGACAGAGGAAGAGAGAGAGCAAGGGGAGTGTCAGGGTGCTTCATCATCCCTAGTGACAAGCGTAGCACACAGAGAGGGAAGCGGAGCACATGTCCATGTGCAATCTGCAACCTCATACAGCAAGCAGCAGGCTGCCAGGCTGCCAGCGGTCACCTCGCTCCACTCAGACGTCTGGCCAAGCCCATCTATCCTGTCCTCTATCCCACCAACAACAACAGCTGCTGGCCCACATCCAGGGGAGGCTACGGCACTTTTAATTACGTTTGTGTTCTGGAGGGGCTGCTTCGATTCATTTACATTTTGATCATGAGTGAAGAGCCTCATCTCCAGAGAGAGGAGAAGCTCCAAAGTTATTGTTGATAAAAAAACAACCACTGCAACCTTGGTGGTGAAAAGCCCACCATCGTTAAAGCATTGCAATTCTAAGTGAAAGCTACAACGCAAAACATAAATGGATTGCCTTTTGGAGGCATCATCAAAAACCAAGTAATATATATTATGTCATCCACTTTCTAATTGAATATCTTATCCCCCCCACACTCCCTCCTCTCGCTCCCTGCCCCTCGCAGGATCTTGGCGATGGTGCAAAATGTATCAACCTCTGCATAATACAACAAAAATAATTTCCTTGTCGCCTGCTGTTCCAGAGAGGATGAAAATGCTCAATGCTCTCCTCCTGAACACAGAATAATCATCTAGGATTTATATCCCCAGCTTGTATCAAACTAATTGTGCGTAGAGAGAGGAGGGTCAAGAGAATATCTCATAGAAATGGATTTCACCATGTCATCATAAAATCGCATTTAAATAAAAATAGGCTCACTCTGTGTTCTTTATTCACTTCCTCTCAGCAGATACAAGTCCACAGTGAAAGAAAATGTGAAAGAAATGCAGAAATATAGTGTGGGTTAGCATTACATTGACTCATCAACCTGAGTTCCACAGGATAGTTGTACATGGGAAATGACTCCATTTGCATTGATGTGGACAGTGTTCAGAACACATAGTGCACTAGAAGGGTAATTGTGCAATTGTGTAAGTCGGCCATACTGTTTTTTTGGAATTGATGTGCACCTGCAGCATTGATCTGATGTTTTCTGCTGGGTTCAATAATAAGAACTGAAATCCTCTATAGAATAATGCTTTGAGTTGTAGGTGTAATGAGCCAACATGTACCGAGATATCATGTTCCCCTATGTTCTCCCTGACAAAAGATTCAGCAAGTAATGTAGAAGCAATGTCAATCAAGTCAACTTGTCTATTAATGCGTTGCCTTTACCCTATTTGACAACCGTGTTGTTTTTCTTTACAGAATGTGTCTTTTCGGTTTCCAAGTATTATTTTTTCTTTATTTTCTTTGCAGTATTGACTATTCCCTTTGAGGAATTGTAGATACCTCAGTTGAAACTGTCAACCTTCCCTGAGTGTTATATCAAAAAAGGTTGGCAATTACCTTTGTGTTTTCCCTAAATATGACTTTTGTGCATGTTCCTGCATAGTGTTCCTACTGCCTTTTTGCTGATATTTTTCAGCTGAATTCCCCAGACAGGCAGTATGTGTGTACAGTGTGTGATGTGTGCAGCAATGTAGTGTACACCATGTGAGTGAGAGTTTGTGAGTGTGTGTTTGTGTGTCTATGGCTTGGGAGTCACCTCAGTGGGGATGGGGGATGGCATGTCACATTTCATAGACTACTGTACCATTAGTGTGAGGGTTGTATTGATGGTTACTGTACAGCTGCCCTTGTGCTACAGAGCAACAAGGTTCACATATAGCTGACAAAAGCACACAAACATATCTGAACAATTGAACTGTAGAGAGAACCACATGCTCCACACTTGATTTCAGATTGATGCATCTTTTCAATAGCCTACATAGTCATTTCTTTACAAGAGGCCTTGCATCTCCAGGTGGGGGCATCATTTCAACACGTTGGAGGATATAGAACACCAATACATTCCCTTAGTTCTATTACGGAACTGAAATATGCCACACTCTACTGTTCCGCTTTTTTACTCTAGTGAGCAGAGACATTTATCTCTAAATCAATAACTTGTTGGTTTGACATTACACAAATTAAGTCTAAACTAAATGAGCTCTCCAGCAGGTGAATATGAGTCACTGGGTGTTAAAGGAGAGCCAGCTTACACAGTTGGTAGGGCTTTGAGGAGTCGGTACAGTTGAGTGGTGGATCACAGTTTTCCTCTGGAGGAGCTGCCTGAGCCTGTCTAAAGCAGCTCCATAGAGCTCAGTTCAGCTCAGAGGAAGATCAGACAGTATGTTCAAGCTGTTCAATTCTGCTTTCTGTCTCTTAACACAGTGCAGCATGACCCTCCAACACACACCAGCAGTACAGTGCCATGCAGTTGTGCACACACACACACACTTTAAACAGAGACACAGCCACCATGGCAGAGCACCATAATGACAATAATGACAATGTCACCAAGAGGAGGAGGTGGCGTGGAAACAAAGACAGGAAATAGATGAGGCACGCCAGCTTCATAGAGCCACGCAACGGGAAAAATGGTTGACAGTAAACCCTGTAAATCCATTGGGTTTTTCCGACATGGAGGGAGAATGGAACTGACAACGGCTTCAGGGGCCAGAGCTCCATGGAGTGAATACCAGAGCAGAGGAGAGAGAGAAAATAAATAAAGAATGTGTCACCTAGTGGGAGGAGGCACGGAGTGGAGGCAGAAGCTGTCAGAACTCTGCTGCTGTCTGCAGATTAGATCTGGGGCTATTTAAAGAGGGAGAGCACGCCAAGCCCTCGACCAACGCCATACACCGACGACCACTGTCCACACACACACCACAACCCCTCCTACATCATGACATCATCAGTGGCCATCAGCTTTTGATTGAAAAACATGAGGCATAAATTACTGGAAGGAAAGAGAAGGTGAATAATTCCACCGTGGGCATGAGTAACCTGATCACATTGCATGGCATGATGCATCAATGTCTGCAGTGTACAGTCAGTGAATAAAAGCTGAGGTCAAACATGTGGGTTTGGCTGGTGACTAAGATGAAGCAGAGCAGAACTGCACATGTGCAATTTTGTTGACTTATTAATAAAACTATAGGCCTTTTATGTTACAGATGGAATAAACTGCCACTAGAATAATCTCTAGCTATCTCACACCAGGATTAGACAAGGGGTAGCCAAGCAGCCAGGCAGGGAGGTAGTGAGGGAGGCAGTGAGGGAGACAGGCAGGCAGGCAGGCAGGCAGGCAGGCAGGCAGGCAGGCAGGCAGGCAGGCAGGCAGGCAGGCAGGCATGCAGACAAATAGGCAGACAAGCAGGCAGGCAGGCAGACAGGCAGTGTCTATATATACTGTCTATAAAATGTATCCATATTGTGTGTGTGTTCATGACAGTGCACAAAGTTTATATGTGCGAGAAAAAGAGAGCAAGTTGATTGAGATGTGCGAGTGTATGTGTATCTGCCAAGTGTGAGAGTGCCTGGGTGTATGGTGTGCATACATGCGTGCGTGTGTGTATGTGTGCACCCTCTCCTTCCTCGTCCCACGGTAGATTGATTAGATAGAATGCTGTCAGCGAGGTCCCGCTGAGTGGTTGGCCACATCACTCTGGGTAGATGCTGGCTTTCTCTGCTTGGGCGAAGCTGCCCATTCAAACTCAACCCTCTCCTAGACGAAGCTAGGATGGTGTAGCGTATTGAACATCCCATGGTGCCATTCCAAACTGCAGGGCTTCAATTACCCTGTGATCCCTTCTCGCTTCCCTCGCCTCCCTTCCCACTGGCTGGGACTCACTCTCTGGATACAGACAGACTGACTCATGCCCATCTAGTCAGTAAACTCTCCACCCAGCCCCCAGATTGCCCCCTCCAATAGTTGTCATCAATCAGAGACAAGGCTGCCTTGAGTGGGAGACGAGTGCTCCACACACTAAGAGGAGTCAAAACAACTGGCCGACTGCAGAACCATGCAGCATTGGGAGGATTGGTTACTCTGCTTTCTACATAAAGCATGGACATGGATTCCGTTGGTTATTCATGCTGCCTTTTCAAATATTTCTAGAAACATTCTGCAGAACAGTGTATGATAAGTGAGTGAGGAGGTTGCATCGGTGTTTCCTTAGAGAAAGGCAGGCGTTGCATCATCTGGACTGGTTGTGGAGCAGCACGGGTTTGGAGAGAGACGTTTTCATTGGCAGGCTGAGGACAGGCTAGGGTCACAGAGAAAGGAGAGATGAAAAAGAGATCACTTCATCAGAAAGAATGTGAGGAAGGCTCATCCCAAGAGTGCCTCACACAAACGTCCAACACTCAGATGGCATGATGAAGTCTCGTAGCTAGCTAGCTTCTACCTGCTAATTAGCTGCAGGCTTCACACTTTTCCCTGTGCCAACGCTGACTTTATTGAAAAGCTGAATACGCTTTTACATGGAACAATACATCTCCATTCTTCATTCCTTCCAATTTGGGTCAACAGCACGGCAACAATAGCCCCACTGTTCATGGACTGTACTCACAATTTAAAAGAGGAAGAAAGCGAGAAGATGGAGTGAGGGAGAAGAGACAGAAAATGGCTTCTCCTGTCTTTTTTTTCTTGCTTATCTCTCTCTGTTAATTGCCCACTTTAAATACATTCCTACAGAATACACATACAGACTAAGGGAGGAGGACTCCATGCCGTGTTTTCTCTCCTTATCTGTAATGAGGGGAGAGAAACATATAATGTAGCAGGCTTAAGACAGAGAAGCTGATGAATGCACACAAGGTTGCCCCACTATAAGATGATGTGTTTATGTGTTTTAGCCTGCTAGCTAGGCTACTTTACTCACCATATAGCCAGTGTTATCTGGTCCACTCTGTCATATCAGACCAGAGTTATTCATGTGCACTGGAGAAGAAGTCAAAGTGCTGGTGTCCTTCCCACACACTATGGCAAGCAGAGATCACAACCACTTCCCCCTCCCCTTCTCCCCCTCTATTCTATAATAACTACCTCCATGCCAACCGCTGCAACCTGTAATTACCAAGGGACACACTTACATGCACACACACACATACACACTAAACAAAACAAATCAGGAGAATTGTTGGGAGAAAAATGCCAAAAGGGAGCTATGTAATTAAGATGTTTTCTCTGTGAATGAGCATGTATATATCCTCAAAAGATATTAAGTCTGCAAGTGATTAATATGCATCAGGTCATAGCATCCACATATTTCAACATATAATTAAAGGAGTATGACTGGATCCATACACATTGACTAATGACTCCCACCAGGAGAGGTCTCCAATGAAATACATACAAAACAGGGGAGAAATTAACAGACCACAATGGAGCCAGCACACATGGGCATCACTAACGACTAATTCTCACATTGGAAGGATAACGTTTTACATCCAGCAATTATTTGTTGAAATAAATGTTTTTTCTTGTTCCAAGTGTGAAACCTTGGATACAGAGAGAGACACAAAGAGAAATGGGAAAACATTTCAATGGTGCTAACACAAACTGAAATAGAAATCTGGTTCTGACTGGCTGTGATGATATCAGCTACTGTAGTGGTAGTACTCGCATTCACATTTGACTTTCCATATCCTTCAATGCAGTTCATGGGTGATTTTTTGACAGTGCAATTAAAGTGATGCTGTTGTCAAGCAAGAACACAACTCTTGGAATTCTCAGCGTAGCTCGTATTTCGAAACACATTTGAAATGTCACAGACAACGTAAATGACTATATTGTGTACAACACGCATCATGAATCTCCAGTTTAATTTTAAATCCAGACACAGTAAATTCACCCTCTGTAGGTTGGCACACAATGAAATAAATGTCGCTATAACTATTTGGAGTAATACAGTCTATTTTGACCCACTTTTTTGTATTGTCAAAATGGGGCCTTGTGTTATTTCCTTGATGACAAAGGTTGGCTTGTTCTACAACATAATCCCTAATAACCTAGGTAAACCCCCTGGAGATTACATATGGATATTTCTGACATCCCACTGATGGCTTACACGACTGCTTTCACTGTGACACCTCACCTGCAGCGCCAACCGTTTTGATTATGCATAAAGCAAGAGCACCCTAGTTGACTGAGAGTCATCAATCTATCTCAATGTTCATTTGTATACAATACCTCATCTGGGTGAGGTTCCTGAGAACACATGAGAACCTTCAGAAAGGACCAGGGAGGTCTTTGATTGGCTGACAGGTCATCTACCTCCCCAAGGAGTTGATTGAGGAAGAGTTGTCTATAGCTAGTACTGACATACAGTGCGGTATTGGAAATCAGCTGTTTGCGTGTTTCACCTGACATTGGTCGTCATGAAGATTCATTGTTCAAATGAGATCCTACTTACGTATGTGGTTATAGGACTTAATTTACTCCAGGCGCAGTGTGTGGTGTGAGTGGGGAGTTACAGGCTCTCTATATAGTAGAAATCAGTGATTGTGTGGAGGTGAGGCAGGTATGTGGTGGCCAGATGGTGTCTCGCGGGGGACGGCAGGATGTCTCCTACTGATTTTGTTTGCAAATAGCCCTCTGTAAAATCTCCCACTTCTCCCCTCCAGCTTAACCCTGTATTATAGGGATAGAGAGCTTTAGGAACTGCCATGTCTGATGAAGGTGTTGCAGCTTCAAAGACATCCTGCTGCTTGTAGGAGGGAGAGCGTGAAGGAGACGCGTTGTGACAGGTTTTGTCACTAGCTGAGGAGACTGCCCTATACAGTGAGGGAAAAAAGCATTTGATCCCCTGCTGATTTTGTACGTTTGCCCACTGACAAAGACATGATCAGTCTATAATTTTAATGCTAGGTTTATTTGAGCAGTGAGAGACAGAATAACAACAAAAAAATCCAGAAGAACGCATGTCAAAAATGTTATAAATTGATTTGCATTTTAATGAGGGAAATAAGTATTTGACCCCTCTGCAAAACATGACTTAGTACTAGGTGGCAAAACCCTTGTTGACAATCACAGAGGTCAGACGTTTCTTGTAGTTGGCCACCAGGTGTGCACACATCTCAGGAGGGATTTTGTCCCACTCCTCTTTGCAGATCTTCTCCAAGTCATTAAGGTTTCGAGCCTGACGTTTGGCAACTCGAATCTTCAGCTCCCTCCACATATTTTCTATGGGATTAAGGTCTGGAGACTGGCTAGGCCACTCCAGGACCTTAATGTGCTTCTTCTTGAGCCACTCCTTTGTTGCCTTGGCCGTGTGTTTTGGGTCATTGTCATGCTGGAATACCCATCCACGACCCATTTTCAATGCCCTGGCTGAGGGAAGGAGGTTCTCACCCAAGATTTGACGGTACATGGCCCTGTCCATCGTCCCTTTGATGCAGTGAAGTTGTCCTGTCCCCTTAGCAGAAAAACACCCCCAAAGCATAATGTTTCCACCTCCATGTTTGACGGTGGGGATGGTGTTCTTGGGGTCATAGGCAGCATTCCTCCTCCTCCAAACACGGCGAGTTGAGTTGATGCCAAAGAGCTGGATTTTGGTCTCATCTGACCACAACACTTTCACCCAGTTCTCCTCTGAATCATTCAGATGTTCATTGGCAAACTTCAGATGGCCCTGTATATGTGCTTTCTTGAGCAGGGGGACCTTGCGGGTGCTGCAGGATTTCAGTCCTTCACGGAGTAGTGTGTTACCAATTGTTTTCTTGGTGACTATGGTCCCAGCTGCCTTGAGATCATTGACAAGATCCTCCCGTGTAGTTCTGGGATGATTCCTCACCGTTCTCATGATCATTGCAACTCCACGAGGTGAGATCTTGCATGGAGCCCCAGGCCGAGGGAGATTGACAGTTATTTTGTGTTTCTTCCATTTGCGAATAATCGCACCAACTGTTGTCACCTTCTCACCAAGCCGCTTGGCGATGGTCTTGTAGCCCATTCCAGCCTTGTGTAGGTCTACAATCTTGTCCCTGACATCCTTGGAGAGCTCTTTGGTCTTGGCCATGGTGGAGAGTTTGGAATCTGATTGATTGATTACTTCTGTGGACAGGTGTCTTTTATACAGGTAACAAGCTGAGATTAGTAGCACTCCCTTTAAGAGTGTGCTCCTAATCTCAGCTTGTTACCTATACAAAAGACACCTGTGAGCCAGAAATCTTTCTGATTGAGAGGGGGTCAAATTCTTATTTCCCTCATTAAAATGCAAATCAATTTATAACATTTTTGACATGCGTTTTTCTGGATTTTTTTGTTGTTATTCTGTCTCTCACTGTTCAAATAAACCTACCATTAAAATTATAGACTGATAATTTCTTTGTCAGTGGGCAAACGTACAAAATCAGCAGGGGATCAAATATTTTTTTCCCTCACTGTAGATTGTCACATATAGAAATGGAGGAAAGCTGGAAGCAAAGACAAATTGTTTTGAGAAATAGAAATACGAACAAGTCATTCCAATATATCCATGTCCTACATCACTATGGTGAGGAGTGCACCATCTAGCAGAGCTCTGAATTCCCTATGCAGAGTACCCATCATGCCTCATTTTCTGTTGTAATGACCTCTTGGACATCGTGGTATCTACACTTTGTTGAATGTTCAAATCTTCCTATCAATCTATCCACCAATAAGTTAATTTCTGTCCATGCAGAGAGACTCATGTTCATAGGCTGGTAAAGAACTCTCTGAACTGAGGGGAAAAGGCACTGAGGCATTGTAAACATAAGCGTATTTGCCTAGATGGAAACTCATCTGATTAGTATGGGAACCATGCCTTGCTCCTCTGACTAGTGACATATCATTGATTGTAGGATGTTCCTGTAAGTGTTGCCGTGGAAATGACTAGAGAGACCTTTACTTGAGAGAACACAACAAAGACAAACAAGATGGAATAGAAATGGATTCACCACAGATATGTAGTAGTGCACAGTGAAACAAAAAATAAATTGCATAAATAGTATTTCTCTGGGCTTCAATATTTCTACTTCGGTATGGTCGAGCAGGCTACATTTGTCGGGTAATGATATATGGGGTTCACACATTAAAATAAAATGGGACCGCACTCCCATTAAGATAAGCGCAGCGGGCCAAGGAAACCTGGAGATGCCAGTAGCATATCGATCGTGTGCCCTGTATTTAGAGGAAAGTGCATACTGCTTGTCTTTCTCTTGGGCATGGCTCCTAGAGCCCCCTGTGACCCGAGAACAATGAGAACACACACAGAGCAGGGTCTCATTGAGGAATAGGGTTAGGGACGCTCAATGTATGGATCAGATGTTTTCTCATGGTGATGTTTTTACATTGAAAAATTAACACACTCGTACACACTCACACACTGTTGTACTGTAAACAATGTAAAAATATTACCCAGTACCCACCACCACAGACAATCTCTCTCATCGAAAGACCATTAAACTGAGCTAGTTTTGAGATAGGCTTGATCGTCCTCTCTACCAACAACACCCTGCCTTATCCCTACATCCCCTATGTCTCTAGTCCAACACACCCCAAACTATCACTGACAGCCAGGCCTTTACTGTCTCTCCTACAGAAAGACAGTGTATGTGATGTGTCTGCCTGGTACAGTAGAAACTGTTCGGCAACCAAGTCATTAAAAGTGTCAGCTTGGCCTGGCTGCTTCTCACAGCACACTCATTTCCTAGGCTGCTCCTAGCGTGACCTGATGCCACACAGGCTGCCTGGTGCTTAATCCAAGCGCTATCTCTGGGAAGCAGACAGAGTGAGAAGCCCCGTAGCGTGGCGCTTCCATCTATTTCAGGTCATTACAAGCGCTGGGGCTCCTCAAAGATAGAACCAATGAAGGAGAACCTCCATAAATGTCCAGCATGCATTGCTACACTGCCGTGCCTTGGTCGGTGGAACACACTACTCTGTGGTACTACTAAAAGCACGGTCTGTTCCTCCACAGAGTGTTTCAGTATTTACATCTCTGGTCCCTACAATCTCCCACTATGTTTATACAGAAACATCCCAATTAGTTACATACCAAACGGCAGATGGGGGGAGTCAGCCGGCCAAAATAATGACCTGGATTGAGCTATTGAGAGCAGTAGAGTAAAAACTCTGGTTGATGTGATGTATCAGCCCTCCAGGACTGCACTCTGGCTGCAGTCGGAATCCTAAGCTTGGTTCTGTTCTGTCTTGATTGATGTCCATTATGCAGTGAGATTGTGACGCTGCTTTTGATTAGCGAGTTGTCAGGAAGTATCACCGGCTCTGCGCTCATCCTCATCACGGCGACCGTGTTGTTTGTGAATATGCACAGCCACTTTAAGGCTTCCATGAAGATGAGTGTTTTGGAGGGAAATATTAAAAAGTGTAATGAGGGAGGGAGGGAGGGAGGGAGGGAGGGAGGGAGGGAGGGAGGGAGGGAGGGAGGGAGGCATGCATGCATGTGAACTTTCAGGCGTATAGTCCTCTCTCATGACAGGATAATTACAGCTTGCAGAGAGCATTTCAAAGACATTGTTTATCCCGTGGGCGCCAACACCAAGTGACATCACAGTCTCACCAATCAGGTTGACCTAAATCAGGCAGGTCCTTCTGACATGGCTGTTGTGACTTCTTCCTTATCAAACCTCACACTTTGCATGGTCAATTATGCCATTTTGCTGACAAAATACTTTACCAGAGAAAAGTAAATATTTAGATTGTATAGATTGTGAGTAAGGTGCCCTTTAGGAGTTTTTTTATGATATACAGAACTATTTATGTTTCAGAAGCACAGCAATGGCAGCGACCTACAATTTTCATTGGACAATGAAAAGCAATTTTTCAAGGGAATTCAGTAAACATGTCCTTTCAGAGTGGAGCTATGATGATGAATTAGTTTCAGTGGGATGTGACAAACAGTATCTCAGAGATACTCCGACTTCAGGACGCTCGGCGATCCTTGTCTTGAGGAGAGCTAAATTAAGTGGAAACAGGCATGGGGCACTTGGTGAGGAGGAGCTGGGAAGCTGCAGGAGCTAAATACATTAAAACTATATTTGCAAACGTTTCACTTCAGAGCCAGCATGCTAGGCCATTTTGGTAATTGCAGAGGCTTTCTAATTGGCATGAACTGCTCCCCAACACTAGAAGTGCTGCACAAGGACAGGCTGGGAGTCCATTGTGACATGTTGAGAATAAAATGACATTGAGATGTTTTAATTGTGCTATTGAACACATTTCACATTTTCACTCTGGAAAATTAAATCGATGCCAGACGCTTGATGTAGCATAATTAACGAGTAAGCGCTGCAAACTTTTCTCAGTAAACTTTCAAAATGACGGGGGGAAATACAGAGAGAGAGACACAGGAACAGATGGAGGGTCACATAAATATTGTGTAATGGTTTCAAGACAGACAATCTGCATCACAGAGGAAGGATTCACTGATACAGCATGCGTGTCTGTCTCATGAAAACTCAGAGATGGTTATTACATTTAATGTGTTTTTGCATGTCTCAAAAGAATGCTGCATTGATTGCATAGCCGCAATTGTAGTACAGTAGTTGCAATAAAACTGGCACTTGAAGTAGTAGTAGTGGTAGTAGTAGTAGTAGTAGTAGTAGTAATAGTAGTAGTAGTAGTAGTAGTAGTAGTAGTAGTAGTAGTAGATTATAGAAGTGATATTATAGTGATAAATTAATAGAGGAATGATGCCTTTGGTTGAAAACATGGCAGTAGCTGGCAGCCACTATAATTTTTTCCAGACTCTGACCTCCGTAAGTCATTCTACACTGCTACTACCAACAATCATACAAAATGGTCTGTAGACATTACATTGGAATTATTCATATTGGTCTATGAAGTGAATTACAAAACTAACACATACAGTATAACCTATTTAGAATACATGTATTCACAGTACTTACAAGAGATGAGGGATTTCCTCCATTTGCTAGACAGACAGCTAGCTGGAATGTTTTCCTACATTAAAACCACCAATGCATACCGAAGCAAACGTACCTCATTAAACATCTGTTTAAACATCAATGGAGTGATAAGAGCACGCGGTAAATATCAGCCTCCTTGTCAACAGCCAATTCAAACACTCATTATCACATTTGCTGGTTTTGACCTCAATAGCTTGGTCGTGTTGCTACTTCAAATATAATGATCGGAACAACAAGACAAACTGTTCAAAATGAGCACAACTACGAGACAGGACATTACACACAGACAGGTAGAAGTAATAAAGCTTCAACACCACTGATATATAATAGGCTACTCTACCATTACATGAAGCGGGAAGCGTTAGGAAAGCAGGGGAGGTTTAAATGAGAAATCTGCAGTAGCTACAGCCAAACCCCAAATATAAGCTTGTTTTACTCAAATGTTTGCAAACATTGTAAATGTAAACAAACACTGCATAGATTCAAAACATGGTTAAAACTATAATTTTGATATCATGGCTTGTTGGTCCTTGCTTCCATAGTTCTGTCTATAAATCCCTCAGCTTTTTACCAAAACAGAGGCGGGGTGTCCACTTTGTTCATTGTTTCAACTGAAGATTGGCCTTTTAATAGAGGACACTACTGAATCTAATTTAGAGATCACCGCTACACTGTCTCGGACAGCTCTCTGCAGAACAGAGCAGAGCTAAGGCTTTAACAGAGAATCACATCATCAACCATCACTCCATGTTCCAATACATTCCTCCTGGTTCCCCCTCCTCACTGTAAGGCTCTGTCACAGGCTGTGCTGCAAGTGCCCTTCTTCAGCCTGACCATCAATTACCCAGCAGGCCAATCATGGCAGATGGAGAGTCGGGGTGGTAAACCTCAGCTGACATTCACACAGCCTCTCTCACAAAACCACCTTTGAGCACTCCAAAATGACTAGGCTCAGTTTTGAGTACTTGGCACAATTACGATCATGTGCTTCAAGCCGAGCTGGGATTGTTTTGAGTCAGTCACAGCCACAGGCCGCCACAATCATGCCGGCACAGACAACGGATAAAATGAGAGTGTGGATGCATCTCCCGAAATAAGAAAGAAAACAACTCATCTATCTTCTCTGTAGTCATTATGTTGTTACTGATACAGTAATAAGTGGCCTGGATAGGTCACTGTAGCTACAACTGTATTGCAGTTGAGCTACAAAGGACCAAATAACAATTCTGTAGAAAAGGGCGAGGGATAGATAGAAACCAGTGACCTTGCACCCGGAGGTCCAACAATTGTGCCACAAGGTTGCCTGTTAAATTCTATGTGTAAATATGAAACGTGTCTAGCTCTATTCAAGAGAAAAAGTGCTCTTTTACCAGTGCATTTACTCCTACATCATGTCAGGTGTTAAGGCAAACAATGTTTCAAAGCCGATTCTGTGTCGTGGTCCAGTTGCAATCTGCTGTGACATCATGAGCTATGGAACCCAACAAAAGGATGTGATTTTACTCTAAAGCTTGTGATTACTGTTGCTGGTACTCATTGTGCTCCTTCCATTTCAAACACAGTGTGTCCCTCGCTAATGACTTGTTCCTGATGTGTTCATTCATCCTTTACGCTTAGGCAATCTGTTTACCCAATAATTCACTCCATAGCTCACTCATCACACATTTTTCTTCTTCCTGGAAGAAAAGACAGAGATTACTGATCATTGTTGCTGCATTGAGGCCATCTGTGACCTATAAATGTTTAGCAGACCCTTCAAGCTCAGACTGTTATCAAGCTAAATTAGCCTACATGCTGGAGGCTGATGACGGTGTAACAGTGCCTGGGAGAGAGGGCTCACGGTGGGTTAACCCTGGGGAGAATATCTCATGATAGGATGTGAGCTGGGTCACCATGGAGATGGAGATGAAAACTCAAATGATGTTTAACGACTATGAACGTAATTTGTACAATTTTCAAGTACCTTATCCTAGCGGATGTGTGTCACTCAAAAGGGCTTTGGTTGCTAGTCAGTGTTTGCCATTATTTTGTATTCAAATCCATTTCGTTTTTTACAAAAGGGATTTGTTTAGCATATTATGACTGAAAATTATATGCCTCTGTTATTGGGTGCTTTATTAATTGATACCCAATTAAGGCAGTTAAATTAGGTCAGTGTCAGGCGTTCAGGCGGACTCGTGAAATGATTCTGACAGACCATACTTTTCTAAACACATTGATTAAATTAAATCCCTTTTTTTTCAGGATGAGTAATGAACTAAACAAAGCCATTCCATTCCCTCTGGGTGTGAGAATCATCTTGCATTAGTTTAAAGTCTGCAAATCATTCAACAGACAGGTTGGTTTACCCATTCAGCTCACTGCTTAGCGCCCCCACAGAGAATCTGCTCCCACAGGGCTGACTGTCAATAGAGGAAAACATAGCCCTGGTACTGAAGCTCCTGTGGCATGCAATGCTGCCCGGCCAGGCCTGGCACACCCACACAGAAACCTATGCACGCCATACACAAACCTGGCAATCTGTTTACCCAAAGCCCTTACACACGTCACATGCCTGCATTAGATATACTACAAAGAAACAGAATGAGTGAAATCAGGAAAATGAGAATGGGCTGTTCCAAGACTGGTTCAAATGCAGATGGTTGAATTCACTACCACGATATGGCGTATGTTAAGAACAGGACGCTTTGGGTTTGTAAATAATAAAATAAAATACCCTCCATCCCTCCTCTGCTGTATGATGTACTGTAGCCTCCAGATAGTCCCTGTGAGACCTTCAAAAATGGTTTCCTCCATCTGTGAATAGTTGTTGGTGGGCAATGCAAGGCTTTGTTCTTTTTCTATTTTCTAAATACACACTGTACATATTTATGTACAATTCAGTCCTGTCGCGATCTGTCACAGATTAGGAAGCTCTTTGATGCCAAATGGCTGTGTTTGCACTAGAAATCACCTGAGCAATCAGTTAGCACATCAGCTGAATGATACTGGGTTTTTAATCAGGGTATTTGTGTAGTCAGGTCTTTGGGACTGTTAATTGCTCATTTAAAGTCATTGTGCTGAAATAATTAATTAAGGTTTTAATCCCTCATGCAGACAGGGGATTGTTTTTCTGATACTGCTCATTTGATGTCACAATGAGCAGTTGAAAGCACAGAGGCAAATAGAGAATAGCAGAATTATAGTGATGGAAAAAATCTCAAGGTACAGCTAACACCTTCTTAGCTCTTCAACAACAATTTTGTTCCAATTCCATATTTACATGATCTGAGAAACACTAGTCTTAATTGTGGAACGGTTTGGGGAAATGTATCACTTAGAAACTACAGGAATGCTGAGCATTTTTTCATTTTATAATAGATTGCTTATGAGAGCGCAATGTGTTGATTAAGGTGCTCAAATGTCAAGTGTTCGAGGCTCGAATTTTATGTGCCATCAGCAAATCAACAAAATCAATGGTGTTGTGGGCTCAAGTGCTTTCTATTCATGAGACCATAAACACTCATACAGCATGGGTGGGTGCTGATGAGGAGTATTGAGGTTGATTTTGCCAAGCCAGGTTGATAAACCACCTTGCTAGTTGGACTCCCTGTACAGTGGGTGAAAGTCAAGCTTCATTATGGCTTGATTTAGTGTGAAGTACATTTTCTTCATACTAGTAGAATGTATAGGTCTCTTAAATCGAATCATCCTAGCGTGGCATGTACAAAAATGACTGTATAAAATAAATAATTCAAATACTGAGCTAAATTGTAGGCAAACGCTTAAACAACTTGGGAAATTATATTATTTTATACTAATACAATTGCTCAGAGAAAGAGATTTTGTTTAACAAGTAATAATTTTCTTTCTCAAAAAAGGTAGGGGTCAAAATTATTGACACACCTGTTTTTAATACCTTTCAATACCTTGCGAGGTTAACGGCACTGAGCCTTTACATTTTTTTTGGGAGAACACATTGGGAGGGATCTTAGACCATTCCTCCATACAGAATCCTTCCAGATCTTTGATATCATGTGCTTATGGACTGCCCTCTTCAATTCAAACCACAGGTTTTCATTGGGTTTAAAGTCCGGAGAATGAGATGGCCATTGTAAAATGTTGATTTTGTGGCCAATTAACCATTTCTTTGTGGATTTTGATGTGTGTTTGAGGTTATTGCCTTACTGTAAGATCCACTTGTGGCCAAGTTTCAGCCTCTTGGTAGAGGCAACCAGGTCTTTGGCTAAAGTGCCCTGGTTCTGAATAAAGTTAATGATGCTGTTGACCTTAACAAGGGCCCTGGGACCAGTGGAAGCAAATAGCCCCATAACATCAAAGATCCACCATCATATTTTCTAGGAGGTATGGGGTTATTTCCTGATTATACATTATTATTTTGACGCCAAACCCAGAACAATAAATTAAGACATCAGAATGAGCAATATCAAAATGAGCAATGTAAGAGTCCGGATGTAAATAAATATGTACATAAAAAAAGTATTTGATCCCCATCCACGACCCATTTTCAATGCACTGGCTGAGGGAAGGAGGTTCCCACCCAAGATTTGATGGTACATGGCCCCGTCCATCGTCCCTTTGATGCGGTGAAGTTGTCCTGTCCCCTTGGCAGAAAAACACCCCCAAAGCATAATGTTTCCACCTCCATGTTTGACGGTGGGAATGGTGTTCTTGGGGTCATAGGCAGCATTCCTCCTCCTCCAAACACGGCGAGTTGAGTTGATGCCAAAGAGCTCGATTTTAGTCTCATCTGACCACAACACTTTCACCCAGTTCTCCTCTGAATCATTCAGATGTTCATTGGCAAACTTCAGACGGGCCTGTATATGCGCTTTCTTGAGCAGGGGGACCTTGCGGGCGCTGCAGGATTTCAGTCCTTCACGGCGTAGTGTGTTACCAATTGTTTTCTTGGTGACTATGGTCCCAGCTGCCTTGAGAACATTGACAAGATCCTCCCGTGTAGTTCTGGGCTGATTCCTCACCGTTCTCATGATCATTGCAACTCCACGAGGTGAGATCTTGCATGGAGCCCCAGGCCGAGGAAGATTGACAGGTCTTTTGTGTTTCTTCCATTTGCAAATAATCGCACCAACTGTTGTCACATTCTCACCAAGCTGCTTGGCGATGGTCTTGTAGCCCATTCCAGCCTTGTGTAGGTCTACAATCTTGTCCCTGACATCCTTGGAGAGCTCTTTGGTCTTGGCCATGGTGGAGAGTTTGGAATCTGATTGATTGATTGCTTCTGTGGACAGGTGTCTTTTACACAGGTAACAAGCTGAGATTTGGAGCACTCCCTTTAAGAGTGTGCTCCTAATCTCAGCTCATTACCTGTATAAAAGACACCTGGGAGCCAGAAATCTTTCTGATTGAGAGGGAGTCAAATACTTATTTCCCTCATTAAAATGCAAATCAATTTATAACATTTTTGACATGCATTTTTCTGGATTGTTTTGTTGTTATTCTGTCTCTCACTGTTCAAATAAACCTACCATTAAAATTATAGACTGATCATTTCTTTGTCAGTGGGCAAACGTACAAAATCGGCAGTGTATCAAATACTTGTTCTCCCCACTGTATGTGAATGGTGTGTATAGACAGTATAGACAGTATATTAATCAAAAAGGTGTGTACAGCAGTAGTTATACAGCATGAGCCAATACTAGAATGCAGTATATACATATACAGTGGGTAAAACAGTATGTAAGCATTATTAAAGTGACCAGTGTTCAATGATTCTACGTACATAGGGCAGCAGTCTCTAAGGTGCAGGGTATAGTACCGGGTGGTAGCCACCTAGTGACAGTGTCTTAAGGTTCAGGGCATCTTTGATGTTATGCTTCCACTGTTCCTGGGGCCATTGTTAAGGTCAACGGCATCAGGACATTTTAGCAAAAAATCTGGTTGCCTGTGCTAGGAGGCTGTATCTTGGCCGTGGATCTTCCAGCAAGACAATAACCCGAAGCACACAACAAAATCCTTAAATAATTGGTTAATTGGCCACAAAATCAAAATTTTGCAATGGCCATCTCAGTCTCCGGACAGTCTCCGGACTCAAATCTGTGGTTTGAATTGAAGAGGGTAGTCCATAAGTGCAGACGAAGAATATCAAGGATCTGGAAGGATTCCGTATGGAGGAAGGGTCTAGGATCCCTCCCAATGTGTTCACAAACTCATAAAACATTTTAGAAAAAGGCTCAGTGCCGTTATCCTCGCAAGGTGAGGTATCGAAAGGTATTGAAACCAGGGGTGTCCATACCTTTTAGAGATTTATTTCTTTCTCTGAGCATTTCTAGTAGTATAAAATAATATAATTTCCCAATTGTTTTAACAATACAATATAGCTCAGTATTTGAGTTATTGATTTTATACAGTCATTTTTGCTCATCTTTATCAAGGGTTTCAATAATTTCAGACCCCACTGTATGTCTTCATAGTGGACATTAAAACATCACATTATTGTAAAGTAGTGTTTAAAAACATGTCTATAACTTCAAATCATCTGTTCACCCCGTCTCGCCTCCCTCTTTGCTATCACAGGTGGTGTGTAAAGTATTTGTCTTCATAGTGGAAAGCATGTTCATGTATAGTTAACAGCATATTAAGTCAACTACATAATGTATAATGATGTAGACCATATCTTCTAAACATCTGCTCTACTCTCTCTACTCTTCTAGGTGGTGGGTCAGATCGACAAGCTGACGTCAGACTTTGACTTTGACCTGGAGCCAGATGACTGGACGGTGGCCACAGCAAGCAGCACGTCCAGCAGCGAGAGGGGCCTGGGAGAGGCCTTCAGGCTGGACTTCCTCAACCCTGACGTGCTCTCAGACAGCTGGGAGTTCTGCAGCTATCTGGAGGCCTCAGTCGCTGCAGCAAACGCCGCCCACAAAGCAGCGCCAACGGAGCAGCCCGAGGATGCAGGGCTGGAGCCAGGGGCGGGGCGTGGGTGCATCCCCACCCAGACCCAGACCCCAACCCCGCCCCCCACAACCGCCTCAGCCTACTCCCAAATGAACGGGGGGCTGCCCATCCCTAACGGACCTCTCATAGTCACCCCAGACTCGTCCAGTGCCAGCGAAGAGGCCTCCAGCTCCACGTACAGCCACAAGACATCCCGCACGTCCGGCACCAGAGAGAGGGTCCGCTTCAGTGACAAGATCCTATACCACGCGTTGTGCTGTGATGATGACGAGGAGGATGAAGAAGAGGGAGAGGAGAAGAAGGGCGGCTGTGCGACCCCAGACACTGACGACAGTGAGCCCAGTCCTAGTCAAGCCGGCTCGCCCACACCGCCGCTCTCCTCCTCAGAGCACTCCGTCCTCCAGAACTGTCTGGACCCTTCTTATGTCTCGTTCCCAGTGATCGTGGCAGCGGGGACTCACACGCTGCCCAGAAAGGGTCTTCTCAATCCGGCAAGCTGTCGGAAAAAACTGCTACGGAACAGTAGCACACAGACTGTTTCAGATAAAAGCACCCAAACTGTACTGCCCTATATTCCAGCAAAACAGAAAACAAAGGACCACTGAGAAACAGTAACTTTACAACAACAGAACTAATGAAAAAGGACTGTGTACTATTTAATATTAAATACATAGATCATAGATTAATACACAAATAAATAAATACATATTAATTCCTAAATAAATACATGATATGGGAAATGACTCGACTACCTAAAGTCATTTTGAGGCTCAGGGAAATAAAGATAAAAGGATAAAGAAAGAAAAGGGATGTTGAAGGACCAAAGGGCTAGAGCCTGCTAATGTTACGAAATGGACCGAATGGATTCCCTATTTATAATCATTTGCAACACTTATTGAGATTACTAAAGCAATCTTTTTTCTAGGAAGTTGAAATTGTTCTGAAATCGGAAAGTAAGTGTGAAGAGGTAATTTCCCTCCTCGTACACCAGTATAAATCATAAGAAGATATAATGCTTGTTCTTTAAGATGTGGTTAAAAAACACTGCACATTCTGTACACTGAGAATCTGTATAAACATTGTCTTTTTCATCTTCCAATGATTATAAATGTCAAGGGGGTTCCTGGTGTAACAACAGGGAGTGTATCTAGATGCACAAGTCAAGCCTTCTTCTCTCTTTGATGTCATCACTAGTGAGTCAAGGCCCAGAAAAACACAGTTTGACCTGCCCTTGATTTTATTAATCATTTCAATAATTTATCTCTTGGTCTGCTGCTGAGACTGTAGTTGGGGAAAGTAAGGCGAAAAACAGGTATTTTTGTGAAAGGCTGTACTCCAACTCCACATTGTGACATTTCCACTTTATCTATCTGTTCCTCTCTGCAAGGTTGTTAGGGGTGACGACTTGAATAGAAGTGCACAAAGCCAAGACGCAAAAGGTTATGTCTCTCCATTCTGAATCCCAGTAGGGATTTGGACTCAATAGAGCAGCATTTTATTCACAGGGATTATGCCAATAGCAGTGCTGATCAATAGGGCTGATGGAGAGAGTGCTGTGAGAGGTCTCTCTGCTGAGCAGGCAGACCCTGCTCCTGGGGGCCCACAACAAAAACTCACAGTTAGACCTCCATCTATTTCCTCTGCTATTAGTGGCAGACATGGACAGACACAGCCTTCAAGAAAGAGATTGGCATTTAAGAAATGTGCGCCAGGACGTAAAAGTGTGGGTGGCAGACATAGAGGAAGAGAGAGATGGAGAGAGAGAGAGGGGGGAGAGAGAGGAAGAAAGAGAGGGGGGAGAGTGAACGCATTGGAGAATGCAGGAGAGGGTAAAGGGCTGACCTCACAAAGAAAATGTGCTGCTAGATTGTTGTTAATCAACCCTCGGAACACAATCATTTCCCCTCTAATCACCAGGTGCTGACTCATGTCTCTGAGGATGGCCAGAGAGAACTTTCCTCTCAGATACAGATCTATTACTGTCAATAGGCCCCCAACTGCCCTGGGCCCCAGGTTACGCTACAGAAGAGAACACGCACATATTCTGGGTTGGACTCTTTCAAGGCCTATCCTTGGCTACACATTCCATGTATTTATCACATATTTTACATCTCACTATCTTTTTGTAAAGGGATGTTGTTAAAACACACATAATGAACACATCTATAATGTTTTCCTACTAAAGAAAGACTGATTATTGATCTGTAGGCTGGGGTAAAGGAAGCATAGCCTGAGACAAAAACAAATATTTTGCTCGGTGAAGCACAGCATCTAGGCTGGTCCCCTGCTAGGAGAAACATGGTCATGCCTCTAGTCTCAGCGCTGTGCTGGTGAGCAAGTGAAAGTTGAACTGTAGTTTGCCACACTTAACAGACTGTGAGTAATGCAGCGTAATAATCAAAGATAAGGGAAACAATATCATGCTATTTTAAATGGTTACCCATTATAATACACTCTCTGGCAAAACGTCAATTAAAATAATTATTATATGGCATACAAGTGCCCTCCCTGTATTTGGTGAATCAGCTGAGAATACTTTGAGTGACTGCAAGGTAAGGTCAAAAATGAGCATTTGCATAATGCAATGCAGAAATATTTATCAGTTAGAGTCTGAGTCCAGCAAGAATGCATAGGTATTTTGTCCAAGCTCACACACGTACAGTGATTTTGGTTGTGGGTTTTGACTGAGAAAAATATAAGTTTATAGTAGGCCTATGTCTTTACTCTAAACCCGATATCAGCTGATAAGCACTGCATTAAATGAAGGTGATAGCCACAGCATACAGTATAAACACAGCAGTTTCTCCCTATGGGAATCCTCTCCTTGAGGTCAGGATACATTTGAAACCCACTTGGCAACGGGCACAGACATCTTGGTGATGAGTGAGAAATGAAATTAGCCTCTTTAATCGGTGCAACGATCATTTCAAATGTGATGCTGAGAGAAAATGGAGAGGATGGAATCATGTATAAATTATCTAAGCAGCAGGGACGCACTTGTCTTGTGGCACGCTTTCACATTCCGTCTTGCTCTGTTAATCCAGGAAACAGTCTGTGTCTGTCTATGAGAAAGATGCATTGAACAGAGATCAATGGATGACTCCCGCAGCATTGGCTGCCATTTCACTGCTAGATGGAACACCAACAGGTCATCACACTCATTAGCATAAACAAACAAAGCTGGAGCGGTACACAGAAAAAGCATCAATCAGACCAAAACAAACTGAGCCCTTATTGTAATGCCTATACAGCCCCGGGACATTTCATTTATATGGAGGGAATTTGAACTTCTAGTCTTTTATAAATCATATCCATGATGATATCACCCCTGGCTGCAAGTATATAGCTGTTTGGCACTGGAGCGGAATACATTATCATTGAGGATGAATGCTAGATATTTGGACAAAACATTAGGAATGTTTCTCTTGCCAGTAGGCTCATTATTTATCTATAATAGGGCATCTCATCGTCCCTGGTCCTCTTTAGGACAAACTGCGGCGGCATCCGAAGGTTAAAGAATGTAAGCACACTGATGCCAATGCTTCCTGGACAAGCAGGTGAGGTTGTTCTGAGGTGATGTTTAATGAATGTGAGGAATTATGGCGATACTGTGCGTGTGTGTGTGTGTGTGTGTGTGTGTGTGTGCGCGTGTCACAGGACTTGATTTGACGTCACCAGCAGATCAATCTTAGAGCCGGGCAGCACCCTGATCAATGCTCTAATCACTGCCCAGAGGGCACTGTTTCTGTTTCAATGATCACCACAAGCTCACAAATTAGCACTGTTACACTGGGGTAAGATAAATCTACTCTATGTTTCACTATGCAAATATTTGACCTGACCATTTTAAGACAATCTGAATAGGATGTGATACTGTAGATCTTAATAATACTCATTTGGTGGGTGCTTATATTTGTCTGATTTCACATGTACAAGTGTGTATTATACACGTGTGAATTGGAAATGTCTTTTTTTTTCATATCCCAACTCGCCCTGACACACCCTCAAAAAGTGGGGTCACAGCCAGCAATTATCAACAGTAACCCTGGAGCAATTAGGGTTAAGTACCTTGCTCAAGGGCATATCATGAGATTTTTCACCTTGTCAGTTCAGGGATTCAAAATAGCGACCTTTTGGTTACTGGCCAACAATGCTCTAACTGCTAGGCTACCTTGCCACCCTAGTGAAATTACACACACAGAGATATCTCACACACACACATACACACACACTTTCTCTCTCTTTGAAGGTCCCTTGAAGAAAACGGATGACAGATCTGTGTTTTCTTTGCTGATTGGTAAGGGTCCATGAAGTGGAGCGCTCAATACAGTCACACTGATTACTATAGATTGGCTAACGGCTGGGGATACTGAGGGTCGATTTGTTTAATCTCTGTGTCATAAATGTCCTGCTGCTTCCAGAACAAACTATTTCTGTTCCCTCTTCCCTCCATCCTCCATCCTCCTCTGCCGCCCACCCATTCCAATTTGTGACATCTTTGAATTTGGCACTCAGTCACCGCACGACTCACGTTTACCCTCCTCACCAGTGAGAAGAGAATAATTGAGACTGCAATGTTGGTCCAACAAGAACAAAGACATTGCAATGTGTCAGCGAGCAGCCATCAAATTCAGAGCCCCTTAACTATGTCCAATTCATATATCGTTGTATGATATCGCCTACAGTTTGGAGAAAAGCCTTGGAAAGAGTTTGGAACGAGGGAAAGCTTTCAACTTAAGACCTTCTCTTCCTATCAGACAGCTACCCGTGTGGCAGGTAATTTTCCAATATAAAGTGCCCTAGGCCCATATCTTGGAAAATACTACATACTGATCGGATAAGGGCTGCAGTAGCGCATTAAATGGAACCAAGGAAGGGCATTTGGATTGATAACCACGGGCACAGGATTGGCATACAGAGAGCCCATATAGGGGAGGAACCAGGAGGTGGGGAGGTGGGCATGCATCTGACAGCCACAATGGGGCACTGGATCCATACATGGAGGGCTCCCTCCAACCAGCCCAGTCAGAGCCTATATGGGGAGGGGGAACTGGACAAGGCCACAGGCTTTCTGAGTGATTAATGAACAGCCATGGAGCAGCCACAGATAAGATTAGACCTTCACAGGTGATGAAGGACATGTGGCGGGGCTGTGGTGGTAGTGGTGGTGGCGATGGGGGGGGAGATTACAATTCTACTAAATTGGCACACTATAATTAAAACCCTGCCCATAAAAAAAAGTATATATACAGTGAGGGAAAAAAGTATTTGATCCCTTGCTGATTTTGTACGTTTGCCCACTGACAAAGAAATGATCAGTCTATAATTTAAATGGTAGGTTTATTTGAACATTGAGAGACAGAATAACAACAACAAAATCCAGAAAAAAACGAATGTCAAAAATGTTATAAATTTATTTGCATTTTAATGAGGGAAATAAGTATTTGACCCCTCTGCAAAACATGACTACTTGGTGGCAAAACCCTTGTTGGCAATCACAGAGGTCAGATGTTTCTTGTAGTTGGCCACCAGGTTTGCACACATCTCAGGAGGGATTTTATTCCACTCCTCTTTGCAGATCTTCTCCAAGTCATTAAGGTTTCGAGGCTGACGTTTGGCAACTCGAATCTTCAGCTCCCTCCACAGATTTTCTATGGGATTAAGGTCTGGAGACTGGCTAGGCCACTCCAGGACCTTAATGTGCTTCTTCTTGAGCCACTCCTTTGTTACCTTGGCCGTGTGTTTTGGGTCATTGTCATGCTGGAATACCCATCCACGACCCATTTTCAATGCCCTGGCTGAGGGAAGGAGGTTCTCACCCAAGATTTGACGGTACATGGCCCCGTCCATCGTCCCTTTGATGCAGTGAAGTTGTCCTGTCCCCTTAGCAGAAAAACACCCCCAAAGCATAATGTTCCCACCTCCATGTTTGACGGCGGGGATGGTGTTCTTGGGGTCATAGGCAGCATTCCTCCTCCTCCAAACACGGCGAGTTGAGTTGATGCCAAATAGCTCTATTTTGGTCTCATCTGACCACAACACTTTCACCCAGTTCTCCTCTGAATCATTCAGATGTTCATTGGCAAACTTCAGACGGCCCTGTATATGTGCTTTCTTGAGCAGGGGGACCTTGCGGGTGCTGCAGGATTTCAGTCCTTCACGGCGTAGTGTGTTACCAATTGTTTTCTTGGTGACTATGGTCCCAGCTGCCTTGAGAACATTGACAAGATCCTCCCGTGTAGTTCTGGGCTGATTCCTCACCGTTCTCTTGATCATTGCAACTCCACGAGGTGAGATCTTGCATGGAGCCCCAGGCCGAGGGCGATCGACAGTTATTTTGTGTTTCTTCCATTTGCGAATAATCGCACCAACTGTTGTCACCTTCTCACCAAGCTGCTTGGCGATGGTCTTGTAGCCCATTCCAGCCTTGGTAGGTCTACAATCTTGTCCCTGAGATCCTTGGAGAGCTCTTTGGTCTTAGCCATGGTGGAGAGTTTGGAATCTGATTGATTGATTGATTGCTTCTGTGGACAGGTGTCTTTTATACAGGTAACAAAACAAACTGAGATTAGGAGCACTCCTTTTAAGAGTGTGCTCCTAATCTCAGCTCGTTACCTGTATAAAAGACACCTGGGAGCCAGAAATCTTTCTGATTGAGAGGGGGTCAAATACTTATTTTCCTCATTAAAATGCAAATCAATTTATAAAATTTTTGACATGCGTTTTTCTGGATTTTGTTGTTGTTATTCTGTCTCTCACTGTTCAAATAAACCTACCATTAAAATTATAGACTGATAATTTCTTTGTCAGTGGGCAAACGTACGAAATCAGCAGGGGATCAAATACTTTTTTCCCTCACTGTATACAACCGACTAACATATACATGGGCACAGGCCAGCGGAAGAGTATATTGACATGTTGTTGTCAAAGACATCACTCCAGAAGTCCTGTAAATACACTGTTACACAGATAGATTTAAATTGTGTCATTTCAGCTCAGTGGTGGAATGGCAGAAAAATTGTTGGCATCGGGGAGTGGAGAGACTGAGCTCTAAAAAAACAATGTGCCCCAACCATGCTTTTCTCAGCCTCATCACTACAGTATGTTGGACCCAAAGCCTAAAACCCATCCAACAGAACTCAATCAGATGGACTGCATCAGTAGAGCAGTAGAGCCACAAAACAAAGGACTGAAAAAATACACCTCAGAACCTGAACTATGTAGGTGTTATAACCAGCCATAAAATAATGCAATATAGGTTTACATATATGTGTCAGGACAGTGTTGTGACCATATTATGCCATGGTTATGACCGTGTCATAACATGTTATGGTGCTAGGTGTCAAGTAAAGTGAGTACCAAAATCAACTGAGTACTCAAAGCAATCACAATATGCATTTTATTTCTACTAGGCACTGACTTCAGTTTCTTTCTGGATAGTTCATCTGCACGTAATCAATTGATTGTCATGAATATATTTACTGAACCGGTATAATTTATTTCATGTTTGAAAGTTACTGGGACCTTCTCTGACTGACAATTCCAAAAAATCACATGCAGTGCATTTATGATTCAGAATAAGCAAGTAAGAGAGAAAAGTGGGGAGTCATTTACAGAAGCCATTTCCTGTAGAGAGAGAAAGATGATTGCAACTGATGAACCCCCAGTACCTGCTCAAATTATCCAGCCATACAGATGCATATAAGTTATATATTGCATGAAATTGCTAAAAAATCAGGCATAATGTTATATTCAGCAGCCAGGCAACAGTTGCATGATGACATCATGAAAAAACAGTACAACTGCAACAAAGAACAGACACACAGTCCCCATGGAACGTCCTTGACTTTAAATAACAGAGGAGATGGATGAGAAATGGATGACACTCAAACAACTATATGGTGGTCTAGTAATGTGTGCCAGTAACTTCCTGTATTAGGCCTGAATGAGAAAGAGTGGAACCTGGATGACCTAAATACACAGTCAATTTCACTAACAGAAAACCACTACTAAATTAATTTTCAATAGGCCCATGGGAATAGATGACTTCAGAATATAAATGCCCAGACCAGCTAAGTGCAGCAGCAGCTATAGTAAGTGCAGGTAGGCAACTCTAATTCTGACAAAGCACTGTAGAATTCTAAGACGACGCAGGCAGCAGTTCTTTCCTGGGAGCTCTGCTTTGGCAGACTGTCAGCATTTTCATGGCATTTACAGGTAAAGGCCAGGAGGGCAGAGCGTTGCTGACAGTTTAGTAAGACCAGCAAACAAGAGTTAAATGATGATGAAGACAGATGCTATGTACAATGCACTCCCCTAGTGGACCTTATGTTCACCTCGAAGGAGAGGGCTTTCCCCATCTCTTACTTCAAATGTTTTCCTGTACACCCCTGTCTGTCCCTCTCTATAGTACATCATTCACTTTACTGCCTCCTCACATTTTAATGTGTCCTCCATTCCAGCTCTAGAGGCCATCGTTGAGGTCTTCATCAAACATAAAGTGATCGACAGGGGGCCAAGGACAGGAGAGGAGAGGATGAGATAGAAAGAAGGTTGATGGTATAGCTGAGTATTCTACACTAGCAGATGTTACAGGGAGATTAATGATTGTTGTATGGATTAGCCTCGCTCTTCATTGATACACACAGAGACAAGGCTGGGCTCCAATGAGAATCTCCCTGAAATAACCAGTGATTGCAATAATTACTGCCAACCAGGGGGGCCACCATCAGGGCCCCCTTCCATTCTATTCACCTCTTCTGCTATTTTCCTATCTAATTAATGCAGTTCTTTATTGGTGTAATTTGGTGGTTTTAGACATTTCTCCTGGATTCAGGGAGTGAAGCAGGTCACCAGCCTGACAGGGGTTCCTGTGTGTTGTGTTGTTGCTGCTGTGCATCGCCAATACATCAGAGCAGTGATTATTCTCAAATGAGAGCAATTAGTCAAATGTCAGGTTCCGGCTCGCACTCTCTGGGTGGCTTGCTGACAAAGTCGCTCAGAGGTATGTCTAAAGATTAATAGCTGTGGGATTTCATTAAGTCATCTTGCTTCAATAGAACGGGACGAATAAACAAATAAATAATGTCTCCTAAGTTTCTTTCATAATTAGCCACTGAGCACCGGTGACATTTGAACACTCAGAGGCATCGACCTATTCTGAGTCTGCAGCCAGACAATACTGATACACCCATATACCCGTCTAGTACAGGGTTGTAGTGAAATGCTAATAGTATCATAAAATACACTATAAAATGCCCCTGATTTTAATATGATCAACATGGTCTCCACTCCCAGCACTGTACTATAGTGCTTTACCCTGAATGTCACCTTAAGGAAAGGCATTCAGAGAGCAGCTGTAAGTTATGGCGTTTTGGCACCCTTTCAAAAGTGTGTTCTAGTGAATTGGTCAATCAATGCTTTCTTTTGCTTGTGTCGTCGCTCAGTGCGGCGCCCCGGCATCAGCCTCAGCCTGAGCCTGATGCACCTATAAAACCTATAAAGTTAAATTGCTCTGTGGGTCTGGGTAGGCCTGGTGTTTGGCATCAAGCCCTCTGCCACCCTCAGTGTTAGGCCAGTGGGTTTAAAAGCATGTCAGGTGTAAATCTGGAGGCTGACTGACTGATCTCCCATGTCTCCAGCTAGGATTTACCACCTGCACAGAGAGAGGCAGTGAGAGGTCAACCTCACTAGATGCCAAGCAACACGGAGTGATTAGATCAATAATTGTTTTACGCGCAATAGACACTTAACAATCATGCATTGATCATTCAAACAAGACTTACAATCCTTCAAATTCGACATAAGTCCATATGTAGTGGTTTTAAAACCAAAGCAAAGTGTTCCTGACACTGTGGAACATTCACTTTGGATAATGGTTTACTGTGCCATTTAAAGCTTTAGTCCTCTGTGAATGTGTCACAAAACTGTCACTGGCAGTTTGTGGGAAGAAAGGGGAATATTTAAGGCAGAGTGTCTACCACATATACAAATAAAGTATGAGAAAAGACCAAAGGCGAGCTGTCAGAGTGTGAGGCTGAAGAAACTGCAAGGTCAACAGCAACACCACAAAAGCAAAAACAGAGCTTGCACTAAAACTCTCCTTAAGTGCTTTACTGCAAGGATAAAGACTATAGACTAACATCAAATCACAAAATGAATGAAGACTGGCAGCACTTTTAGGCAGAGTAAAATTCAATTAGCCTTTTTTGTGTCTCCCCAGCTAGCACATTTGGCTCCTTGGAAGTTGTGGGAACGTACGTTTTTGGTTTCCCATTGGTTCTGGGAACGAGGCCATAAGTTTCCTGACTGGTAAAACATAATGTTTTTTAAACGTTCTGAGAACGGGAGTGAAAATTTCACCTTTTTAGGTTGCATTGAGGTTTTGAGAACATTTTACTATGGTTCCCTGAAAGTTTTATTAATGTTCTGAGAACGGAAATTATAGGTTATTTGACGGTAATTAAATAACCTTCTGAGAACGTTTCAATAAGACTGCTAGCTTAGGTTAACTGTTTTGAACTCCAAGCACAGATAGGACACATGGAAATTAGTTTGCTTAGGTATGAAAATAAAAATAATGTATGCACTCACTAACTGTAAAGTCGCTCTGGATAAGAGCGTCTGCTAAATGACTAAAATGTAAATATAAGCACATTTCTTTTTACAGCATCAGTGAGATTCGACCCTGTGATTTTCTGTTCTCTAATCATGGAATTAGTCCACTGCGCCACGAGGAATGTGCTAGAATGTAAAAAAAAAAGAAAACTCATACAAAGCTATTCATTTTTGTCTATTCAGGCAGACCCCATTTTAAAGAAAACAGGCACTCATTAAGATAATGTGTGGCCAATTAGTGGGCGCGGCCAACACACCTGAACACACGTAACAAGATAGAGGATAGAGAGTTTTGTTGATGCTGAGAACGTAATGTATAGTCATACACTGCTCAAAAACATTAAGGGAACACTAAAATAACACATCCTAGATCTGAATGAATGAAATAATCTTATTAAATACTTTTTTCTTTACATAGTTGAATGTGCTGACAACAAAATCACACAAAAATTATCAATGGAAATCAAATGTATCAACCCATGGAGGTCTGGATTTGGAGTCACCCTCAAAATTAAAGTGGAAAACCACACTACAGGCTGATCCAACTTTGATGTAATGTCCTTAAAACAAGTCAAAATGAGGCTCAGTAGTGTGTTTGGCCTCCACGTGCCTGTATGACCTCCCTACAACGCCTGGGCATGCTCCTGATGAGGTGGCGGATGGTCTCCTGAGGGATCTCCTCCCAGACCTGGACAGTCTGTGGTGCAACGTGGCGTTGGTGGATGGAGTGAGACATGTTGTCCCAGATGTGCTCAATTGGATTCAGGTCTGGGGAATGGGCGGGCCAGTCCATAGCATCAATGCCTTCCTCTTGCAGGAACTGCTGACACACTCCAGCCACATGAGGTCTAGTATTGTCTTGCATTAGGAGGACACCAGGGCCAACCGCACCAGCATATGGTCTCACAAGGGGTCTGAGGATCTCATCTCGGTACCTAATGGCAGTCAGGCTACCTCTGGCGAGCACATGGAGGGCTGTGCGGCCCCCCAAAGAAATGCCACCCCACACCATGACTGACCCACCGCCAAACCGGTCATGCTGGAGGATGTTGCAGGCAGCAGAACGTTCTCCACGGCGTCTCCAGACTCTGTCACGTCTGTCACATGTGCTCAGTGTGAACCTGCTTCCATCTGTGAAGAGCACAGGGCGCCAGTGGCGAATTTGCCAATCTTGGTGTTCTCTGGCAAATGCCAAACGTCCTGCACGGTGTTGGGCTGTAAGCACAACCCCCACCTGTGGACGTCGGGCCCTCATACCACCCTCATGGAGTCTGTTTCTGACCGTTTGAGCAGACACATGCACATTTGTGGCCTGCTGGAGGTCATTTTGCAGGGCTCTGGCAGTGCTCCTCCTGCTCCTCCTTGCACAAAGGTGGAGGTAGCAGTCCTGCTGCTGGGTTGTTGCCCTCCTACGGCCTCCTCCATGTCTCCTGATGTACTGGCCTGTCTCCTGGTAGCGCCTCCATGCTCTGGACACTACGCTGACAGACACAGCAAACCTTCTTGCCACAGCTCGCATTGATGTGCCATCCTGGATGAGCTGCACTACCTGAGCCACTTGTGTGGGTTGTAGACTCCGTCTCATGCTACCACTAGAGTGAAAGCACCGCCAGCATTCAAAAGTGACCAAAACATCAGCCAGGAAGCATAGGAACTGAGAAGTGGTCTGTGGTCACCACCTGCAAAACCAGTCCTTTATTTGGGGTGTCTTGCTAATTGCCTATAATTTCCACCTGTTGTCTATTCCATTTGCACAACAGCATGTGAAATGTATTGTCAATCAGTGTTGCTTCCTAAGTGGACAGTTTGATTTCACAGAAGTGTGATTGAATTGGAGTTACATTGTGTTGTTTAAGTGTTCCCTTAATTTTTTTGAGCAGTGTATATAATTTTTTATAACATTCTTAGAACTATCATTGAATGTTACACACTTTCTCTTGTGTTTTTTTTATGGAATGTTTTCTTAATGTTCTGAGAACATCACTTTAAATAGATCAGAAACCCACTCCCTCATGATCAGATACCCACTCCTTCATGAGGAAACCTGAAGAAAGCATTATGCTGAAGTACAAAAATTCCCACAGAAGAACGTTGTTTCCTAACATTCACTGAACGTTCTGAGAACATGACTTTAAATAGAACCATGAGGAAACCTGTAGAAAACGTCATGCCTAAGTACTGAAATACCCACCAAGAAAAATATGGTTCTCAGAATGTTATGTACTAGCTGGGTTTGCTGCACCATTCCCAGAATGCTGTGGGAAGGTTGTATGCAAAATAACTATAGGACAACCATGCTCTCACCAAACTCTAAGAAACATATGGTTCTCAGAATGTTATGCGCTAGCTGGGTCTAATTCATAAGGTTCTCACCATGATGTTCTGACCTGGGTTTAATGCCAAATAATCTGTTTCCTCAAAATACTAATATACTCTACAATATATCTTAGCCTAGCTGTTCTGTGTTCATTTTTACATGCTGTAAAATGCTCTCCTAAGTAATCACTGTTTATTTCCGGCCTGTCTCTTTGAAGCAGTTCTGTGTATCATGTTCTCTTTTCTCTCCTATCAAAATTAATGGATTATGATTATAGGGAACAGGAACAGGAAATGGATAGTAATATATTCTACATCCTTCGCTTCCACTTTCATTTTCTGCTTCCTCTACCTTTTTAGTGTCAGTGGCTCATGTACTTATTTCCCTCATTCATCCCCTCACCCTGACTGGACTGGTGGAGATCCATTCTCAGACCATTACCAACTATTTCCCCAAGGTCCGGTCTGAGAAGTCCCATCACACAGTGTTTTTAGAGAGTGTAGAGAAAGGTACTTGGCAGGCTAGAATAATATATTTCTGCTTAATTAATCCCATTCCTTACTTTAGGTATTAAAAGCCAATGGTCTGTTTAACAACTTTCCGCGACACTAAACGGGCAATTAGTCACAGCCTAATAATTTTTCATACATTTTATGGATATGTCCAGGGCGGGGGGTGCTCCCTGCTCCCTGGAGGGGCATCTCACTACTGACCATCTGGCTTTAGTCCCTGCTGCACCACCCACCGGACCCACCTCCCCCCACCGTAAGATTAAGTAATTTCCTCTTTGCTTCTTGGCCCCACTCCTCAGCAACTTTACCATTAACCGTGTCGTGCTCCATGATCAGATACCCACTCCCTGATAGCCCTCTCCTCTCAGCCTCCCAGCCTAGGCTAGCTGCCTGAATTTGATAGCATGGTGGGGAGACAAATGTGCTGCCTATTTACTCATTGTGCAGTTCAGCCAGAGGCAGAGATGGGATGTGGGGGGAACCATCCTCCTTTCCAACGCTTTTGAAAAAGGCAAGAGGAGATCGATGGAGGCCCGGGCGTAATCAGCTGTGGCACATTGATGAGCACTCTGTGCCAGCTGTTCCAGCTAGGCAGACATTCCATTCCTGGAGAGTAGTGTTATGCAGTGAGCTTTTCTGACATTCATTCAAATGGCAGGGAAATTAAGACCACTTAAATGGAGAGGGCCGCCCACTGCCCAGGTGTAAATGGGATTTCAATAACATTATCTGTTCTCTGAACAAGCACAGCTGTTCATCTACACTGCCAGCATTGTGACTCCACACAGGCCCAGGGTCAGGTTGTTCCTCACAACATTAATAAAAGAATGAGCGTTATCTCTCTCTCTCTCTCTCTCTCTCTCTCTCTCTCTCTCTCTCTCTCTCTCTCTCTCTCTCTCTCTCTCTCTCTCTCTCTCTCAATTCAATTCAATTGTTCAATTTCTCTCTCTCTCTCTCTCTCTCTCTGATAATATTATTTTTTATTTATTTTTTTTCACCTTTATTTAACCAGGTAAGCCAGTTGAGAACAAGTTCTCATTTACAACTGCGACCTGGCCAAGATAAAGCAAAGTGAAGTTTTAACAACCACAGAACCACAGGCTATAAATGAAATCAATTAAACATAATAGCACGTCTTTGTAGCCTGGTTCCAAAATCCATCTGAGAAATGTAAATCTGCTAAGCATCCAATATTCGAAGCCTCCATGCAAAACATCATTAATGCCCCTTCATCATAATGTGTTTTTTCTCCTCTCTCTCGCTCCTTTTTTTTTATCTGATACTCCTAACGTTTGCCGAATGGAGTTTTAGATTAGACATGTTTTTCGCCCTTCACGAAGCCATTATCAGTTTGGAAGGGTTGGTGTGACTCACAGCACATCCATTTTCAACCTCCAGCCAATCCGGAGTGGTGTCATCAGTGGAAGTTGATATAATCCTCCGTTGGGTAGCTTGGGTGGACGCCCCATTTTGTCTGCAATCAGCACTTAGTTTCCAAGGGTCAGCAAACACAGCTCTCCATGTTAAATTTTCATGAGCTATTCACTGTCAATAATCAAACTGCCCGAAATCCTCTAAACCAGTCCATGTCATTATGCTAACTAATGAAAAATCAATTTAACATATCAATCAGCCTTGAACAAGCAGGAAAGCACCAGGCTCAGGCCTGGACTATTAACCCCTCAAATGCTGAGGTCACTTCTGAGTGGATCATACAGCTAAGGTCTCATATGTCAGCCCCAGCATAGCCCCCCAAGTGACTGTCACTGTGTGGAACTTCATTTAGCCATGACATCATGAGTGAGGGAGGCAGCCGCAGTGGAATCGGTCATTTCTTACAGTGGGTCGTCTATTGCACAATTCATCTCTGGTAACGTCAGTTAGCTAGCATTTCAATCTGCCTTTAGCCCTCCATGTAGTACATCAAATCAAATCAAATGTTATTTGCCACATGCGCCGAATACAACCTTACAGTGAAATGATTACTTACAAGCCCTTAACCAACAATGCAGTTTTAAGAAAAATACGTGTTAAGTAAAAAATAGATAAGTAGAAAAATAGGGAGGCTATATACAGGAGGTACCGGAACAGAGTCAATGTGCAGGGGCACAGGTTAGTCCAGGTAATTGAGGTAATATGTACATGTGGGTAGGGGTAAAGTGAATATGCATAGATAATAAACAGAGAGTAGCAGCAGCGTAAAAGAGGGGGTGGGGTGGGGTGGGGTGGGGTGGGGGGACAATGCAAATAGTCTGGGTAGCCATGATTAGCTGTTCAGGTATGTTAGTAGAGTATGGACAGTCATGTCAGGTGACACAAAGCTACAGAAAGGGATCGAGAAGGCAATATACTGTAATGACTGACACCAACGTATGACACATGTACAGTGCCTTCAGAAAGCATTCATACCTCTTGATTTATTCCACATTTTGTTATGTTACAGCCTGAATTCAAAATTAATTAAATATATGTTTTTCTCGCTGTTGTGGAAAACTTATCCAAAGAGTAGGCAAAGACTATGAGTATAATAGTAAACCTTTAATCAAGCAATTTCTAGGGAGGTAATAATAATCTGGGAAAGAAGGAGGGGCGTAGGGATCGGGCTCATTTCAATGACAGTAGGCAGTATCGTCTCCCATTGGGCAATCTGGATCCCCAATGAAGGGGGAGACAGTGACGAGATCAGTCAGGTCATTTAAGTTCACTACTGTGGTCATGACCATCTGGTTGGGAGGAGATATCGCTGTTTGACACAATCCCCTCACCAAGGCCGTCAGGCATGAGAACAGACAGAAGGACAGCAAAAGGAATCCAACCAGCACCAGGAGACACTGCAAAGTGAGCATTCCAAAGTTCCCCATGCTAGTTTTGACCCATTCTTGAGCTCTTAGCCACAGTAGCTACTGCCTTTCTGATAGTAGCAACCGCCTCAGCCAGCCTAGTGGAGGGGTCAGGGATGGAGGCATAGCATTCTTGACCCACCACCGCACAAGTCCCTCCTTTAGATGCTAAGAGAATATCTAGAGCCATTCTATTTTGTAACACCATAGTATGCATAGCTACTAATGCAGCAGTCAGCTCTATAGCTTTAGCAGTAGCATTACCCATCATTTCTACTTCTCTAGCCAGTTCTCGAATGGAGTCAAGCACAGCTGTAATGCCATAATTGGGAAATAATGCAGAGCCGGCTACAATGGTCCTCCTGTACAAGTGGGAGAAAGGATGATTTGGGGGTTCTGGGGTATCACGAACAGCAGGAACAACATAGGCAGCATAGCATGATCCTGACCAGATAATAATAAGCTTTCCCCCTACACACATACATAGTTCCATTTATCGAGGAAGTAGGTTTAGCATACACATTGGTATACTTAAACTTATAATGTATTCCCAATGACATGTTAAGGTGGAATGTTATATTTTTCAACAGCAGGGGTAGGGTAAGATTATTGTAGAAGGAAAGATTATTCTTACAATGACTTACCCCCAACCGGGGACCGGTTCCATTTGCTATATAACACAAATAATCTGGGTCCGAATAGGCCATGATGATTGGCTGTTTAGGCAGGGAGGTGTGATTAGTCAAATCAAATCCTCTCATATAAAACACCTAATCTTCTACCCGACCAAGCTCTCGACCTGTTAGGTTACCTGCTTTGGTCCACATCAATATTTCGTAAGCATTAAGGGGTATTGCGAGCAGTGGCATAGTCTCGGCACTATCTGGTAATAGCCCACAAACCCAACAATCTGATACATTTTGTAGTACAGAGACATTACTAGCTAATTGTAAGAAAGTGTTTGACCCAGTGAAACCCCCATAATGTTCATGTCCTCTTTTCCTTCTATTTAGTTCAGCAGAGTTCAGGTCACTTTCGTCTGCTTCTGGGTTTCCCCATCTGGAAGCCGGGCATTGTTGGAGAGGAGAGGTCGGGGAGAGGTTACTAGTATGTTCACCCGCCTCTGGCTCAACGTTTGCTACCAACCAGACTCACAGCCAAAGTGGCTGCATTCCCCAGGGTGAGCAAAGTACCCCTGCTTGGTTGCAGGAGCAACATCTTCTTCCGGCTCAGCTACTTCATTACAATGGGAGGTGTGGATACAGGTGTCTTTTCCTAGGCACTTTACCGTCGTTGGGGTGGTGAGGGCGATCTGATGTGGTTCTTTCCATCTGGGTTTTAGAGGTTCTTTACCTCTGTCGTGCCTCCGGACCATTACCCAATCTCCAGGCTGGAGATCGTGATGGGGACTGTCGTCCGGGGGAGTTTGGGCAGCTGTGAGTGAACAGCTCGGATACAGTTAGTCAGAGCTATAGAGTACTTCATCATAGTGTCATCTAGCAAATGCAGGTCTGGGATAGCACATGGAGGGGATGCTGGGGTTCTCATAGGCCTATCCAGATAACAGGCGTCGGAGTCTATGAAATGCAGTTCATGCAAGGACAGAATACTTGGAAGAGTTCCAACTTAGCTTAGCCTCAAATTCTGCCACCACATCACCCATCTACACACAATACCCCATAATGACAAAGTGAAAACATGTTTTTAGCCATTTTTGCTAATTTATTGAAAATGAATTACAGAAATATCTCATTTACATAAGTATTCACACCCCTGAGTCAATACGTTAGAATCACCTATGGCAGCGATTACAGCTGTGAGTCTTTCTGGGTAAGTCTCTAAGAGCTTTGCACACCTGGATTGTACGATATTTGCACATTATTCCTTTTCAAATTCTTCAAGCTCTGTCAATTTGGTTGTTGATTATTGCTAGACAGCCATTTTCAAGTCTTGGCATTGATTTTCAAGTCAATTTAAGTCCAAACTGTAACTAGGCCACTGGGGAACCTTCAATGTCGTCTTGGTAAGCAATTCCAGCAGTGGAGGCTGCTGAGGGGAGAATGGCTCATAATAATGACTGGAACGGAGCAAATGGAATGGCATCAAACACCTGGAAATCATGTGTTTGATGTGTTTGATACCATTCCACTGATTCCGCTCCAGTCATTACCACAAGCCCATCCTCCCCAATTAAGGTGCCACCAACCTCCTGTGAATTCCAGTATATATTTGGCCTTGTGTTTTATTGGAAAGCAGATTGAGCCAGGTCTTCCTCTAGGATTTTGCCTGTGCTTAGCTCTATTCCGTTTCTTTTTATCCTAAAAAGCTCCCTAGTTCTTGCCGATGACAAGCATACCCATAACATGATGCAGCCACCACCATGCTTGAAAATATGAAGAGCGGTACTCAGTGAGGTGTTGTGTTGGATTTTCCCCAAACGTAATGCTTTGTATTCAGAACATAAAGTTCTGTTGCCTTATTGCAAACAGGATGCATGTTTTGGAATATTTTTATTCTGTACAGGCTTCCTTCTTTTCACTCTGTAATTTAGGTTACTATTGTGGAGAAACTACAATCTTGTTGATCCATCCTCAGATTTCTCGTATCACAGTCATTAAACTCAATAACAGTTTTAAAGTCACCATTGGCCTCATGGTGAAATCCCTGAGCGGTTTCCTTCCTCTCAGGCAACTGAGTTACAACGGACGCCTGTATCTTTGTAGTGACTGGGTGTATTGATACACCATCCAAAGTGTAATTAATAACTTCACCATGCTCAAAGGGATATTCATATTTTATTTTTCTACCAATAGGTTCCCTTCTTTGCGAGGCATTGGAAAACCTCCCTGGTCTTCGTGGTTGAATCTGTGTTTGACATTCACTGCTCGACTGAGGGACCTTACAGATAATTGTATGTGTGGGGTACAGAGATGAGGTAGTCATTAAAAAATCATGTTAAACACTATTATTGCACACAGAGTGTGTCCATGCAACTTACAGTAGTATGTGACTTGTTTAGCAATTTTTTTACTCCTGAATTTATTTAGGCTTGCCATAACAAAGGGGTTAAATACTTATTGACTCAAGACATTTCAGCTTTTCATTTTTAATACATTTCTAAACATTTCTAAAAACATAATTCCACTTTGACATTAAGGGGTATGTAGGCCAGTGACACAACATCTCAATTTAATGCATTTTAAATTCAGGCTCTAACACAACAAAATGTGGAAAAAGTCAAGGGGTGTGAATACTTTCTGAAGGTACTATATGTGTCCATCGCTCTGACCGTATATTTGACCCTTTAACATCCAGTACTATCTGGGGTTACCAAAACACAGAGCCCTGTTAGCCACCACTGGTGCCCTACACCATTGCATTGTGATGGAAGGTCACATTGAGTTCGAGGCTGTGTCAAAGCCACTCTCTCATCTCAAGATGGGAGAGAAAATGAGAGGGTAGAGAGAGAGGACAAGAGGACAGGGAAGAAGTGATAATGAGGAGGAGAAGGAGTTGTCATTGTTAGGCTGCCCTCTGATTGGGCTAGAGTACAGTAAGAGAGACATCACACACCTCCTCGCCACCCTAAATCAAATCAAATCAAATTTTATTGGTCACATACACATTTTTAGCAGATGTTATTGCAGGTGTAGCGAAATGCTTGTGTTCCTAGCTCCAACAGTGCAGTAGTATCTAACAATTCACAACATTACACACAAATCTAAAAGTAAAATAATGGAATTAAGAAATATATGAATATTAAGATGAGCAATGTCAGAATGGCATTGACTAAAATACAGTAGAATACAGTATATACATATGAAATGAGTAAAGCAGTATGTAAACATTATTAAAGTGACTAGTGTTCCATTATTAAAGTGACCAGTGATTCCATGTCTATGTACATAGGGCAGCAGCCTCTAAGATGCAGGGTTGAGCATTGTAATGGTTCAGAAGAGCATTGTAATGGTTCACATGGACAGGCTGCTCTAAATCCCTCACTTTAGACTCTGTTATAGAGATGAAATGTAGAGGTGATACATGGACCTATTACACATTCCGGTAGCGTTAGAAATAGCTCCATTCCACAGTGATCCTCAGATTTTACTTATCAAACACCAACCATTTACTTCATACATCCTGATACAATAACCCCCTTAAAATGGAGGCCATTTTAAAAGTACAATACTCTAATACCAGCCCCAGCCCCTCTCTGGCAGGGAGAAAGCATAATATGCAAAGTACAGAAGTGTGAGTTTCACACCATTCGGCTCTCCCTCTCTCTCAGAGAGGCTGCCTTACAGCAATCCTACACCCGGGGTGCTGGCATAGCCCTGATGCTGAAGATTACGAGTCATCATTGGCCAGCCTGTTAATGTGAATGTTATTTATCCACAGTATTTATAGCGCCCATTCCATCATCCCTGTGACGCACAGAGCAGAGCAGAGAGAGAGAAAGCCCCCACACTCTGAATGGCTAGGCTATGTGCGTGGCTTCCTCCAGCAGCCAGAAGTCATGCTCCCAGCAGCATCACACGAGTGGGATTAGGAGTGAGTTTTAGTGGGATGATACATGGAGCAGATCAATTTCTGGGGTTGCTAAGCCTGCAATCAAGCGAATGCCACAATGGTAGACAATTTTCCTGCCTATTCAACCGAACAGATAAAGAGAATGGTTAGACAATAATATTTGATGAAGTAACAAGGGCACATTCTGTGCACTGACTGTATTTGCTCTGAGATTCTGGAATTCAAACTTATTTATGGTACACTTCTGGAATGAGAATCTTTGTTTTTTTGGCTCCCAGATGAACTTGTTTGATCACAGCAGAGACAGAAGGCACATTTTATGAATGGCTCTGAAACATTATCGTAGCCTCAGCCTGCCTGTTTGTTGCCCCTACATGTTGTTTCTGCGTTGTTACTAATCCTCTTGCCTTTAATTAACGGAACAAAAAATTCTTAATGGTTCTTCCTTATCTTTATTATCGTGTCTTAAATCCCTTTAGCAGCCGAGAAGCTTGCATAATCCCACGGAAATGGCTTGTGATTGTACGTGTCATAGTTATTATATTTTTCACTGGCAAAAATAAGCAAATAATTAAATATGCTGAGAGAATTAGATGTGTTGCATGTGTTTTTAGGGGTAAGAAAATAACAATGGAATGACACAGTGAATCATATCTGCCTGTTATCCTCTGCCTGAGGTGGGTGACATGATTCTGTGTGTTTATGAACACATCTGACAACTGTTCCAACAAATTACCTCCATAGAGTAATAACTGCACAGGGAGCAGCCATTACGGCCATATGTTGACATACAGTATGTACAGTGAGGGAAAAAAGTATTTGATCCCCTGCTGATTTTGTACGTTTGCCCACTGACAAAGAAATGATCAGTCTATAATTTTAATGGTAGGTTTATTTGAACAGTGAGAGACAGAATAACAACAAAAAAATCCAGAAAAACACATGTCAAAAATGTTATAAATTGATTTGCATTTTAATGAGGGAAATAAGTATTTGACCCCCTCTCAATCAGAAAGATTTCTGGCTCCCAGGTGTCTTTTATACAGGTAACGAGCTGAGATTAGGAGCACACTCTTAAAAGGAGTGCTCCTAATCTCAGTTTGTTACCTGTATAAAATACACCTGTCCACAGAAGCAATCAATCAATCAGATTCCAAAAGCATAGCCAAGACCAAAGAGCTCTCCAAGGATGTCAGGGACAAGATTGTAGACCTACACAAGGCTGGAATGGGCTACAAGACTATCACCAAGCAGCTTGGTGAGAAGGTGACAACAGTTGGTGCGATTATTCGCAAATGGAAGAAACACAAAATAACTGTCAATCTCCCTCGGCCTGGGGCTCCATGCAAGATCTCACCTCGTGGAGTTGCAATGATCAGTAGAACGGTGAGGAATCAGCCCAGAACTACACGGGAGGATCTTGTCAATGATCTCAAGGCAGCTGGGACCATAGTCACCAAGAAAACAATTGGTAACACACTACGCCGTGAAGGACTGAAATCCTGCAGCGCCCACAAGGTCCCCCTGCTCAAGAAAGCACATATACATGCCCATCTGAAGTTTGCCAATGAACATCTGAATGATTCAGAGGAGAACTGGGTGAAAGTGTTGTGGTCAGATGAGACCAAAATAGAGCTCTTTGGCATCAACTCAACTCGCCGTGTTTGGAGGAGGAGGAATGCTGCCTATGACCCCAAGAACACCATCCCCACCGTCAAACATGGAGGTGGAAACATTATGCTTTGGGGGTGTTTTTCTGCTAAGGGGACAGGACAACTTCACTGCATCAAAGGGACGATGGACAGGGCCATGTACCGTCAAATTTTGGGTGAGAACCTCCTTCCCTCAGCTAGGGCATTGAAAATGGGTCATGGATGGCTATTCCAGCATGACAATGACCCAAATCACACGGCCAAGGCAACAAAGGAGTGGCTCAAGAAGAAGCACAGTAAGGTCCTGGAGTGGCCTAGCCAGTCTCCAGACCGTAATCCCATAGAACATCTGTGGAGGGAGCTGAAGGTTCGAGTTGCCAAACGTCAGCCTCGAAACCTTAATGACTTGGAGAAGATCTGCAAAGAGGAGTGGGACAAAATCCCTCCTGAGATGTGTGCAAACCTGGTGGCCAACTACAAGAAACGGCTGACCTTTGTGATTGTCAACAAGGGTTTTGCCACCAAGTACTAAGTCATGTTTTGCAGAGGGGTCAAATACATATTTCCCTCAAATCAATTTATAACATTTTTGATATGCGTTTTTCTGGATTTTTGTTGTTGTTATTCTGTCTCTCATTGTTCAAATAAACCTACAATTAAAATTATAGACTGATAATCTATTATCGGATGTAAATTCAAATAAATGCATTAATAATTAATGCATACATGAATGATTCAATAGAAAACAGTTTGTTTACAGTAGTGCCAGTATTCCATATGCAACACAACATTGCTTTGAGCAAAAAGACACACACACAAAAAGACATACAATAAATATTCAAATAGGCTAACAATAACAGAGCAAGGACGTCATCACCAAGGTCTCACAAACCAGGCCATTGGCTACTTTGCTGAATGTGTACCAACTGCTTAAACCTCTGAAGATTTCTTCGTATTCATAAAGAAATCAATTTCCTTTCTTTGTGTTATGCAGTCTGCATTTACTGTATAGCTCTCCAAGAAGAGTACAATGTGGATCATTTCCATGTGTTTGTCATTCAGTGCATCTCTCGGGGCTGTGTGATATAGAAGTTATCTCTTTATGCTGTGTACAGCAGCTGCACCATGCCCCAACTCAACTCCCTGTTATAAGGCCATGACCCAGCAGTATATTGAACTGCATTCCATAAGGTTGCTCTAGCAATATGTGTGTGTTGGGGTGGGGGCTGGTGAGGGATCACATAGCTTTGTACATGCATATATATCATAGGCTTTACATCCCAACTGTATATTCACACCAGCTCTATTTATCAGGCATGGTGAGGCATAGTGGGAATTTCAGTATCATCACAGTGTCTACAGAGCAGTAAATCAGATGGGCTGAGAGAGAGGGAGAGAGGGAGAGAGAGAGAGAGAGAGAGAGAGAGAGAGAGAGAGAGAGAGAGAGAGAGAGAGAGAGAGAGAGAGTGTGTGTATGGAGGAGAGAGGGGTATGTTCACAACGCGCTGGCGCTGTCAGGAGCAGCGGCAGATGTTAAGTTGAAAGCGAGGAAGCGATTATAATTGATTAAACGCTGCCTTGTCATTTTATTCTTTAGCGCATACTAATGGTATTAATTTACAAAGAGTGCACTTCATAATAGAGTTGGAATGCACTAAAACCGTCTCTGAGACAAAGGAAGCAGCGACTGGTGCTTCCAGGAGGAGGTGCTTCTGCTGCAGCTGATGTGTGTTTGTGCAACTGAGGCAGGATGGGATATGATATAAGAGCCTTTTTCCCCATTACAACCCATCACAGTATAAATTATATTTGATTAGATTGCATGGCACAATGAGCAGTTAGCATGCAAAACCACATTCCATTTTCCCGTCTCTGTATACTGGGTAAATATCATTGGGTCCTGACACTCCATCCATTCACACTGCTCTGTTGTGAATTCTAGATGCTAAATTCAGAATAAATTTAGCAACGTCAATCTCAGTGACATGAGGCTCTTCATTATAACAGTTTTCTGAGAAAGGGACTATTTCTGATTGGATTCAAATCCCCAAATGTAAAACAAAATAAGACGATGTATTTGACGTACATTTGGCGCGACGTTATTTTCATGCCATTCCACATTTGTGTCTTTACAACCGGAATTAATTATGTAATACTGTAGGGGAACAGCTCTCTAATGTTCTCACATTTCACTCTATATTTCACTTTTTCTAACTGAGTTATTGTTCGTAACTGAGTTACGAGGCTTTACAGTAAATATTGGGTTGAGTGTTTGAAATATGATAGCTAGCTTTTATTGTGTTTGCAGACATCTCTGTCGTAGCCGGCCGCGACCGGGAGACCCATGGGGCGGCGCACAATTGGCCCAGCGTCGCCCAGGGTAGGGGAGAGAATGGCCGGCAGGGATGTAGCTCAGTTGGTAGAGCATGGCGTTTGCAACGCCAGGGTTGTGGGTTCGATTCCCAAGGGGGGCCAGTATGAAAAATAAACTAACTGTAAGTCGCTCTGGATAAGAGCGTCTGCTAAATGACTAAAATGTAAAAAAATCTTGTGGGTTGCTGGAGATGATTGTGATTCTATATCAGAGTTGTCAGTCCCTGTGGCATGGACTGGGATGCTTAGAAGACTAGTAATCCACTTCTAGTTTTTCTTAAATTACAGCTACTACCCTGGTGATACACTTTACAACAGACAATGGCTGACTACAGACATCTAACACTAAATCCCGGCCTGCTACTCTGAAAGCCCTGTATTCATTTTCTAAAATAAATTACAATGATGCCAGTTCCTTTGATTTCCACTCTGTCATCACTTTTCTCTTCTGGCTACTTTGATGGGTATGAAATATTCAAAAGACAGGTCCTTGCAAAAGACAGCATTGATCGTGTCTTACAAGATGATATATGACTTGTTTTTATGGTTTATTCATTACCAAACACAGGTCTGCACTAAGCCATTCTCCTTAATGGTATAGCCAGTCTGAGCTCTGAAACATCCCACTGGACATTTGGCCATGTACACTACACAGCAAACACAATACATTAAAACAAGCAGGGGCGCAACTTTGATTTTAGAAGTGGGGGGACATACATTATTTTTAATTCTTTATTTTTTCAGTTGGATAAACACTCCAAACAGCCTACCCGACCGCTCTGAGACATCCGCATGGTCCTAAAGCACACCGTTGCCTTGTTTTGTATCACATTCCAATGGCGGCAGGTAGCTTAGTGTTTAAGAGTGTTGTGCCAGTAACCGAAAGGTCGCTGGTTCTAATCCCTGAGCTGACTAGGTGAAAAATCGGTCGATGTGCCCTTGAGCAAGGCACTTAACCCTAATTGCTCCTGTAAGTTGCCCTGGATAAGAGAGTCTGCTAAATGACTTAAATATAAACCTGGGCGGGATAAAATGCAATTTCAGAATGTGGGGGGGACATGTCCCCCCCGTCTCCAGTGAAAGTATACTAAAATATTCAGGTCTACTACTGAGGACTACATTATTGTATGGTTGGCTTGCTGCATTTCACTTTTACTTATGCACCATTGAGTGGAATTAGCTTGCTTTTAGCCAAAGCAGCATGATCCATTTTCTGTGAGAGCCAGTGGCCAGGAAGTCGATACAACGTATTGTATTATATGCTGGCAATGATGAGGTGAACAGTCTGAGGGGGATCCTATGGGCTGAAATGCTGCATACCTCCGAGGCCTGGACTGGAGTGTGCACTGTGCAGTATTATATGGGGAAGGAAGGATTGGTGAAATAACCGCACTACTCCATGGAATGGAACTGGAGGATGGAGCACAGATCACATGGATAAGCCACTTTACAACTTCCATTTCAGTGCATGAGAGCACTCTGTTTTATCAGTTCTAACATTCTACTGATTCTATCATACCCCTGCTGCCACCCTCATATTTCTTCTCATGTTATGTGTGAGGCACCACGATTGCATCCTAAGCTCCCGATCCAACCCCAGTGCTTAATTAAAATCTTAATTATTCAATTGACCCTGCAGCTGGTGATCAGTGAATAACCAAGCAGCACATCTTTCTCCCAGTTAAAATGAAGTATGAAGAGGAGGTTTTATTAAAAGCTGTGATGGTAAATTATACAACCGATGTCAGCCCAAATCTGCATTAGTTAGACTACTGCATTATGCTAATTAGAACAAGTGCAAAGTACACATCTTATTAGACAAACACAAGGTGCATGTGCAGATGTATAGCACAGACAGCACAGTGTGAGAGGAGAACATTGAGAACGGTAATGTCGCTAAATAAATAAACATGCTTAGGAACAGTAATGAAATTACAGACAGGAGGACAATTTCTGGCCCTGCTCCAATGAAAGCAGAGAAAAATGAACCCATGCATGCTCTCCCACACACCCTCTGGTGGAGACGGATGGATGGCTAGAGGGAGAGCAACACTAACAGCTCATGGCAGTCGCGCTCAGAGCACGCCACACCAGGGAGAGACGGGTTAGCACAAATTCTATTCAGCGCTTTTATACCAAATCACACCAACACTCCACCCTCCCCAATCTCCGTTCCGCATTTTTAGTTATTGGATGATGGGAGTGGGAATGCATAATATGACTATATCCATTTCTATTTTTAATCAAACCTTATTTTAAATGAAATTGGAATGAAAAATCTGATTATAGGAGCAAAAGGTCCTTTCTGCCATAATAAAGGGACTAGCGTTTGCTCAGCTCCGTCCATTTCACAGTATAATATACTACTCATATACTCATATCAGCTTCCTGTGCTTGATACATGTGGGAGGCTGAGATACAAGGCGGACAGGTGCTAATCAACACATAAATCCCACACCCACCCACGTTTCCTGTACATTCTGTCCTATTCACGTCAGACCACCCAGACAAGCAGAGGTTGATGCCTACTGTTCCTACTGTTCCCAAGTGACATCAGTGTTTGTGAAGTGACAGTCACATAGGGACTGATGAAGCCCAGATGTTTCAGATAAAGTAGAACACGCTTCAACACAACACAGCCTGGGAGGACAACACCCTCATCTCCTGACAACAGGCTACTCATTATCCCAATCTGATTGGGCAACGTTCTGACACCAAGGTCCAATAAGCCTTTGAATTCTAGCCTATCCATCTGTCGTAATTGCTGCAAGCGGCAGCGAGAGAGAGGAAATGAGTAGAATTACCCATATTGTCTAAAGAAATCAAACAGACAGTGTTGCAGAGTTGAAGCACTGTCATTTCTTGACTTTCTGAACCCTTCCTCCAACTCATCAAGGGATTGCCTCTCACTTTGATGGGTTTTCAATGAAACACTTAAATTGTTTTGTTCGCAGGACATAGCTATGTGATCATCTGTAAATCTTTAAAAGGGTTACATGCCGGTCATGAGACTGAACGATTAGTTACCGGAGTGTAACTCCAGTTCTATGAGTGGAGCGGAGCCCCATAGGGGAGCTCTGCTCCTATTGGTTTACCCTCTGCCCTAAGGCAGCAACAGCCTGAGACAAAATTATGCACACACCTACAGCCAATAGGAGTACAGGTGTCCCTATAAGAGGGGATGCCTCCCCTCAATCAGCCTCCCGAGATATTTATCTTCAGCGAGACTAGAGAGGGTCGGCAGGGCCTTAAGTCCTATGGGGCTCCGCTCCACTCATAGAACTGGATTTACACTCCGGTAACTAATCGTTCTATATCGTGGAGCTCCGCCCCATAGGGGAGCTCTGCTCCTATTGGTTTAAGGCGGAGCGTAGCGCTCCAAAATGTACTCCCTGCCGAGCCCAACACTTCCCATCAAAATGAAAAGGTCAGGCCTAGCAATGGCTGCAACCAAGTCCCGCAGTACTGTAACTAAAAACCCATACGGGCGTCACAATATACCGCGTCATCGGTTAAAGACCCGCCCCACCTAGTCCAATGGCAATACCAATGACTAGTGGGCAGATCACCAGAATAGAAGCCATACTAATCTGTACTAGCAGATAGATGTGCCTCAATATCCTGTGAAAACACTACCGACCACTAATGGAATGACACAAAGTGTCACTCTACATTGTGTACACGGTAGACTGCCTCACTCACTCAATGGAATCCCAGAGATTAGTGGGCAGGAACAAAACATGTGTCATACTAAAACTGAACAAGCAGATAGATGACCTCACATTCTGTCAAATCAACACATGCCTCTACTGTACTGAACCTGTCAGTCAGGAGTCATGCCACAAAATATGCTTTCCTATCCAAAGCGGACCTGATGGAAACCCTTGTCCATAGTCCTGCTTTTTCCTCTCTTCCTAGCTCAAGATCTCCCTTCAGCTATGCTGAGTACAGACCGAGCCAAAGAGTCAGAAAACATATCTATCAAAAACACGTCTTCCTAACCAAAGCGGACCTGATGGAAACCTGTGTCCACAGTCCTGCTTCTCCTCTCTTTCTTGCTCAAGATCTCCCTTCAGCCACGCTGAGTACAGATAGAGCCAAAGAGTTAGAAGACATATCTAAGAGATATAAACGGATAAATGGAGACGGCGTCGACCATGACGCTGCTCTACAAATATCCTCTACCCCTGTTCCTCTGAAAAGGGCAGTAGAAGCTGCTACTCCACGAGTGGAGTGAGCTCTGATACCCTGAGGCAATTGTCGCCCAGCTGCCTCGTAAGCTGTCTCAATGCCTTCACAAAGCCAGTGAGACAATCGCTGTTTTGAAAGTGGTCTACCTAGTACAGCCGCACCGTGACACACAAACAACTGAGGCGATGACCTAATCGCTGCTGTGCGCTCGACGTAACACGCCAAAGCGCGTACTGGGCACAGGCGATGGAGCTTTTCCTCACTCCTCTCTCTATGAGGAGGAGGAGAAAACGCCCACAGCTCCACGGTCTGTGACCTATATGAACTCTTAATAACCTTCGGCACAAATGTCGGGTTAGGACGTAACACTGCTCTGCTCAGGTCACCATTGATGACCAGGCAGTCAGGTCTCGTCGAAAGAGCACACAAATCACTGACCCGCTTAGCTGTAGTCAAAGCGAGCAACAGTGCTGTCTTCATAGACAGCATCTTGAGGGGTATTTGATTCAATGGCTCAAACGGCGACTTACATAGCGCTTCGAGTACCAAAGCCAAATCCCACTGAGGAAGCGTGACTCTAGGTGTTGGCCTAAGTCTCCGCGTTCCTAATAGGAAGCGTTTCACTAGAGGGTGGCTAAAGACATTGTCGCTGCCAAACCCCTCATGACAAGCTGAAATCGCTGCTGCAAACACCCTAATGGTGGCGGGCGATCGTTGCTTATCAAACATGAGCTGTAGAAAAGAGAGAATACTCTCCACCTGACAGCTCATGGGGTCTACACCTTGTGTGACACACCATCGTGAAAACACGTTCCATCTACTGGCATACATCTTAGAAGTGGAACTGGCACGTGAACCCTGTATGGTCCTGATCACTGCATCAGATAACCCACGGCGCTCTAGCCTGTCCCTCTCAGCAGCCAGGCCTTCAGTGGTTGGCCGATTATGGGCAATCGCCCTATCGTGCCCCCCGCCTGAGACAACGCGTCTCGTCGATGTGGAATTGGCCAAGGTGGCGCAATCAACATCTGACTCATCTCCGCAAACCAAGGAGCCCCTGGGCGATCGGGGGCTATCAGTATCACTGACAGCCCTCCTGACCTCACCCTGGGTAACATTGGGAGAATGCAGGACAGCGGAGGGAATGCATACAGGAGAACTCTCGGCCACGGTTGGTGCGCGAAAGCGTCTCTTCCCAGTGGCGGTTCGCCCTGTTCCCTCAGAGAGAACCATAGAGGACATTGCGCGTTCACGCGTGACGCGAATAGGTCCACCTCGGCTCTCCCGAACTGTTCCCAAATTTGGAGAACAATGTCCGGATGCAGACACCACTCGTCGTCTCGAGGACCCCCTCTTGACATGAGGTCTGCTCCTACGTTCAAGTAGCCCGGAATGTGTGCTGCTCTCAATGAGCGAAGGTGCTCGTGAGCCCACAGCCACAGTTCCTCTGCCGCCCGATGGAGAGCAGGAGACCTGACTCCTCCCTGGCGATTTATGTGAGCTACTGTGGTCCGGTTGTCTGACCAGACCAGCACATCGCGACCCCGAAGGGTAGACGCGAAGTGGGTCAGAACCAGTCCAACCGTTTCCAACTCCAAGAGGTTGATGTGGCGACTCGAGAGAGGCCACACACCTCCTATCGCTTGAGTCTGACATGTCCCTCCCCATCCCTTCAGAGACGCATCTGTGAACACTGGGATGTAGGAGGACACCTTGCCTATCGGGACTCCGTGCATAAGAACGCGCGGGTCTCTCCAATAGTTCAGATCTGCACTGAGCGAGAGTGGAACCCCCACCAACCGATGACGTTGACGCAATGGGTCTAGTCTTAGTTGGGCGAACCATCGCTGCATCCTGCGCATATGCAGGAGTCCCAGCGGAACCACAGAGTGGGCTGACGACATGAGACCCAAAAGTGACATGATCGACAGCGCCGTCACCGTGTGATTCGGACGACACTTCCTCAGGGCTAGCAACAAGGCTACCCTTCGGGGGTCCGAAATTCGAGACCTCATCCTCACAGTGTCTAGCTGTATCCCCAGGTAGACAATCTGATGAGTGGGCCAGGGCGCGCTCTTTTTCCAATTCACAGCGAACCCCAGACTCGTGAGATGAATCACTGTCTGTGTTGTGTGAGTGATCGCCAGCTCTGCTGACGGGGCGAGAACCAGTAGATCGTCCAGGTAGGCTAGTAGCCGTATTCCCTGACGACGCAACGGTTCCAATGCCGCCTCCACACACTTGGAAAATGTGCGAGGTGCCAGGGCGTACCCAAATGGCATCCTCGTGTATTCGTACGCCACCCCTTGAAAGGCGAACCGCAGAAACTTCCTGTGACGCGGCTGAACCGGCACATGAAAGTACGCGCCCTTTAGGTCTATGCTCGTACAAAAGTCCCCTCTCTGGACACATTCCAGCAGACGTTTTGTCGTTAGCATTTGGAAGGGCCGTTTGGTTATGCTCTCGTTGAGAATGTGTAAATCCAAAATCGGCCTCACTCCCCCCGTCTTTTTGGGCACCAGGAAATAGGGCGAATATAGTCCCTTGTTCCTTTGCTCCTGGGGCACTACTGTGACCGCCTCCTTCGCCAAAAGTTCCGTAATCTCTGAAATCAGAGCGGCCACTTTTTCGGGTGTTTTCATCACCGTCTCCACCACTCCCCTGAACGGGGGTGGGGTCCGATGGAATTGGAGAGCATAACCCTTCTGCAACGTCTGTTCTAGCCAGCGTGAGAGGGTGCAGCTTTTTCGCCACTGCCAGCAATGCAGAGAAAGCGGCTGAGCACGAAGCTGTGGTGCATCCAGTAGGAAGGACCTGTATTCCTCTATGGCCCTTACCGCCACTGTTCCCCAACACTGAAGTGGTGGAACAGCCCAAGGTGGGCCTCCCGAGAAAGGGAGAGGAACCATCAATGCGTTCTGAGAGAGAAAGAGGAGCAGAGACGTCGGTTAAACTCGTAACCGTCGTATTCCTGCCCTCCTTGAACGCATCGCGGGTCTGAATTGCACTGACCGAGGCCACAGCCTGCGACAGGGCACCATCCCCGGCAAGCGATTGCGTCATCTTAGGTGACTGCAATTCGCTATTAGAGCCCTTCACTACAGCACTCCTAGAAGTCTGTAGTATGAGGTCTCTATGGGGTAAAACAAGGCGGCGCCTTGATACCCTCTTAACCTTCACCTTCTGTGTGTGTTCAACTCTGCACCCCTGGTGGGTTGATTCACACTCAGTGTGGTGAGTACTAGCTTGTTTTGTCAGAGGAGCCGATACGTTGGTTATTCCCATAACCTTAGTAATCCGGCCCTCCGTGAACGTAGCATGGGTCTGAATCGCACTAACCGAGACCTTAGTCTGCGATAGTGCGCCATCCCCAGATAGCTGCTGTGTCATAATGTCTGGGGGCGCCGATAATCTGGACACCTTCGTGACCGCGGTAATCGGACCCTCCGTGAACGCAGCATGGGTCTGGCTCGTACTAGCAGAGACCTTAGTCTGTGATAGTGCGCCATCCCCAAATAGCGGCTCCATCATGTCAGAATCTGACAGAGACTGCTGCCTGCTATGTAGAGCACTTCTTATACATGAAGTGTTATGTGAACCTACTCTGAGTGCCTGTTCAGCAGCGCACCCTCGGTGGGCTGAACGGCTCTCAGAGTGGTAAGGAAGAGAGGGTGAGATTTGAACGCTCTCGGACGTATTATGGAAAAAGGGTTCTTTTTTGACAAAGTCAGGTGGAGCCAACTCTTTATTGCATACATCAACAAAAGCAATCAAATCACCCATCCCTTCAACCGAAGGGTGGGGGGGAACAGTGGATACGTTCGAAGTCGAAGGATCCTCTATTCTCTCCCCCGCGTCCCGTCATGTGCGCCTCCTCTTGCCTCCCTTGGAAGGCCAGGTCGGCGTCCTCACCACCTCCCTCGCCGGCTGTAACGGGGCTACTGTGGCTGCTGGAAGGGCGGGGCCCGTTCCCTTGCTGCCTGCAGCCGCCGGATGACGCCGAGTACGCCGCCTCGCTGTAGATCCCGGTCTACTCTGAGGGGCGGAGGTAGATGGCCTCTGTGACGGTGCCGGGCCCAGTCGCCCTGCCAATGGCAGGTGCTTGGCCAGCTGCTTCTTGTCCTCCTCCAGCTTTGAGAACCTCTCCGTCGCCTCTTTGACGGCGACCCCAAAGAGGCCGTCGTCAGAGAGGGGGGCGTTCAGTAAAGACGTCCTGTCTGCCTCCTTCATGGAAGTCAGAGACAACCAGAGGTGTCGTTCCCCGACCACCGAAGTGGCCATGGACCTCCCCGCGCAGACTGCAGACGCCTGTGTTAGGTGAAGTATGGCGCCAGAAATTCTGGACGCCTCCTCCACCTCCTCCGGTACCAGCTCTGTCTTACCCGTGGTTAAACGGGACAGAGCGGCCGCCAAGAGGGCAATATTATTAGCTGCTGCTACAGCTTGACTCCCAAACCGAAGGACTTCTCTAACAGCAATGCTGTGAGACGATCCTTCTGTGATGGCAACGTGGCCTTCTGGGAAGAGGGCCAAGGACTCGAACCCGGTATGAGATACGCCGCCATGGCGCTCTCTAACCTGGGGATTCCCTGACCCTGGAACCTTCCTTCCACTCTCGTGAATGGGAGGTACGCTTTGACCGGCGAACGCGCCGCTAAAGGTGCCTCCCACGAGCCCTCGACATATCTAGCCAAAGAAGGCATGGCAGGAGCCACTGGCTCTGCCGCCCTCCTCGGCCTGGAATAAGGTCCGCCCTCCATCATATCAACCTCCGGTGCGGAGGGAAGAGGGGGCAGCTTTATGTCCAGACGTCTGGCAGCTCTCTCAATGAGACCCGGAAAATCCGATCTCAGAGAGGCTGCAGCGAAAGACAGAGCTTCTGATCTCTCAGAGCTCGTATCCCCTTCGCTATAGGGACTACAAGCCCTCTCGCTCTCCAAAGGAAAGGGGGGCTTGAAAGTATGAGGGATGGGGTCCGACTGTTCCATTGGAATGCCAGACCCCTCCTCAAAGTCCCTATCTTCCCCCGAGTCTGCGCCGTCAGACGACGCCTCTGAAGCAGAGGCTAGTATTGACAGCACGTCCTCAAGGGGGATGTCCTCCCTGAAAAACGCCCAACGCTGCTTCCTCTCCTTCAAAGAAAGGAGGGCGCAGGAGGCGCAATTCGGGGGACTGCAGACGCCTTCCTTGGAATGCTGGGACCCCAAACACACGAAACATAGGTCGTGGTGGTCACCGGCCGCCATGGAAGTGCATCTGCACTGAGCTCTGAAAAGAGCTTTTGGGGGTGGGAAATCTCCCGGTGTGCTCATTTAGACGACGTTGATGACTGGATATCAACGACGTTTTCGTCCTGAGTCTTCGTGCTTCTTCGTCTCTTCTTGGCTCTTCAGTCTAGTCGTCCAGTCGCTGAAGATAAAGGGAGGCTGATTGAGGGGAGGCATCCCCTCTTATAGGGACACCTGTACTCCTATTGGCTGTAGGTGTGTGCATAATTTTGTCTCAGGCTGTTGCTGCCTTAGGGCAGAGGGTAAACCAATAGGAGCAGAGCTCCCCTATGGGGCGGAGCTCCACGATATAGAACAGCAGGATAAAGAAATGAATTTCTCTGAGGTCAAAAGCTGAAAATAAGGGTCTGATGCACTGCCTTTGGGGAAATGTATGACACAATTACTTTAAAAGGCACACGCCGCCTTCTTACTAGAACATCTCTCTGTGATTTGTGGGACATGCTGTTTTCACACTTTCCCCTCAGATATCCCCTTTCCCCTCTCCTTTACTTGGGACTTGAGGCATTGATGTTTAGCAGATAAGCACAGTTGCTCAACTTCACAAGGCTGCCCAGTCATGTCCCCTACCTTGGATGCCCGGTCATGATGTCACCTAGCTGCACCTCACTGAGTGACAACAGATGGAAACAAATCCAAACGGCGGGAAATAAAGGAAATGTATTAAAGTATTGTGGGCAGACATGACTGAGACTGAGCCAGACCGTACAGTATGTTATGGTGGGAGGGATAAGCAACATGGCATATGTGTTGCTATTTCAAGGTGTTCCAGAAGGGTGCTTGTGTCATGACCCATGTTGCCCAATATCCTGCAAACAGCCTGGAATCATCCCAGAGCCTTGGCACCGTGTGTCTGACTGGGGACCCGACTGCCACCATCACCTCCCTGGCACAATGACAGACCCAAAGCTAATTTCTGTTAGCAAAATTCCACTTCACAAAGTCACCTTGCCCCCCACAAGCAACTTCATTCATCTGTATTCTAGCATATACCTTCATCATCTGACTATTTGTGCATGCAGTGAGAAATGTATTCATGTCCAATGGAGGAAACAGATTCAGCTAACAGGAAAACAACAAAAGAGCATGCACTCTTGATATTTCTTAACTCTAGTAGAATCCAAGGACTACTCCCCTACTCTACTTACCAATTATACGCAAAGGCAGGAACAGAGTTTGTTAATCTGAACACATCCCTCAAGTGTTCTGTCTGAAGACTGAAGGCTTTTTGGCCATGGAGTGAGGAAAGTCTCGGCTTGACTCCTGAATCTATATTATAGGCTCCTGGTTCTGTGAAGAAGGGTAGGTTGGAGAGAGAGATCGGTAGTATTCATTATAATAATTGATTGGAGTTATATATAGCTCTTTTCCAAGATTATCAAAGTTCTTTACAGTACATTGTATAAGGGAAACTCACCTTTCACACGTACAAGGTGTGCGGGAACAAATGAACCCCAGGATTCAGGACCAGCTCACCTGGGACGTCACAGAGCGCCCCCCAACCCCCTCTGTCTCAGAGGGATGATTTGTGAAGAGAGCAGCCTGGTGAGGGAGCAGGGAGAGTCACCCCTAGAGAAACGCCATGGTCTCACACTGACACATTAACTGCTTGCTAATCTCAGAAAGGAGACCATGGGGGACAGAACTGGACTAAGTATTAATGCACCACCATAGAAATATATACATTCTGATCATATAATCAACAACTGGAATCCACTTTTTAAATGACATTGTGTAATTACTATCTAATAGCTATGTACTAAACTAAATAATGCAATATTTAATTGGGGAAATGCATCTGTAGACAACATTCTCAGCTCTTAATTATGGCTTTTGAATAGCAAAAATGAATTGGACACCTAGGCTACATTTATCTTCTGGCTGGCACAATGCCCAAACCTGACTACTGTTTTTACACCTCCCTCTATTGAACTCTTTCTGACACGCATTCTGAAAATGTCAGGCGCCTTCTACAACTTAAACATTTATTTTTCTTTTACATAATACTAAATGTACAGTTCTCTTCCCTTAGCAAAAAAATGAAACTAGAAGTGTAGCTTTTGCAGTTTCCTCAAACCTTTTTGGAAGGGATACAAGTGCAGTAATGCTAGCATTAAAAAAGTATGCACTCATGGCAGGTGCTGCTGGGATTAATCAGAGGGGAGCTCAGAGGCTGAGAGGCAGTGGTAAGAGGTTACAGTACCTGGCAGTGTGGACTCAGTGAACAGGGTTTAGGAGTTGGACTTCTCTAGTCTGTACCATACAGACATACAGTACTGTACAGTACAGTACATGCCTGGACATAGCCTGCCTCCTGCTCCTCCTGTGTGGCCAGATAAATAAATAAGCAGATTACAGGCTCATAAATTATCACTGGTCTCTCTCAGCCCAGCTCTGAGGAAAGGAGCCAAGGCGTCCTATGAATAAAACACAGAGAGTAGCCTTCTTGATTCCCTCTCAACTCTGGGAGTTCATTAAATGTATCACAATTCTCTATAGTGTACATTTACAGCTACTGTAGCTCCCTGCGGCAATGCATTCAATAGCATACAGTATAAAAAATATATACATTATAAATGAGGGCACACTAACCCAGGTGTTAAGATCTTTAGGGTGACTGCACTTCCTGATTTGACCTCATTTTAGACAGAACTCAAATGTGAGTTGGTTTCGGGGGGTTGTTTGCTGTGGGTGTCTCTTGAGTGTGTTCGCAGGTGGTAAGAGTAAGCCAAATAATTTAGCAAATTAGCTTCAGCCGGCTGGTGTGCGACCGTGGCAAAGTTGGTTTGACTTTGGATAGCCTATCTCTGGGGATAGTTAGGGACCATCAATAAATTACGCAATGTAAATGGTGACAATATTTGTATATGAATTTCAACACATTTACAGTGAGGGAAAAAAGTATTTGATCCCCTGCTGATTTTGTACGTTTGCCCACTGACAAAGACATGATCAGTCTATAATTTTAATGGTAGGTTTATTTGAACAGTGAGAGACAGAATAACAACAACAAAATCCAGAAAAACGCATGTCAAAAATGTTATGAATTGATTTGCATTTTAATGAGGGAAATAAGTATTTGACCCCTCTGCAAAACATGACTTAGTACTTGGTGGCAAAACCTTTGTTGGCAATCACAGAGGTCAGACGTTTCTTGTAGTTGGCCACCAGGTTTGCACACATCTCAGGAGGGATTTTGACCCACTCCACTTTGCAGATCTTCTCCAAGTCATTAAGGTTTCGTGGCTGACGTTTTGCAACTCGAACCTTCAGCTCCCTCCACAGATGTTCTATGGGATTAAGGTCTGGAGACTGGCTAGGCCACTCCAGGACCTTAATGTGCTTCTTCTTGAGCCACTCCTTTGTTGCCTTGGCCGTGTAATTTGGGTCATTGTCATGCTGGAATACCCATCCACAACCCATTTTCAATGCCCTGGCTGAGGGAAGGAGGTTCTCACCCAAGATTTGACGGTACATGGCCCCGTCCATCGTCCCTTTGATGCGGTGAAGTTGTCCTGTCCCCTTAGCAGAAAAACACCCCCAAAGCATAATGTTTCCACCTCTATGTTTGACGGTGGGGATGGTGTTCTTGGGGTCATCGGCAGCATTCCTTCTCCTTCTCCAAACACGGCATGTTGAGTTGATGCCAAAGAGCTCAATTTTGGTCTCATCTGACCACAACACTTTCACCCAGTTCTCCTCTGAATCATTCAGATGTTCATTGGCAAACTTCAGACGGGCCTGTATATGTGCTTTCTTGAGCAGGGGGACCTTGCGGGCACTGCAGGATTTCAGTCCTTCACGGCGTAGTGTGTTACCAATTGTTTTCTTGGTGACTATGGTCCCAGCTGCCTTGAGATCATTGACAAGATCCTCCCGTGTAGTTCTGGGTTGATTCCTCACCATTCTCATGATCATTGCAACTCCACAAGGTGAGATCTTGCATGGAGCCCCAGGCCGAGGGAGATTGACAGTTCATTTGTGTTTCTTCCATTTACGAATAATCGCACCAACTGTTGTCACCTTCTCACCAAGCTGCTTGACGATGATTTTGTAGCCAATTCCAGCCTTGTGTAGGTCTACAATATTGTCCCTGACATCCTTGGAGAGCTCTTTGGTCTTGGTCATGGTGGAGAGTTTGGAATCTGATTGATTGATTGCTTCTGTGGACAGGTGTCAGGTAACACGCTGAGATTAGGAGCACTCCCTTTAAGAGTGTGCTCCTAATCTCAGCTCGTTACCTTTATAAAAGACACCTGGGAGCCAGAAATCTTTCTGATTGAGAGGGGGTCAAATACTTATTTCCCTCATTAAAATGCAAATCAATTTATAACATTTTTTGACATGCGTTTTTCTGGTTTTTTTTTTGTTATTCTGTCTCTCACTGCTCAAATAAACCTACCATAAATATTATAGCCTGATCATTTCTTTGTCAGTGGGCAAACGTACAAAATCAGCAGGGGATCAAATACTTTTTTCCTTCACTGTATAGTTGGTTTGAGGTTTTTAAGTCATTGAAATTTTGAGCTATTTACCTTTTCAAATATTGTCCCATGTACATTGTGTAATTTACTGATGGTCCCTAACTAGCCCCATAGGGATATCGAATGTCAAACTAAATTGACAATGGGCATTACGATCGGGTCGCGTGCAGCTGCGCTCCAAATGAATGATTACTTGGATGCTGCCAGCTGTGGGCAGGATTAAAATAAATCAAGATGATAGAATAAATGTTTCTGACTCATATCGATGCCACAATGGCCTTTTTCAAAATGGGAAGTTGCTTTATTAGGGGCAGTCGCTCTTTAACCTAACCCACTGGGGAAGTCTTCTAAGATTCTGGAAGTGTATGTAGTCATTTAGTGGTGGTGTGAAGTCATTTGGATGTTGAGTGGGATGTGTGTTGTCAGAGATCTGGGTGTGTTTTGACAGTTAGTTTGGGGGGCCGTGAGCCTATCCACCATCCGCTGAGGAGAATAAGCAGGTTCAGGGCATGAGGCATGTGATGTGGTAGCAGGCTAGCATCTGCTTGATAAAGCTTTAGCTCTGACACTTTAACCACCGCATTCTGTTGTTCTGGAGCACCATGCAGTGTCTTCTGCTCCCTCACCGCACAGATCCTCACACACACGCTTGACCAGGAAATCCAATGTCCATTTGAGCATGTGGTGTATTATCCTCGTTACATTTGCAGATTACCAACATTGGCCAGTTCACGCAGAGGCCAGCTGCATTAATCCATGGATTATTAACGCGTCTCTCCCAAGGAGCCTTCCTTCCTCCTTTACTTTGCCAAATATTGACCATCATGCTCTATTTCCCAGAGAATGACATCCTCTATCCAGCTTCATGTTGATTTCAACAGGTTAAACACACAAGAACAGAAAATGTCAGAGGTTCAGCTAGCTAGCTGCCTGAGGCAAACTTAGCTCTGCATTGTGGGGACACACATTTAGATATGTAAATTACTTAAGGTTCACTCACTTTCATTCAATATGATAGTGTCTGAATATTATTCTCACAGTGCACAGAATATAGTGTATTCTACAATGTTGATGTCTGGTTATTCAGTTCAAACAGAACAAGCCCACTCACTAAGGTAGTACAAAAAATAGCCAGGTGATTGTGCATTGCTCTGGATTTGGACCACATGTTCTTAGGCACTGTTGAATAGTGCTTGAAGACCCTGATCCAACTCTCTCAAGACGAAACAAGGGGTACAGATATCTGAGTTATCTTCTGCTTTCAGAGTAACACCCAAACCAGACTGACCACGTTGTGTGCGCGAGCGTAGCAAAATACATTTATGTGTACATGTTATTCAATAATTTCATCCACACTGCTCACACGTGTCAAAGGGCGTCTGCATAGCCAGGCGCTAAAATAGAACTTAGTTCCATTTGAGATGCTTGACGTGCTGCAAGTCCCGCCTCTCCCATAAAAATAAAAAAAATCCTTGTGGCGGATAGCTGGTAGCTAGATTGTAAGCGAGATGGCAGAGACAATAGACTTTATCGTGGAATAATTCACATTACGGGTTCAGGTGAGTGCCCCATTTATTGTCTGGTAATAAAGCAAACAACGTAGCTAGGTGATCAAGTTAGGCTCAGTTGATAAGAATTGACATTTCTCCAGCTCTGTCTTCACCATAAATATAAATGTAAGGGGACTACAATTACACAATGTGACCGTATAGTTTTACATATACAGTAATCTCTCTGCCCAGTTTGTATCTGTGCGTAAAACAGATTGGTAGCCAGCTCTCCTTTTACTGTTGTGCCCAGTTGGTTTTATATATGTATTTACTTATGTGTAAATAACTCAACAAAATAATGTATTTTAAGTATTGTAAAGGAGATATTGCGTCTGTCATTATAACTTGAGTTGGTAAATCCCAAAGTTATACAGTAGATTAATCCACGGACGGTAGGCTATGCAAGATATCCAAAGCTATTCAAAGGTAGTCTGTGGCCTCTAATTGGCATAAAAATGAAAGACCAACACACACAGGGCATCTTCAGAGGGTTTTCTGTTTTTGGTAATGCAAAAGTAGTATAAAGAGTTACTTTCCATAGTAACGTTCCCCAACACTGATCATAGATATCTAACTAGGTTTCCCCTTTTATATGTGGATTAATACTTGAAGCGCTAAGAGTATAATTTTGAGTTCATTTGAATTTAACATTTGAATTACTCATGTCCCCCGACTTTCCCATTTTGATTTCATAACCTATCAGAAAGATAGTTCTAAGGTTTCTCAAACACCTACATTTCCCCAAAAAAGGTTAAAAAGAATTAAGGCATGGGCTCTATTTCAAAATAGAAAGTAGAATGACCACTATTCAATACGTTCTGCATGTCAGCACGTGTGGCAGCATAGCCATAGGCTACAAAGCACAGACTAGTGACATAATGAAACTAAATATACATATAAAATATGCTATTCTGTTCATTTGAAATACAGTTTATTAGTTGTGTAATGTTTAAGAAATAATAATGAATTACTTTGTGATGTTGTATAACACTTGAATTCTGGTGTTTAAAAAAATAAAATTGTTTTACATAGGCTATAACATAAACAAATGTACATGCTTTTTTCATATTGTAATATTACCTAAGACCTTCATAAACACAACCAAATAATTATTTTAGAAATAGCATATATTACATGTATTTATTAGACTGTTAGAATGCATTGGTTCAGAACGGGATGGCTCGATACCCAGCTTTTCTGTGTTAAAAGTCGTGGTAGAGAAACAAATGATTTTGCATGACTCTGGAAAAAAATTGACAAAGATCCAGCAAAAAAAAAGGACCATATGCATTTCAGGTAAAATAACAACCCAAAGTTCATCTCCCAGGACAAATTAACTAGCAATAGCAAGCTAGCTAAATGTCTATGTATGTTTCATACAGTATGTGTTTCGCCATTCCCCAAATGAATATAGTTGGTTAACAGTTGGTTTTGATATTTTAACCTGCGTGTCATGATCGCGTCTGGGGTGGTTGGACCAAATCAACATGCGCGCGATGGTGCAAGTGTATCTCCGTTGTTGTCAGCATGTAAGACCCTCAGCAAATGGTTGTCATGGAAATGCTTCCTCAGACTATGACTTCTACGCACTGACTCTGTCCCTCACAATTGCCATAACAACCACATCAAAGAAAGTAAGGGTAAAGGAAAAGATAAAGAGTGTTACTGTGGGGGTATTCTGGAAAGTCATGGAAATAGCCACGGTATCTCAGTAGGCATGGCCCTTAAAGCTGAAATCCTTAATTGGTGACACTGCCATGTCCGTTTGGGTTATTACAACAAAGAAGTTACTGCAAACAACAAACACTGTTTTTTTCCCTCGGACATCATTGGACAGCGGAATATGTAGGTTGGTGTTTTTTCACCAAGCTGCCAAATGCTGCTCTCCTCCGTTTTCATCAACAAAACAAAAACAAAAACAAAGGCTCTGGGGGCGAACAGTGGCGCTGTTTCCCCTAATGCGGATTCATTCTTTCAGGACATCCCAGACCAACCCAGATGAAAAAAAGATACCTTCAAAAGAAAATGGCTACCATAGTTAAAGATGATCGTTAGTGGTGGCTCCTCCTTCACCCCAATACATTTACGGTGCATTTTGGGAGAGAGACAGAGAGAACATTAATGCCTAGTGTTATACAATCAAAGGCAACCTCTCAAACTGCCTGAAGGGACTTTTATATTAGCGCCCTGAGAGATTTATATCCACTTTACGATTGCATTAAGAAACAGACAGCAGGGAATTCAGAATGGACCTCAGAAGTGAATCACTACTCTAATTCTGACTGTGTTGGTCCAAGTCTCCACAGACAAGATTGTCTTCCATTCACAGTCCCACAGTTGGGGATCTCCAATCTAATCAAAACAAACACAATGATAACGTCATTTAGAGAGTAGTTGAATGCATACTTTTACTCATCTAAAGGCTGTAATGAAAAGAAGATGATCATTATTTGCTTTCAGTCAGTTTGCTTTCTTAAATGGAAAGCCCTACCACCATCTCACCACCTAGTTCTCTCTTCATTTGGTTCACTGTCATTTCTTTTCTCAATCACAGAGGTGACAAATGGAACAGGCAGGCCAAAGACCCCGCTGAGACTGCAAATAGTGATGAGAATCAGTATCGACACAAGGCCTAAGAGGTCCAGTTAGCCCCCTGTTTACCCTCCGCAAGGCCTGAGGATGTGAGACTATTCATCTAAAAACAGCCTGTCAGAGAAAGTGCCTCAGTCACAGCCAGCTCTCTAACTCTCTGGTGATCTCAGAGAGAAAATACAAGGAACACTAATGCCTAATGCTCCATAAAATTCTGACATCACCTTTCCACAGGAGAGGAGGACACACTCGATTTGATGGGCTAATTGTGTGTGGCATAATTAATCAATGTCTCCTGAACGACAAATTCCCACTCGCATGCTCCCAATGTCGCATGAATGCCGCCTTGAGCATAGGGGGTAATTTCATTTTCATTTATTTATTCTCTTTTATCGATTGATTTAGTCGTTATTGGCAGACACCTGTCACTTGTGCTCTGGGAGAGACAAGACGCCCAGAGACCTAGACAGGTGGGAGTCTTCACCTCACTTCAATATACAGCGGCTGGACAGTGCAGTGGAAGATAGAGTGACTGAGTCGACACTACTTCACCTGGTCAGCACTACTCTACTGCAGTGCAGTCCCACTCTCTGTCTCTCTCGCTCTCGCATGACTCACATCATTAGAGCCTGGCCCTTTCTTAATCAGGAGCTAATTAAACACGATGGACTTTGCAGCAGCACAATGCTCAGCACTAAGTTACACTGCCACCTCAGCTCTGGGAGTTAGTTAGCCCACAGGGAGAGACAAGGTACAGAGGAGAGCAGGAAAACACAAACAAGCTAACATAAAGCCCTGCAAAATTAGGCTGGTTTTAATAGCCAGACATGATATTGGCCTCTGCCGCCCATTCTTTGCAAAGAGGCTCTAAGGAGGAAACATCTCCATAAACCAAGTCCAATAACAACCTTCATGCTTCATATTTCACATAGAAACAGCTTGCAGGCTGAAAAAAAGACAATGTTATGACCAAAAAGCCAGTCAGTCATACATTAGTGATAAGAATCTCATTGTATATTTTATGACAATACAACACCATTGAAATAGATACAAGAGGACCATAATCCCAACCAGACAGGCAACAAATCTCTGAAATAATGGCAACATTAAGCCTAGACAGAATGTAATATGCACCAATGAGTATAAAAACAGTAGTTTTCAGGATACCACAAAGAGGTTGAAGAGAGGAAATAAGCATTGGAGTCTCAATAAAAATACATTATTAATTGTCAGCTAAAAGCTGGCTGAGGACAGCTTGTCGGTGAGGCTTTAAAAGTTCAGGCATTGCTCTGCCTTGTTAGTGCTCACAGGACAACCAACTTTGGGCCCTGTTTACTGCAAGTCAGGGGATACATGACTGTAACTACAGATAGTGGGCATTTACACTTGACCAAAACCCTGTGATCTCTTGGGAACCAACATTAGACTGGAGTGGATTTCCTGTCTGAGATAATGGCTTAATACAGGAAACATCCACAATATAATGAAGCCCAGGAGAATTCAACAGACAAAGGGGAGGATTGATATTCAATCCACAGCAATTAGATTCCTCATCATACTAAGGAATTAGTCCACTCATCCCATCCCTTACCACTGTGGGTTGGATTTCCATTGCTCAGCATCCGGATCAATTTCAAGTGTGTCTTGACTCAGTCGACTCATCCCCATTATGGCGTAAATAAGCAATTACTGTCTACATATATGATTACCAACGGGCCGTGACCGATTTCCTGAAATGATGGTGTGAGATAATTTGAATAAATCTCACAAATAGAAGTCGGGTCGATGTGCGGAGTGGTTGCAGAGAGAGAGACAACATTGTTGATGTTGAACTTCACGGTGGTAAACTACAATTTAGACTGTCACACTACGGTGACGAGTTACCCCTTTTCTCATTAACATTCCATTGATTGGCAGAGATGGCTGTAAGTCGCCTAAATGAAGATTGACATAAGAGGTTACATTTGGTGAAGGAAGATTAATTCCACTGCATATCTTCAAGGTCCTCCTCACAGAACTTGTACTCCTCAGGTTTGCACAGGAAGGCCACATTGTTGCTACAGATTGTTTATCTAGACTAGAGTGATATCAACCTCTATCTAAATTACAGTCAAAATGATACAAGCTATTAGTGTGGAGAAGAGAGCAAATGTAGATGTAAACGTCAAATAAAAAAAAATCATAATGTCAGACAATTTTAGCCAGCACTACCTTATTGGATAAAATGAGCCACAGCTGCATACATTATATTCCTCCATTTCCTCCAGTCCATTCAATTCTTGATCTTTATGTCTACCATGTTTTCAAAATGGTATTGGTCCTCTCGACAACTTTGGCATTGTACATGAGTGAGAGAGGCCAGTGATTAGTCTGGTTGATCTGAGGCTGTGACAGTGTTTCTGATAGGGATTACTGACTGAGGAGAGAAGAGAAGAGATGCTGTCTGACCCTCTTCTCTCAAGGAAATGCATCACTGGCAGTTGGGTGTCTCACTTTCGGAGGCTGGATGGATCCCTTTGATGGCTGCCATGATCAAAGGAAGGAGATTTGCTACTATCTGCAGTAATTTCATATTCTTTCCCCTTAATCTGTTTCTTTTTCCCTGCATGTAAAACTGTTCTCGGTTATCAGAAAATAAGTTTAATAGCAAACTACACAGTGGGATGTTGGTGATAAGGCAGGTTTCACTTTATGATGATGTCTATAATCTCTAAATAACACAGCCACTATCTTTGTTGTTAGATCTACAGTTTCAATCATGCAGACTGCATCTCTATACTGTACATCGTTTTTCCTACCAGCATGGCTTGTGTTTACTATTCATCGTTCATATTAAACTTTAAGGGACGACAGGCAGCTTTCCAACATGATGGGAAGTCCTCTTCGGGGACTGGCAATAGAAGAGAGGCAGACATGGAATTGGCCAGATGTCACTGTACTATCATGCATAGCACTAAAACATTTACGAGCCATTAGGCTCCGGTGCCAGAGGACAATAGCATGTGAGGTCTAGGAACCAATGACGGATGGGCGGCTTCACAACAGGTGCATCCAGCCAATCATGCTACACTACAAGCAGCCTGCAGTTCTTTCTTTCTATTAATCTTTCATTATTTCAACACTTCTTCCAGCAAATGCACACACCTCCCCCGTCGCTCCACCATCAACGACCACAGTATCAGGTTTTAGAGATTTGCTAAGCCACGCATTGACCTGTAATAAAACACACTCAACACACAGACAGATACACATTTAGTGATGAAGCATTTTCAACAGTGTCCTTTCATCTGAAAACATTTACAGTGAATGAAAACCACACAGCCTTCTTACTGCATCATTGCAACAGAAAGGGCCAGTAGATATAGAAGCCGAAGTACCTTTTCTAAGGGATTTCTCTGTAAGATGATTGTGTTCTCTGGGTGTCCGTTTGTAATTTTACTTTAAGACGAGATCTCATTTCACCATCATGCCTGAGAAAGGCTTAGAGGAGATGACAGGCCTCTGTCAGAGGAGCCACAGCTCCAGCCAGGAAAATTAGGGTTACACAATTACATCGACTTCCACAAGCGCCACCAAAAGCCCTCCCCATAATTTGATCAATTTTAGGGAGTTTAAGGGCCGCTTGCGCCTGAGATACAGAGGCAGAGAAGAAGCCAAATTCCTCCCCTTCTCCCTCCATCCATCCCTCCCTTACTCCTTCTCTGTTGCAGTTGTATCACTACAAAGAACAACCAAACAGCAGTGGTCTGAAGAGGCCTGTCACATACAATCGTCTCAATTCTGAGTAGAAATAAAACTACACCCAACCAATAAATAGTTATCCTTTGCCTTACCATGACGTCACATTCACATTCAGCCTGTTCTAATGTGGTCTTAAATAAGAAACCCATCTGCTGACAGTCGACAAACTCAGCTTTTTCATTCCCCAAAGTAATAATATTCACAATGAAAAGGGCCCAATCCTCATCAGGTGTATGATTAATCTGTGAGATGTTTCCCAGGACTATCATAACTACCGTTGCAAAACTGCATAACGGATATTAACTAACAGGGGCTTCTTGTGACATATGGCTACTGACTTACTGTATTCTAGCATCCTGCTCTAAGGACCAATATTTAAGATGTTATGCTACCCTTGCTTTGGTAGAGGCTGGTATGAATGTCCATTCACCGCTGTGCTGTTTTTCTACAGGAATTGAAAGATGAAATGTTGATGCATCATCTTGTACTGATTTGACTATCTCAGCAACTTAAGTAGCTTGGACCTGCAGTTAATTAATTCTCCAGGTAGTTTGTAGGTATTTCAAAGTGGATTTCTAGATTTCTGTACAGTCTGCATTTTAGGACTATTCCTGCCCTCCTCCACCTCCTCTCAAATAATATTCCAGAGTAATATTCCTGAGGGCCGGTCAACCTTAATGCAAAGTGATTTAGTCTTTTAACCCTGATGAAATTTGTAAGGTTAAGAAGGATATTTAAAACTCTATCTGACTGATTCAAGGAGCTTGAAGGAATCATACACTGGCCCTTATTTGACCCTTTTTCAGAGCCAGAGAGGCTGTGGAGAGACAGAGAGCAGACTTTACTTGACTTCTCCAACTATGGTTTCCATCAGACGATGGCAAAGACATGGTCTGCTTTTCCAAAAACTGAAATACTGTAATTCACACATTTTGCATTGATCAGGGAATAATGTACCTGTCCAATCTACAGTATATATCTCAGGTCTATACTAGTTATTCCAAGTGACAAATGGTTTCGAGCTCATTATTTTACATTTCTATTTGAACACCTTAGGAGAAAAGCTAATGAAACAAGCCTACTCTTCATTTACAGTGTGACTAAGAGTATTGATGTTCAGACTTTAAAATACCTGGAAATATTATCAACCTTATCAATATGGCTGTGTCTGCAGACACTTTCACACATCCACTCTGTAGGAAATATTAATTAAGAATTAATTAATTTGAATTTATTTAATGCCAATCTTCTACCTAAAGTAACTAATTAATTGTCAGACAGCCTTTGAGATGAACAGTGAGAATGTCAGTTTATGGAAAATACCAGAAAATTAGCTTAATTACAGAATGCCACTTTTCTCTTACAATGCTTAATGGGTTGTTCCATGTCATCACACATTCCCCAGGGTGTTTGTCACTAAGGTCTCTCTCTCCTTAAATATCCAATTAACCACTGAGGAAAACTACAAAGGTGATTGCAGTGTTTATGAGGGCAGATTAGCAATCAGCCAAACACGGCTCAGATACTTTCTTCACGAGAACAGTTCACATCTTTCTCATACTGAATTATAATTGCAGCTCATATGAAAAGGTGATTTTATTTTCTCTTCCAGGTGAGTCTATCTTCTGTGTTCACCAAAAACCTCCCTCTGGACAGATGAGCCTTTTTACATGACTTATAAAAGATGTTAGACAAAATTAGAAGATATTAAAGTACAACACTGTTGCCCTCCAGGAAGGGTAAATTAAACTTTTGGAAAGCGTTACACTTTAGGGTGAATGTAAAAACAGGGATTGTGTAGTTTGTAGGTAAATTATGTCTAGGCCCAAGCATAATTGAAGTTTTTCTGTCTTTTAGTGTACGATAAATATACTATCATCAACCTTCAACACATTTATTAAAAGTGTAGTTTAAATTAATAGTTTTCAGTCTTTTAGTATACTATAACTATACTATCATCAACCTTCAATACACTTATTAAAAGTGTAATTGAAATTAATTGTTTTTCAGTCTTTAAGTATACTATATGTTCACTATCATTATACTTAAACACACTCATTAAAACTGTACTTCAATTTAAAACTCTTTAATTGTAATTTAGTATTTTCATTCAAAATACACTTGGAGTTGGCCTCCCAAGTGGCACAGCAGTCTAAGGCGCGTGTTACGGATACAGGTATCCTGTGTTTTTGTGTGTTTCTACTCTTTCTGCCCTAATCACAGGTGTCCTGTATGTTCCTGATTGGTGGTCGTTGAGGTGTCTGCTGATTGGACCAATCAGTGAACATTCCTGTGAATAGCACCACCTGTTACTCGTTTGTTGAATCACACAGCCCATTGTATAAAACCAGACTTGTGTTTGTTGCAAGAGAGAGAGACTTTTTGCCATATGTGAGTATGGACACGGTGGTGTCCTGTGTGTTGTGTACGCACTTAATTGCTGATTACCCTGTTTAGTAGCTTTGTGTGTTTTTGGGAAAAGGGGAGTTTAAGCTAGTTGCCCTTGGGCGTACATTACCCGTAGGAAGAAATCTGTCTATAAACACCAGTTAGACCTGAGCGGACCACCCACTGTATTTTTGTATGACTAGCAGTAGCCTAGCGGTTCTTTAGGCAGGCTAGATCAGTTTAGGGGGTTTTACACTATTGTTTCATTTCTTGGGTCCTGCTCAGCCCTTTTTCCCAAACCTTTACCGTGTGTTTAGTAATAAACACTTTGTGTTTGACGGTAGTTCATGGTAGTTGTGTCTTATTTGTTCTCACTATTCCATGCCACACTTATAATTTACATGAATTTATGTTACGGGTCTCATGTCCATCCACCCTAGATGTTTAGAGCCACGGGGTTCGTAACAGCGCGTCATCGTCAGTGCTAGAGGCGTCACTACAGACCTGGATTCGATCCCAGGCTGTGTCGCAGCTGGCTGAGGGGAGACCCATGAGGCGGTGCACAATTGGCCCAGCGTCGTCTGGGTTAGGGGAGGGTTTGGCCAGCCGGGATGTACTTGTCCCATTGCACTCTAGTGACTCCTTGTGGTGGGCCGGGTGCATGCACGCTGACTTCGGTCGCCAGTTGTACGGTGTTTCCTCCGAAACATTGGTGCAGCTGGCTTCTGGGTTAAGCGAGCAGTGCGGCTTGGCAGGGTCGTGTTTCGGAGGACGCATGGCTCTCGACCTTCGCCTCTCCCAAGTCTGTACAGGAGTTGTAGCGATGGGACAAGACTGTAACTACCAATTGGATATCACAAAAAATGGGTAAAAAGTACAACAAAAAAATACACAATTATTGATATTTATTTATGAAACTCTGTGAGTCATCAAGTACACTATCAGTATACAGTGCATTCGGAAAGTATTCAGACCCCTTTTTCCATATTTTGTTACATTACAGCCTTATTCTAAAATTGATTGAATAAAACATTTTTCTCATCAATCTACACACAATATCCCATAATGACAAAGCAAAAACAGTTTTTTAGAAATGTTGGCAAATTTATGAAAATAGAAAAACAGAAATACCTTATTTACATAAGTATTCAGACCCTTTGCTATGAGACTCGAAATTGAGCTCAGGTGCATCCTGTTTCCATTGATCATCCTTGAGATGTTTCTACAACTTGATTGGAGTCCACCTGTGGTAAACTCAATTGATTGGACATGATTTGGAAAGGCCCACATCTGTCTATATAAGGTCCCACAGTTGGCAGTGCATGCCAGAGCAAAAACCAAGCCATGAGGTCGAAGGAATTGTCCGTAGAACTCCGAGAAAGGATTGTGTCAAGGCACAGATCTGGGGAAGGGTACCAAAAAATGTCTGCAGCATTGAAGATCCCCAAGAACACAATGGCCTCCATAATTCTTAAATGGAAGAAAATTGGAACCACCAAGAGTCTTCCTAGAGTTGGCCGCCCGGCCAAACTGAGCAATCGGGGGAAAAGGGCCTTGGTCAGGGTGGTGACCAAGAACCCGATGGTAACTCTGACAGAGCTCCAGAGTTCCTCTGTGGAGATGGGAGAACCTTCCAGAAGGACAACCATCTCTGCAGCACTCCACCAATCATGCCTTTATGGTAGAGTGGTCAGACGGAAGCCACTCCTCAGTAAAAGACACATGACAGCCCGCTTGGAGTTGGCAAAATCTACAAGATTCTCTGGTCTGATCAAACCAGGATTGAACTCTTTGGCCTGAATGCCATGCGTCACGTCTGGAGGAAACCTGGCACCATCCCTAAGGTGAAGCATGGTGGTGGCAGCATCATGTTGTGGGGATGTTTTTCAGCGGCAGGGACTGGGAGACTAGTCAGGATCGAGGGAAAGATGAACGGAGCAAAGTACAGAGAGACCCTTGATGAAAACCTGCTCCAGAGCGCTTAGGACCTCAGACTGGGGCAAAGGTTCACCTTCCAACAGGACAATGACCCCAAGCACACAGCCAAGACAACACAGAAGTGGCTTCGGGACAAGTCTATGAATATCCTTGAGTGGCCCAGCCAGAGCCCAGACTTGAACCTGATCCAACATCTCTGGAGAGACCTGAAATTAGCTGTGCAGCGACGCTCCCCATCCAACCTGACAGAGCTTGAGAGGATCTGCAGAGAAGAATGGGAAAAACTCCCTAAATACAGGTGTGCCAAGCTTGTAGCGTCATACCCAAGAAGACTCAAGGATGTAATCGCTGCCAATAGTGCTTCAACAAAGTATTGAGTAAAGGGTCTGAATACTTATATAAACCTGTTTTCGCTTTGTCATTATGGGGTATTGTGTGTAGTTTTATGAGGGGAAAAAAATGATTTAATCCATTTTAGAAAAAGTCTGTAGTAAAGGGTCTGAATACTTATGTAAATGTGTTTGTGTGTGCAAAAATAAAATAAAAAAACAGTTTTTGCTTTGTCATTATGGGGTATTGTGTGTAGATGGATGAGGGGGAAAAAACTATTTAATCAATTTTAGAATAAGGCTGTAACGTAACAAAATGTGGAAAAAGTCAAAGGGTCTGAATACTTTCCGAGTGCCTTGCAAAAGTATTCATACCCCTTCGAGTTCTTCACATTTTATTGTTTTACAAAGTGGGGTTAAAAATGATTTAATTGTCATTTTTTTGTCAACAATTTACTCAAAATACTATAATGTCAAAGTGGAAGACTTTGTATTATTATTATTAATAAAAATAGATAACTAAAATATGTCATTGCATAAGTGTTCAGCCCCTTTGGTTAGACAAGCCTGAAGTATGATATAAGTACATTTAAATGTATTTATTTTTCACTTGGGAAACGCAAACGTTACCATACAGTAATTTCCATCAAGACCAAGAAAAACAACCAACACATCCTGCAGTATATTCAGCTAGTAACATCAGGCTCAAGGTCAAGCAATGCAAATTACTTCAGTAATAGTAGAAATTGAAATAGTAAAATCTGGTCAGCTTCTGTAGCCACTGGGTAAAAACTGGTTAAATCAACGTTGTTTCCACGTCATTTCAACAACAAAAAAAGTGATGATGTTCAATCAATTTGCAAAAACTCATCAACTTAACCTAAATCCATTGACATAGTGATCTCTTTTTTTTATTTCCCGTTGAATTCACGTTAGTTTACAACTCAACCAAATGTAAATCAAAACTAGACGTTGAACTGATGTCTGTGCCCAGTGGGTTGCTTCGACTCCAAACCCTGGGACACCCTTGCTGTCCTAATCAACAACAAAGGACAACTAATCGAATCATGTTCAGATGGTTTGGATTTGTTGGACCACTCCTGTGAGCAGAGCAGCACTGTCATGTATTTCCTTGACATTCTTTTTAGCCAGGTTATTATTATGTACTGACAGCAAGCACTAAGATTAGCCCTGCTGAGTTCTGAGGCTCCTCTACTCCTTTGAATCATCATTGAATTATTTAACAATTGATATTTATTTATTATTTTCTGCCATGCCTTCCTTTGCGCCAACTTCCTCTTTAATGCAGGAAACGTAGTATAGTATTCCTCCGGGTCCCGTCACCAACATTCATTTTTATTTCAAAATGGGTAGGAGATAAAGAACAGCTTGAGCATGACCGCTTCCTTAATTATAATGCATTTGCGACTCTTATCTGTCCTTAGCCAACCTTGGCCAATTTTACACTACTCACCTATCGCACACACAGAAAACAAGTCATCTTTGCGTCAAATATCTGCTTTAAAAACACAAGACGAAGCCTTATCTATGGGTGTTGGTGAGCATACTGAGAGAGAGAGAGAGAGAGAGAGAGAGAGAGAGAGAGAGAGAGAGAGAGAGAGAGAGAGAGAGAGAGAGAGAGAGAGAGAGAGAGAGAGAGAGAGAGAGAGAGAGAGAGAGAGAGAGAGAGAGAGAGAGAGAGAGAGAGAGAGAAAGAGAGAAAGATGGAGGATGACTGGCTTCCTCTGTTCCTAATAAAACAACTGTCCCCAGATGCTTTAGGATTACTCAGCATTCATGAAACATTGCTTTTCATTTCAGAGAGATATTCCTTGCATCCACTCACAACAATCCTGACTGCCGTCCTCCCTTCCGCATTCATTACACTCTCTCTAATCTCAGTTCAATAAAATAAAAGATTAGCCGTAGATAAGCTAAACAAAATGCACCAATTCGGCCGACAGAGAGATGATTCTTAGATGTGAAGCTTAGAGTCTCAGCTCTCTCAGTGTCTACAGTACCACGACGCAGCTGAAAAACTTGGAGCAGCCCTCTGCCGATCCAGCTTTCAGATCAAACTCCACCAGAGCCGAGAAATACCCAAAAGCCCCCTGCAGCGATGGCAAAAGCACATGCTGTACGCAGAAAAAAAGAGGAAAAAAAAGAACAAATGGAAGCGTTTCAAACGAGGATGGGGGGCAGCACATTATGCTAGAATTCTGCAGACTACGGAGAATTCATTAGTCTCACATGTCCCTCCTAGGCATTTTCATAGTAACGAAGTCAGAAGGGCTGTAAAGCAGGCCTTTTGGAGGCCACCAGACATGGCTGAAGGAGCATGAGCCAACATATCGGAGACCTCTTGCATGGTCTTATATTAAAATTAAATGCAGTTATTACGGCTTTATTGGACTTTCTAGGTTTTCATATCCACATCAATTTATATGCATTAAGTTAGCATTAAATCCTAGTGTATACGGCCCCTTGATAGAGTGCCAGACTATTGCAATAGGGGATTTTTATTTGCATTGTCAAAATGGGGTCGGTAAAATTACTGTCATTGAGTCACAGCCCACTGGGCACAGACGTCAGTTCAACGTCTAGTTTTGATTTACATTTAGTTGAGTTGTCAACTAACGTGAATTCAATATGAAATCAACAAACAAATTCACCATGTCATTTAGGTGAAAATTCTCGTGAAAAAAAGATGAATATTCCCTTACATTAATGACTTTTTTCAAATCCAATCAGTTTTCCACATTGATTCAACGTTATTACATATAATTTTCTGGTTGAAATGACGTGGAAACAACGTTGATTCAACCAGTTTTTGCCCAGTGGGAGAATAGCTCAGGTGTTGATTTATTTAACATGGGAATTCCTCTAAATTTCAATTACACAGCATTACCAGGGAGATCTGTTTTGGTTGGAAATGAACCTGACAACAGATAATGAAAATGCCACAGACGCCTATAATGAGAACATGACCTTTCAAAGGTTTCCGTTTTATTTTCACATGACTGAGTGTAAATGTTGTGCTGCATGAGTAGGGCCAGTTGTTTTGGTTGGATTTGTGGGGGTTTTCTTTGACTGGTATTTCCAGCATTATCCACTAGGTTTGATGCAGGTAGAAAATCCTAGGAAATGTTCTTTAACAAGCTGTTTCCAATCAATTAATCAATGTCTGGTTGTGTGTGAGTGTTTGGTGGGGGGATTGCCTAAGCCAGCGGACGTGAAGCTCTATGAATCTTAATTGCACAAAGCCTATTATTTGGCAGGGAATACTATTTGTAGATCAGTGATTCTACAACTCACTTTGCTCAAGGTTATCCTCTCCAGTGGACTCAGAAGTTGGTCAATTAGGGGCAGTTTAAGGGGGATACCTAATCAGTTGCAAAACTGAATGCATTCAACCAAAATATGTCTTTCGCATTTAACCCAACCCCTCTGAATCAGAGAGGTGCTGGGGGCTACATTAATCAACATCATCAGCGCCCGGGAGCAGTTGTTGGGGGTTAACTGCCTTGCTCAAGGGCAGAAAAGCAGATTTTTCTACCTTGTTGGATCAGGGGTTTGAACCAGCAACCTTTCGATTCATGGCCCAACACTTTTAATCGCTAGGCTACCTGCCGCCCCATAGTCAATGAGTATGTTTACATGGACACTAATAATTCAATATTAAATTGATTATGGCAGTAGGACGAGTATGACATTAGTCATGTAAAAACCTTAGTCTGCTTATCTTAAATCGACATACGCTGATTAAAATACCTGGTTTTCTGAGCTATCTTTCAAATTATTACAATAGGACATGTAAATAGCTTAGTTGAGTTAATTAATTCTAACTATTTTGAGGAAGTATATACTGGCTATGTTGTTGCTACGGCATCTCAAGAGGGACAAACATTAATATTGCCACTTTTTTGTTTCAAGCGAAGGTCTTTTAAGGGAGTATACGAGGCACAGACATCCGTTTCCCCTAGCCGAGTTCTTCTAAGAGCAAACTGAACCTAGTATGCGGGCGCCTTTAGGCGATCCCCCAACCAAACACTCACACACAACCAGACATTGATTGACAGATTGGAGACAATTCAAGAACATTTCCTAGGATTTTCTACCTGCAGCAAACCTAGTGGATAATAATGGAAATACCGGTCGAAGACAAAAAACTAAAAAAACAAAGCTACTGGCCCTAAGCATGAGGTAACGCAGAAGTTTAGACATATTATGTAAAACAAAATAACTAAAGTGATTATATTTCAAAGCCATCATTGAATGTGTCTAGGGTGAGACATTATACACCAGTCATGTTATGAAACCTGCAAGCCAGCCTACTGCTAAACAGACTGTACTCTCACTACGTCTAGGGTCCTAGGCCTGCCTAACAGGTCCATATCCTGATCTCAATGTGTGCAGAAGACGTGCAAGTAAGAGTAAGCAGACATGTGTTGTCTGGTGTACACAGAGGCAGGCAGCTTGACCCTCCAGGCCAGAACGCTCCAGCACTCTTTGGTCGCTGAGTTGGTTTTAGTTGAGGTGATAGCAATATATATATATATGTATATATATAGATGTATATATATACACACTACCAGTCAAAAGTTTGGACGCACATACGGTTTTTCTTTATTTTTACTATTTTCTACATTGTAGAATAATGGTGAAGATATCAAAACTATGAAATAACACATCAATAACAATCATGTAGTAACCAAGAAAGTGTTAAACAAATCAAATATATTTTACATTTGAGATTCTTCAAATAGCCACCCTTTGCCTTGATGACAGCTTTGCACACGCTTGGCATTCTCTCAACCAGCTTCATGAGGTTGTCACCTGGAATGCATTTCAATTAATAGGTGTGCCTTCTAAAAAATGAATTTGTGGAATTTCTTTCCTTCTTAATGCGTTTGAGCCAATCAGTTGTGTTGTGACAAGGTAGGGGTGGTATACAGAAGATAGCCCTATTTGGTAAAAGACCAAGTCCATATTATGGCAAGAACAGCTCAAATAAGCAAAGAGAAACGACAGTCCATCATTACTTTAAGACATGAAGGTCAGTCAATACAGAACATTTCAAGAACTTTTAAAGTTTCTTCAAGTGCAGTCGCAAAAACCATCAAACGCTATGATGAAACTGGCTCTCATGAGGACTGCCACAGGAATGGAAGACCCAGAGTTACCTCTGCTGCAGAGGATAAGTTCATTAGAGTTACCAGCCTCAGAAATTGCAGCCCAAATAAATGCTTCACGGAGTTCAAGTAACAGACACATCTCAACATCAGCTGTTCAGAGGAGACTGTGTGAATCAGGCCTTCATGGTCTAATTGCTGCAAAGAAACCACTACTAAAGGACACCAATAAAAAGAAGGGACTTGCTTGGGCCAAGAAACACAAGCAATGTAAAGCATGGAGGAGGCGGTGTTATGGTGTGGGGGTGCTTTGCTGGTGACACTGTCTGTGATTTATTTAGAATTCAAGGCACACTTAACCAGCATGGCTACCACAGCATTCTGCAGCGGTACGCCATCCCATCTGGTTTGGGCTTAGTGGGACTATCATTTGTTTTTCAACAGGACAATGACCCAACACACCTCCAGGCTGTGTAAGGGCTATTTGACCAAGAAGGAGAGTGATGGAGTGCTGTATCAGATGACCTGGCCTCCACAATCCCCCGACCTCAACCCAATTGAGATGGTTTGGGATGAGTCGGACAGCAGAGGGAAGGAAAAGCAGTCAACAAGTGCTCAGCATATGTGGGAACTCCTTCGAGACTGTTAGAAAACCATTCCAGGTGAAGCTGGTTGAGAGAATGCCAAGAGTGTGCAAAGCTGTCATCAAGGCAAAGGGTGGCTATTTGAAGAATCTCAAATATAAAATAACGCTTTAACGCTTTTTTGGTTATGACATGATTCCATATGTGTTATTTCATAGTTTTGATGTCTTCATTATTATTCTACAATGTAGAACATATATATATATATATATATACAAAAGTATGTGGCACCCCTTCAAATTAGTGGATTTGGCTATTTCAGCAACACCCATTGCTGACAGGTGTATAAAATCGAGGACACAGCCATGCAATCTCCATAGACAAATATTGGCAGTAGAATGGCCTTACTGAAGAACTCAGTGACTTTCAACGTGGCACTGTCATAGCATGCCACGTTTCCAACAAGTCAGTTCATCAAATTTCTACCCTGCTAGAGCTGTCCCGGTCAACTGTAAGTGCTGTTATTGTGAAGTGGAAACGTCTAGGAGCAACAACGGCTCAGAAGTGGTAGGCCACACAAACTCACAGAACTGGACCGCCGTGTGCTGAAGCGCGTAGCTCGTAAAAATTGCCTGTCCTCGGTTGCAACACTCACTACCGAGTTCCAAACTGCCTCTGGAAGCAACGTCAGCACAAGAACTGTTCGTCGGGAGCTTCATGAAATGGGTTTCCATGGCCGAGCAGCCGCACACAAGCCTAAGATCACCATGCGCAATGCCAAGCGTCGGCTGGAGTGGTGTAAAGCTCGCCGCCATTGGACTCTGGAGCAGTGGAAACATGTTCTCTGGAGTGATGAATCACGCTTCACCATCTGTCAGTCCGACGGACAAATCTGGGTTTGGCGGATGCCAGGAGAACGCTACCTGTCCGAATGCATAGCGCCAATCGTAATGTTTGGTGGAGGAGGAATAATTGTCTGTTCTAGTGAAGGGAAATCTTAACATTACAGCATACAATGACATTCTAGACGATTCTGTGCTTCCAACTTTGTGGCAACAGTTTGGGGAAGGCCCTTTCCTGTTTCAGCATGACAATGCCCCCGTGCACAAAGCGCGTTCCATACAGAAATAGTTTGTCGAGATCGGTGTGGTAGAACTTGACTGGCCTGCACAGAGCCCTGACCTCAACCCCATTGAACACCTTTGGGATGAATTGGAACGCAGACTGCGAGCCAGGCCTAATCGCCCAACATCAGTGCCTGACCTCACTAATGCTCTTGTGGCTGAATGGAAGTAAGTCCCCGCAGCAATGTTCCACCATCTTGCGGAAAGCCTTCCCAGAAGAGTGGGGGCTGTTATAGCAGCAAAGGGGGGACCAACTCCATATTAATGCCCATGATTTTGGAATGAGATGTTCGACGAGCAGGTCTTCTTATACTTTGGTCATGTAGTGTATATATATATATATATATGCATATATATATCTGTTATCCATGTGCTGGGACAAACCAAATTATCGACCACATGGATTCCAGAAGTCCTGAACCAAAGATAGAGTGGCAGTTGACAGTAGATTGACGGTTAGTCGCAAGGGTTAAGAAGCTATGGGCTTGGACACAAACAACTTCTAACCTTCAACTAGATTTCATCAAAGCCAGTGAATGCAATTCCCCTTGAGTCAGAACGGTCCCTTGGGGGAATGATGTCATAGCTAAAATGGCACCTACAGCTCCACTATAAGCAACAGGAGGACATTAAAGGAATGAATTCCAGGGAATTGCCATGCAACCTCCCACATCTCCTTCAGGTGCGGTCCTAAGGTGGTTGCCCTGTGTACAGTGATATCAACTCACTTTTTTATCCCATACATCATTCTCGTCATTGGTGAAGGCTTTCTCACCGCATTGCAGCCATGATCATCCTACCATAGAGCAGTGGTTCCCAAAATGTGGGAAAGTTGTAATAGTAGAATGTACAAGGTGCAATTTCAAAATTGGGTAGTGCATCATCAGTTTTCTTCTTGTCATGTTAGTCATTGCATACCTTAGAGAGCTATTTATAACTTGTCATAAATGTCCAGATCAACTAGCCCATGTCAGCCAATGTTTTTTAGCTAGGTTTTTTAGCCCATAGATTTTGTTGCAACGTTTGAGTCACTCAAATATCACATAGATACATATTAAACATGGCAAAATGTATAGAATTGCAAGGAAATGAGCTGTAAAACTGCAAAATGTTCTCTGCACCAACAAGAGGGGTGTGTTTGTGTCATGAACATGTTCCCCAATGCTGGAAAGGGGGCCTGAGTGAAAACGTTTGGGAACCCCTACAGTAGAGCACACATTACCTGGACTTGGAGAACTTATTGTCCTTTTTTCTAATCCTTGCCACTTTGCAGCTCTATTGCTCCCTCTCTCACATGACCGCCCTATTTTGAGGGTCAGTCACACTGGAAGACTCTGCCACTGCACAAGTGAGTAACACCACTTCTGAAAGCATAGCTTCTAATGTTATTTAGCCTTGGCTAATGTGGGAGGCACTTAGTGTGTCCTTCAGCAGTCTCATGTAGCTGAACTCTTTATGTTCGTGTTTCTCTCTCCTCTAATAAATAAATAAAGTGTCTCTCCTCCACAGGGAAGGCAATTAACAGGAAAGGGATAGAGGAGCAGCACACATACTTGCAGTAACCTAAAATCATAATTTGCACATCAAACAGCCCTTGTCTTCATCCTGCTACATTTGCATATAGTAACGTGAAGGTACTGTATGTCAATGTCAAGTAGAAGTCTTCCTTCTTACTATGCAGCAGTACCTTCTGTCTTTGTGTCTTCTGCTGGGATGCTGGGGCTTACGCACCAGTAGCAGATCATGTTCATAGAGAGAGAAAGGGATAGTGGTGGAGAGGGAGACTCATTCCATGGCTTTGAAGGAGGGGTTGATGGGTAACCTTCAGCAAGACAGGAGTTACATCAGTCACTGTGGATTCCCTAAGCCAATTTAACCAACTTAGTAGGTATACTGACTGACCAGACTCCTGTTTGCTGTAGTCTAAACTGGTGCTATTAAACTTAACATATTCAAGGGGGACTGGGGGGGATGTTGGATGGTTGGAGCTTGGGCCGGTGGCCAAGAGGTCGCTGGTTCGAGTCCCCGATTCGACTGGGTGGGGGATCTGTCCTTGTGCCCTTGGGGAGGGCGCTTGACCTTGGTTGCTCCTGTGGGTTGTTCCGGATGGGAGTGTCTGCTAGATGACTGAATGTAATGTAAATGTTGAGTGGGTTCACTGCAGGTAGATTGTACAATACGTTATCAAAAAAAGTAATTACTATTAAACATTTTACAAACCACGCCATGTATCATTTGCAAGCTCCCCATGTCGTGTTTGATGACTCCACCATGACGCATTCAACATTTTCTAACACCATCCATACCAGTGGGTTTATCACCTCAAATCTAAGAGGAACATGTGTTATTGGCAATTCCCATTAACTACTGTATTTCTAACAACAATCCAAACAGCACAACATGCAGACATGCATTATTTATGATCTCTCTCTCCTCAGAAGGATGCATTAAATATTTGTTAACTTATAAAAGCATCAAGCAACACTGCACCTCACGACTATTAATTTTTCACACTTGCCTCATATTGTAAAACGCCATCTGGCACATTCTCTACTCTCTTCTCCCTCATATTTTATGGCAAATCAGGGGTGATTTGAATATTGGAAGAGAAGGAATAAATCGGGATCCATTACGACTGAAATCCAGGGGAGCTTTAAGACACACACATACACTCCACATGCATAGCACACTACTCAAACAAATAGGGAAACATTAAATATTCACAAATCAACATAAAACAACATAGCACATCTCCTAATGATATGCATGTGCTGAGCCTCAATTACTTTTACCCACTTTTCTAGTTAGATTGAAGACTATGCATACAGCTCAGCTTCTTCGCAACAGGACATTGTGATTAAAGTTTCCATTTGATAAATTCCTTTGCGACTTTGTATTGGGTTTTATTCCACTCTGATTAGTTTGCTCGATAATAACCCGCAATTCAAATGATGGAAGATATGTGGTGATTGCTGATGCTAAGTTAAATATTCAGGAATTGAAATAATTGCATGTTTGTTTTATTTTTTTTCAAAGCAAAACGTATCTTTACAAATCAAATTAAATGCTTTGTTTTCTTTGCCCCCGAAGGAAAATTCAATTAATATCACTCTCACAGCGTTTTCTCACAGTGCATTGTCAAACAACGTATCTTTGAGGCAAAAAATAAGTTAGCTTTTCCCAAAGTGTATTGTATAAAGAGAGGACACAAACCACTAGATTAATTAGTCTATTGTTTTTTGAATATGAAGAAAACAGTTGTTTAAAGAAATTATACAATTAATCACTTTAATTACTTAACACTCAATGCAAATACTCTAAATTAATGTTAATTATATTTAAAGAGACTGTGTAATTACGTTATAAATAGAGTGCGGTTCTTGTTAGTGATTAATTGTCCTCTGTAGCTCAATTGGTAGAGCATGGCGCTTGTAACGCCAGGGTAGTGGGTTCGATCCCCGGGACCACCCATACGTAAAAATGTATGCAAACATGACTGTACGTTGCTTTGGATAAAAGCGTCTGCTAAATGGCATATTATTTAATTCGTTTAGAATGAATGTATCAACAACATTCTTACGAAATATGTATACACTACAAGCTAGATAGAATACAATGTTAATAATTTTTTGAAAATCCAAGTGTGCACATTTTAACATAGGAAAGCAATATGGCTTGCAAAAGCAGTTCCATAGTCAATCTAAATCAAAAGGTGCAGCAGTTTGAGTAAGAGCAAACAAGCAAATTCAACCATCTTCTACAAAACCAGGGGAACGTTCAGAAGGATGCAACATTTCAAACGTTCAGATAGGAATATGCTATGTAGAACAAACATGGCTCTCTGACATTGCAATAATGTCGATTACATGTTTCTTTCTCAGCATTATCAAACTCTGGGTTACTAAACAACAGGCCAGGCGTAGGAAATGTTAAGTAATCAACATGATAACCACCTAAGAAATCTCTCTCTCTCTCTCTCTGGCAGCATATAGTTTCACCCTGGGATTCAATCAAAGCCATTGCTTATCTGAATTCTCATCACACGCTTAGTTGGCTCCCAAAGCATCAAATCAATGACAATTACTGCTCTATGAATTCATTCAACACTTGAAAACAATTCGACTGGGTACATAGGTGTTGCAGTTAGCTTTAGCAATGTTGCCAGTAACTCTAAATGTGTTTAGAGGAACATGAAATTATTTTCACCTCTCATGGGACACCAATACTTATACCGTAGGGCTATCCCACTCCTTATATGCTTTTAGCATCAATGAGTGAAAATCATACATTATCATGGGTAGCATCCATTGGGGTCAGATATCATCAAATAAACCACATTATAAACAAAAAAGGTAAACTTTAACTAAGTTTAATCATACAGTACATTCTTGAAATTGACATTGTGGTTTGAACACTGACAAAGCTGTTGCAAGGTGTAAAAAGATTAGGTAAAAAAGCAAACGTATACAACCTTCAAAAACGTCTTTGTTGTTTTGTGTGGACGGACCAGTGCATTGTAAAATAATTTTACGCTCCAGCTCGCAGCACAATCAACATATTTAATGCTGTTCTAATTAAGAAATCTGGATAAGCCCATTAATAACAGTCAAAGGAACACTTAAGGAGTAATCTAGACCAACTTTTATTGAATATGATAGGGTATCAATTTCCATTTCACTGTTAATTGAAAATATAGTCCAGAGGCAATAACAATCAATACACCATTCTCACCTTCCCCATGACTTTCATGTAGCTATGTTCGTTTCTCATGTCTCCGATATGAGGATGGAAATTGAGAGGCTAGATTTGTAAAGAAGAAATTAGCTTCAGAACTTTAGTCAATCTACACAGTAGGGCATATTTATTTATGTTGAGATATGGAGCTTGCTTTTCATATACTACAAAGTATACTACCATTTTATTTGTACTTGCATGAACTGCATGTTATCTCTTGAATTATACTTTTCAACCTTAAAGAGTAAAATTATAGAAACTGTTCAGTGAACAAATCCAATTTTGTTTTTGTTTAGATACTGGGCCTTTATAAGTTACAACATATGGCATCTTCTTTGATATCAAGCAGATCAGGGAGACAGAGACTAACTCCCAAGTGGAGCATATTTACAGTATATACAGCAATTTCAGCAAGCCATTAAAGGGGTTGTAAAGTGAAAACTACAATTTAAATCAAATTTAATTAACATTTGAACTAAGGCAGATGTAATTAGTATCACCAAAGTCTGAAAAATCAATATTATTGTTCTGTCCGTTGAGCTGTATCTGAAAATCAAATGACCTGACTTGAGGCTGAATGACTCGGATCCGATTTGCCTCAGCTAGGATGATGTGAGCCTAGCTACTTATTATTAATGCGTCCAATGATATGCTTTGTTTATACGTCATCCTCAGCCCTCATTTGAATGTGTATCGTGCATTACCTGTCAGTTGCCGCCACATCTCCTGATTCAGCAACAGGTCAGATAGCTAGCTAGCTACCGGTAAGCAAGATAATGGTTTGTTGTTACTATGTCTTAGGCTGTAAAAGCAATTTACAGTTGTTTATCTTCCCCAAAAAGGAAGACTTAATAAGGGAGAAGTGGGTTACATTCGTTTCCCAAGCTCAGGATGCACCCAAGTTGATCACAAAAGGTGCTGTTTGCAGAGCACATTTTGCAGATGAGTGCTTTGAGAACCTGCTGCAAAAGAAGATGGGGTAGGCCAAGCTTTTGATACTGAAGCCTGATGCAGTCCCAATATTTGAGTTGCAAGCATGGATCACCATGTAAGTAGCTAACATAGAATACTGGAGATTATTAGCTAGCTAGCTAATTTATTTGTCAATGAGCTAATGTTGTATCTCCAACACAAACCCCCATATCCTTGCTTTCACTGAGCTAGTTAGCCAGCTAGCTAGCTGTTAGTCAAATCTATGACTCAAAAGAGAACACGTTTTACAATCGGATTTCTATGCATCTCTTTCGGTGCATAAAAGATCGAAATCAGATTGTAAAATGTCTTCTGTTTTGAGTTAGCTAACATTAACTGTATGATAATATAGATGTGTGATATTTTTATGATTTCGAAGGAAAATCATGTAAAATGTTAGCAGTGGCAACCCATCAGAGCCCCACCTGTTTAAATGAATGTTTTGCATGTTATTTTGGCATTAATACGTGTCACATATCAGTTTGCAAACAATGTAAAAAAAAAAATCAAAAATCATTGAGTTAATAAAGCTGCCTACAAACGTGGTTTATTTTTTGCTTTCTTGAGTGAGGCAGCTCCAAAATGCTGGTGTTTCAGCCTGGCTCAGTGCTTTCTGTGGTGGTGGGGCAGCCAGCAGAAAATACGGAGCGTAGGGGTTGGTAATGTTCTCTAGTTGCGCCGTGATTGTCTCAGTGTTCTGTCACTCATTGGGACACTACCTCACCACAAAATCTACAGGGAGAGCTCAAAAATTCAAGCCCCTTGGGTGCTGCCATAGAGTTACATTAGAAGTGCCTATCCAAGAAGGCTCAAGGTCATTGGCCACAGATAAAATGACGTCGAATCACGTTATATCTACCGTAGCTTTGATTGGACTGATCATGTCAACATCCTACTTTCAAAATCTTAGCTAGCAATCTAGCAGTCATCATAATGAATCAAGTCGACAATCTACTGGCAAATGCTTTTCAGTCCTTGTCTTATGAAGAGAAATGATGAAGAGAAATTATAGATAAAACGTATCGGTGCTCATCGGCCATTGGACATAAACATTACTTGGTGGTGCACATGTAGCCTATAGCCTGTTTCAGAGAGTTTTCATTGTCTGCTTATATGCCCCCTTTATTTATCCTATGGTTCTGACTTGGTGTACAGGGAGAATACTGTAAGAACAGCCCATGTTCTGAATTCTGTCGCTGTACATTTCAATAGTGCTGAACAAATAGCCATATTGACTACGTCCGTCGTTGCTCGCTCATTAATGTCTTAATCGAAATTACAGATTGCATCTTATCCGCTCATTGTCCCCTTATGCCATAGTTTGTACATCTCAATTGTCAGTAGAAACCACATTTGTTTAAGCAAGTCAGCCATATCAGCTATGTTTTTTACAAGGCAGTAAATTAGGCTGAATGGACTGTTTCGCTGCCAGACAAGACTCCGCTGATAGCTAGGTGTAGCAGTGGTAAGGTGTTGGGACTGCTGTTGGGACTCTAACCCTAACAGTTTGTGGGCAACGTTTGTCACCATTATAGTACAATTAATTTAGTGTTTAGTGTTGTGTTGTGTTGTGTTGTGGCTTTGCTGGCCTGCATCCCCCCAAAATTGGGTGAGTCTGCCCCACCAAGATTGACATGCTAAAATTGCCACTGAATGTTAGGCTGTATGGTGGATGCTGCATAATGCAAGTAAGTAATCTGCATATTTTATAGTGTTTGATCACCATTCAGATACACAAACATTCCAAAAATAAACATGGGATTTTTTATATGCATATGTCCTGTAGACTACATTTCCAACCTCTCCAGAAAAGACACTGTGGAATACTGTACAGTAGCATTACAACTCAGAACAGTAAAGGAAATTAAATTCACTACCCCTTAATCTACCATTTTCCTTTTCACAAACATTACATGCTACATAGACAGGCTGCTGGATCTTCTCTTCAATGAGGTCACCCCTGACCTAGCTCTGAGACTACATCCAAGATGTCTGACCGTTGTTTTCAAGGTAATCTAGTCACGTTTGCATACGCCGATTCATGGACCGTCTACATCCGGGTTGCATAAGGTTTATACGGACCAACATCACATGCGCACTAACACTCAGTGCGCACAGGGAGCAGGGTGAGCAGCGACGACGTCATCACGTCATCCAAAAACATGGCAGACATTGGATGAATATAAAATGTCAATATCTTTGGCTGTGAGTGATGGAAAAATCGGCCTTAGCAACAATTATTTGAATGATTCAATGGATGTTTTGTGCACAAAGATAACTAAAGTGTCTTACTAGGAATTGTCTGATCTGACTTCTCTATGTGGCCGTGTATGGAAATTGTCTTTCTGAACCGGGCGTAAGTTAAACTTCAGTGCCGAAGCAAAGCTGTAGGAGCAGTCAAAATCGTGCTTCTAGACCGGAACCCTGGCCCCTTGGTCTGGTCTACATAGCTCATTGACTTCCATTGTGGTGGCCCACAAGTGGGATGTCTCACTTCCTTTTCTGCTCTGCTAGTAACACCAGAAGAGAACAACTGAGCTAATGCTAAATTATCAGCAACAGCCAGTGGGCACGAGGGGATACGTATCCCCAAAAATGTTCATGCAACTAGCCTGAGTATTAGTCTGTTTAGCTTACATTCCACTACTTGTACTTTGTGTCATGTTTCAAATATGTTTTGCAATGACAGAGTACAAGGAGTGGAATGTTGGATAAACAGACACTATATATAAATCTACTGTATATTTCTATATACACTGAGTGTACAAAACATTAGGAACGCCTGCGCTTTCCATGACATAGATTGACCAGGTGAATCCAGGTGAAAGGTATGATCCCTTATTGATGTCACTTGTTAAATCCACTTCAATCAGTGTAGATGAAGGGGAGGAGACAGGTTAAAGAAGGATTTTTAAGACTTGAGACAATTGAGACATGGATTGTGTATGTGTGCCATTCAGAGGGTGAATGGGCAAGACAAAATATTTAATTGCCTTTGAACGGGGTATGGTAGAAGGTGCCAGGCACACCTGTTTGAATATGTCAAGAATTGCAAGGCTGCTGGATTTTTCACACTCAACAGTTTCCCATGTGTATCAACAATGGTCCACCACCCAAAGGACATCCAACCAACTTGATACAACTGTGGGAAGCATTGGAATCAACATGGGAGAGCATCCCTGTGTAACGCTTTTGACACCTTCTAGAATTGATGCTGTTCTGAGGGCAAAAGGAGGTGCAACTCAATATTAGGAAGGTATTCCTAATGTTTTGTACACTCATTGTACATTGTGCACATACGTAAAAAAAAAGATGTGTATGTTCTGTTTTTGTTGTCATTAACCAAAGAGACAGAGCTATCTTTTGATCTTGTGTTTTCCTTGATGCAATATAAAAATACAGAAATATGTATTGGTGGGATGTTGGCTAAATAAAATTAATCTAAGTAGTCACAACTGAATTGAAGTCAAAGCTTGTTTATTTCTGTTGTTTGATATCCAATGGTCCTATGACCTGCTCCATTAGGGCATTTTATGAGAAAATTACTTGAGGCGTATTATTTCTAAACAAATATTAATCAAGTAGTTTGGGCCTTCAGGGAACTTGTTGCACCTTCTGGTAACCTGTGGAAGAAATTATACATTTAATAGGCCAGTCAGTTTATAATGACATCTATTTCACATTAAATTAATAATAAGTATAGACTATTGCCTACAAACGCACCTTAGGAACTTCCATACAGCAAAGGTTTTCTGCAGCGGTGCTTGTGGGATAGTTTGGCAGTGCCAGTGGCCACAACATCTGAAGGAGAAGTTCAAACAATCAATTTATGTTGGCAAGTAGTTAGATAGCTATACTACTGACATTGCAAACATAATTTATAAGTAGTTGGGGAAACAGGCCCGGCCCTGGACGTTCTGCCGCCCTAGGCGAGACAAAAAATGGCCACCCCTCACCCATCCCTGTTAAACTAGAATAGTGTACAGCAGGTGTCGGCAATATGTCTGGCCTTGGGACGATTTTTTTCTCAACTAATAGTTGGCGGAACAGAAGATAACAGCAGCCCAATTCATAGGACTATGCTACAAATTAAACAAAATGTTTAACACATCTGGTTAGTAGGCTATATAATCAATTCAATGTCAATTACATATCCTAATATTTTCAATATCTGTCTATTATCAATCGCGGTTATAATATCGTTTAGGACCTTGAGTGTGGCTGAAGTGCACCCATGACCAGCTCGGAAACCGGATTGCATAGCGGAGAAGGTACGGTGGTATTCGAAATGGTCGGTGATCTGTTTGTTAACTTGGCTTTCAAATACTTTCGAAAGGCAGGGCAGGATGGATATAGGTCTGTAGCAGTTTGGATCTACAGTGTCACCCCCTTTGAAGAGGGGGATGACCGCGGCAGCTTTCCAATCTCTGGGGATCTCAGACGTTATGAAAGAGAGGTTGAACAGACTAGTAATAGGGGTTGCGACAATTTCGGCGGCTAGTTTTAGAAAGAAAGGGTCCAGATTGTCTAGACCAGCTGATTTGTAGGGGTCCAGATTTTGCAGCTCTTTCAGAACATCAGCTGTCTGAATTTGTGTGAAGGAGAAGCGGGGGGGCATGGGCAAGTTGCAGCGGAGGGTGCAGAGTTGGTGGCCGGGGTAGTGGTAGCCAGATGGAAAGCATGGCCAGCTGTAGCAAAATGCTTGTTGAAATTCTCGATTATTGTAGATTTATCGGGTGGTGATAGTGTTTCCTAGCCTCAGTGCAGTGGGCAACTGGGAGGAAGTGCTCTTATTCTCCATGGACTTTACAGTGTCCCAAAACTTTTTGGAGTTAGTGCTACAGGATGCAAATTTCTGTTTGAAAAAGTTAGCCTTTGCTTTCCTGACTGCTTGTGTATATTGGTTCCTAACTTCCCTGAAAAGTTGCATATCGCGGGGGCTTTTGATGCTAATGCAGTACGCCACAGGATGTTTTTGTGCTGGTCAAGGGCAGTCAAGTCTGAGGAGAACCAGGGGCTATATCGGTTCTTAGTTCTGTATTTTTTGAATGGGGCATGTTTATTTAAGATTGAGAGGAAATTACTTTTAAGGAACAACCAGGCATCCTCTACTGACGGAATGAGATCTATATCCATCCAGGATACCTGGGCCAGGTCAAATAGGAAGGCCTGCTCGCTAAAGTGTTTTAGGAGCGTTTGACAGTGATGAGGGTGGTCGTTTGACCGCGGACCCGTTACGGACGCGGGCAATAAGGCAGTGATCGCTGAGATCCTGGTTGAAGACAGCTGAGGTGTATTTAGAGGGTATGTTAGTCAGGATGATATCTATGAGGGTACCCATGTTTACGGATTTAGGGTTGTACCTGGTAGGTTCGTTGATAATTTGCGTGAGATTGAGGGCATCTAGTTTGGATTGTAGGATGGCCGGGGTATTAAGCATATCCCAATTTAGGTCACCAAGCAGTACGAACTCTGAGGATAAATGGGGGGCAATCAATTCACATATGGTGTCCAGGGCACAGCTGGGGGCTGAGGGGGGTCTGTAGCAAGCGGCAACAGTGAGAGACTTATTTCTGGAAAGATTGGTGGATTGGTGGATTGGTGGATTGGTGGACTGGTGGATTTTTAGAAGTAGAAGCTCAAATTGTTTGGGCACAGACCTGGATAGTATGATAGAGCTCTGCAGGCTATCTCTACAGTAGATTGCAACTCCACCCCCTTTGGCAGTTCTATCTAGACGGAAAATGTTATAGTTGGGGATGGAAATTTCAGAATTTTTGGTGGCCTTCCTGAGCCAGGATTCAGACACTGCTAGAACATCAGGGTTGGCGGAGTGTGCTAACGCAGTGAATAACTCAAACTTAGGAAGTAGACTTCTGATATTTACGTGCAAGAAACCAAGACTTTTGCGATTACAGAAGTCAGCAAATGATAGCGCCTGGGGAGTTGGAGTGATACTGAGGGCTGCAGGGCCTGGGTTAGCCTCTACATCACCAGAGGAACAGAGGAGGACTAGAATAAGGATACGGCTAAAGGCTTTAAGAACTGGTCTTCTAGTGCATTGGGTACATAGAATAAAGGGGGCAGATTTCCGGGTGTTGTAGAAAAGATTCAGGGCATTATGTACAGACAAGGATATGGAAGGATATGAGTAAAGTGGAGGTAAACCTAAGCGTTGGGTAACAATGAAAGAGATAGCATCTCTGGAGGCACCAATTGAGTCGGTCTCGGCGTGTATGGGGGGTGGGACAAAGGAGCTATCTAAGGCAGGTTTAGCTGGGCTGGGGGATCTACAGTGAAATAGTACAATTAGAAGTAACCGAAACAACAATAAGCTAACCATGTTTGGGCTGAGGCTAAACATAAACAGGATGTAGTACCTTAAAAAGGAACAGTCCAGCAGACATCAGCTGTATAGCTGAGTTATCATAAGGTCCGGTGAACAGCAATAGGATAGTTCGGAGGCTGCTAAAGCACTAGCGAGTAAGAGGCCACGGCTAGCGTGTGCTAGCGGGCCGGGGCTAGCAGATGGAATCTTCGTGGTCGACGTCGTAACCACATCAGACGATTTCGTCGGCAGACCAGTCGTGTAGGATCGGCGGGGCTCCGTGTCAACACTAGGTGGTCCCGTCCGGTTGACAGAGAGGTAGATAGCCGCGAGATGGGCCTAGCTCAGGATGATTAGCCAGACCACGGCGTCCATTTTGTTGCAGCTAGCTGGTAGCGATGAATCCGGAGTTAAAGGTCCAGTGATTCAGTGATTCCAGCAGAAAAACTGATATGTTCTGGGTTGATAACGCGCTGTGCAGACTGGCCGAATAATAGTCCAGACTTGAGCTGGCTGGTGAGTGGTGCAGGCCACGGACAATGGTGAAAAACCGCTAACGGTAGCTGATAGCAAGTAGCTAGTTAGCTGGCTACTCCCGTCCGGTACACCTAGAGGTAGATATGAGCCTGGATCTAGGCTAGCTCGAGGCTAACTGGTGCTTGCATCGAGGGCAGTGGTGATTAGCCAGACAGCAACATCCATTCGGTTGCGGCTAGCTAGTTGCGATCCGGTGATTAATGTCCAGTGATTAAAATTAATCCCGCAGAAAAAAAAATCCAATGTTCTGGGTGAAATACCGCTAACTGTGGCTAATAGCAAGTAGCTAGTTAGCTGGCTAGCTAGTTTCAACTGGAGATTCTAGATAAAGGTAAGTCAATAATAGAATCCGTTCCACATTGAGTGAGGCGGGTTGCAGGAAAGTATATTTTGTAGAAGGATGAAAAGTCTGATAGGGAAATATGTACGAAAAATACAAAAAAAACAGGCTATTTACAGACACACGACAAAAACAGAACTGCACTACTACGCCATCTTGGATAGCGTAATTGCATCTGTCAAACAGGTAGGCCTACCTCTTATTTTTTTTTATAGGAAGAAATAGGCTCCAACAAAGGCCTCTTGTTGTTAGTGAAGTCGGATTAAAATGAAGACAGTTGTTGAAATTAATTACTTTCAGCACCATTTGCTGTCTACCTCAGTTTGATTATGCTGCAGCCACTCCAAAGCCTGCTTGCCTTTTTAGTTGACATTCTCCTGCACTCTCTCTCCTCATTAACTGAAGTTAATGATTTAAAAAGTGTCTGTCTCATGACATTGTAATACATTTGGTCTCCAGTCTAAGGGCTACAGAAAAACCACATAGGCTACTACTCTTTCTACTGTAGGCTACATGATTTATGTTAAATTAATTTAACGGAACGTTGGTGGAGCACCGCTGTGCTACGCCTCTCCAACAGCACCCTGGAGAGGCGCGCAGGTCATGGGCAAGCTAAATATTTTGCGCCCCTGCCTTTGGCAAAGTGGGCACTGATTATCATGGGGTGGCATCAGCACTAACCTAAATAGCCCTTATGCCACTGGGTGAAAGAAGTTATCATTCTTTTTGGGCAGAATGATGTGAGGTGTTGTGTGTTGTTGGAGGTGCGTCTTGGTCAGTTTAGCTCGGAAAATGCCGGCCTCTTCAAACAGCCGCTCTAGGCAGCTGTCTAATCCTGCCTAATGGGCGGGCCGGCCATGTGGGGAAATACTATTGACATTACTTGGAACAATGCATGAGACAGCTGACAATAGCAAGACAGCTCATGGCAGACAATGCTCCTGAATGGATTTATATTATAGAATTTTTTTATATTGATAGTGGCAATTGGGACGTCAAGTGCGCATTGTTTCAATGCCAAAACCCTTGCAGGCTCCAGTGATCACTATTGAACACATCAGCAAGTGGCCACTTGATAAAGGGCTTAGGGGCAGAGTGTTTGTACAGCTTGCATTGGCGTTAGATAAGCTAGCTAGCTAGCTAGCTAACAAGTACTCACACCTAGCTTGCTAAGCTAACATACTTAGCACACCCAGATTGGAAGATAAGAAGGCTACATCCAAACATTTTCAGTACGAGCTTATAAGACATACATATGTTATTTACCATTCTGATACATGTTGGAGAGAATGTTGAATTTGATCCATTTGTCTATCTCTATTTCTGCTCTCCATCCGTAGACTGGGAATCAGGTTCATGCCGATTGCTGAACAGTCAACAAGAAAACACAGCAGTATGTGATGTGGGGCAATAGGCATGTCAATCGGCATGTCAATCTGAGCTCATTATAATATTGCTACCCACCCACACTAATCCAAGCATACAACCTCACTGATAGTCACAGATGAGAGATAGGGTTCATTTTCTAAAAGTCTGAGGAATTTAATCGGGCAAAAATATATGGGTGATGTTTTTGGTCACTCTAAAACTTTTATCTGGGAAATAGGATAACTGTGCATTCCCTTTAAAGCAATGTCTGTCATCACCCTGCTATGAAAGACAGCACAACAGCAGCAGAGAACAGAACAGGGGGCACTAAACAAACACACCAACCAAACAGAGAGTGTAGCTACAGTAGGAGGCTGGTACAGTACAGGGCCAGACAGAGGCAGCCTAGAGGCTCATTAAAACAGCTAGGCTCTCTTTTTTTAAAGCAGAGAGAGAGAGGCCCATGGAAACTCCAAACTGACAGAATATTTCATTAGGAGTCTTGAATATTTCATTTGGATACACGTCCCCGGATGCTTTTCCTCTTTCCTCTCATACATTAGGAATTAGGAGCCGCAAAAATTAAAACACACTAATCTGCATATGAATGGCAGTCCTGTATAATCTGTACTGTGAATACAGGCAGGCTTGGCCTGGATGGATGCTGTATGAAATGGAGGAGGCTCCTCTCTTTATCCCTGTACTGCTAGGGACTGCAGCTCACAGTCAAATCCCCAGGCCTTCCTGTGCAGCAGCCCCATCCAGCCCAATACAGGCCCATCTACTGGCTCATTAACACACCTCAAATCAAATCAAATCAAATGTTATTTTCCACATGCGCCGAATACAACAGGTGTAGAGCTTACAGTGAAATGCTTACTTACAAGCCCTTAACCAACAATGCAGTTTTACGAAAAAGAAGTGTTCAGTAAAAAATTGATAAGTAAAAAATAAAAATAAAAAATAATTAAAGAGCAGCAGTAAAATAAAATAACAGTAGGGAGGCTATATATAAGGGGTACCGGTACAGAGTCAATGTGCGGGGGCACATGTTAGTCGAGGTAATTGAGGTAATATGTACATGTGGGTAAGTGACTATGCATAGATAATAAACAGAGAGTAGCAGCAGCGTAATAGAGGGGGGGACAATGCAAATAGTCTGGGTAGCCATGATTAGCTGTTCAGGAGTCTTATGGCTTGGGGGTAGAAGCTGTTAAGAAGCCTTTTGGACCTAGACTTGGCGCTCCGGTACCGCTTGCCGTGCAGTAGCAGAGAGAACAGTCTATGACTAGGGTGGCTGGAGTCTTTGACAATTTTTAGGGCCTTCCTCTGACACTGCCTGGTACAGAGGTCCTGGATGGCAGGAAGCTTGGTACCAGTGATGTACTGGGCCGTACACACTACCATCTGTAGTGCCTTGCGGTCGGAGGCCGAGCAGTTGCCATACCAGGCGGGGATGCAACCAGTCAGGATGCTCTCGATGGTGCAGCTGTATAACTTTTTGAGGATCTGAGGACCCATGCCAAATCTTTTCAGTCTCCTGAGGGGGAATAGGCTTTGTCGTACATCTCCTTTGTCTTGATCACGTTGAGGGAGAGGTTGTTATCCTGGCACCACACGGCCAGGTCTCTGACATCCTCCCTATAGGCTGTCTCATCATTGTCGGTGATCAGGCCTAGCACTGTTGTGTCGTCGGCAAACTTAATGATGGTGTTGGAGTTGTGCCTGGCCATGCAGTCATGGGTGAACAGGGAGTACAGGAGGTGACTGAGCACGCACCCCTGAGGCTTATCACAGAGCACATTACTGCCTGGGCTCCTCTCTGGCTCTTCCAGGCTCAGAAACCCACAACATTCAGCTCTTCAGGCAGGTGCCATGGCAACCCTGAGTCTCTCCTTTGCTGCTCACTGGCTCTTTTTTCGTTTTATTTTTTTCAGTCACATTTCCTAAAACCTCATGGTTCGGAGCGTGACTGCTAGCCATCCAACTATGAGAGCTGGTGTCAAAAGCGCTCCGAGGTGAAGTTGTGACAAACTGCCATACTGTACCTCAGATTTTTGGGGGTTTAGTATGAAATAAAAAAAAAGGGAAATAATTCGGAGCAGCTGTACTGGTAGCATTTTAGAACTGATCTCATTAGTGAATTAGCATAATGCATGGGAGCTATTCTTTGGAGTTGGCTGAACTATTATTGTATCTTCGCCATTTGTTTTCCATGTCTGTTTGCTTATTTATGAGGTATTCCAATTTGCCTCAGCATCTTATGTTCAAATCCCTGTTCTGGATTATGTCATTATAATACGAATAAAGGCTTGTGAGTTAAACTAATCACATCATAATGTATTTAATTTCAGGTTTTTTTAGGGAGTGAATATATTATTGCAATCTCAGTATGGCCTATTATACCCCCTCCACCCCCTCAGTGTGTTGCAACACAGTTAACCCCTCAAGACTCCAGACAGGATAAACATGCATTACTACTGACAGAAGACATATGAATGCAGGGACTTGGTTGCATAGGGAAGCCTTTTGAAAATGTATTAGAATAGGATTATAGGAAAATGCAGGATTGTTGGAAAACTACATAGTTAGAGAAAGAGAGACATATCTTGCTAGTACACTGTAACCACATTTCAGTACACTCTACTCATCCTATCAGCTTAAAGGTGCACCCATTTTTATCTCAATATAAAATCATTTCTGGGTAACAATGAAGTACCTGACTGTGATTGTTTTAAATTAAAATGGTCAAAAATAAGAAAAGATTGCTTCTTAGCAAAGAGCAATTTCTCAAGGAAGGATTTTGCTAGGACTGTCCGGGAGTGCTCTGAATTGGGAGGGGAAAATGGAAAACTAGCTGTTATTGGCAGAGCGGTTTGGAACTCTCTTTCTTATTGGTCTATTAACTAATTTACTGCTTGGTGATGTCACCAGGCAGGCCAAAACACCATCCCACCAAAACAGGCTTTTCAAACAGCTCATACACTAAAAGGGCATTATCATAATTCTCACAATTTCACAATATTATTCCAAAAGCATTGTGTGGAAATCTATATAAAACAAAGGGAAATCTAGTTTTGGACTGCACTTTGCCTTTAATGGAACAATTAAATGCTGAATTAATTACATATCTAATGGTTACTTCCCAACAGCTGTCGCCTGTTGAGTATTATTCGTTTTTTAAGCAGTTTTGAGAGCTCATCACTTTTCTCATCACTTTAATTAAAATGTAAGTATATTTGGCCATTTCATTTCCAGAAGATGTCACACTTTGCTATAATTAACATGTTTGATTGATATGGAATTAAGAATAGGAAAAAATACAACAATTCATATATACACTGTAAACGCCAAGGCATTTTTACTCAAATACTTATAGTAATTTGAACTCAAAGTCAATGAAAAGTCCTCATTACGTAAAATGTATATGTGGTACTGACTCAAAACTAAATGAGAAATCACATCAACTCTATTTTATTTTAAATTATGATAGCAAATTCACTTTTTTTTCCCAGCATGCTCTAATGCTGGTAGATTTTGGGGAATTGTTATTAATATCTGTGTTTTTGCATGTACATTAAGTGATTGATTGATTAATCTTATGCGACAAAAAGATAAATAACATACATTTAAACTAATCCAATAATATTGTTAGTTTTTTTGCACAGTACCTGAAATGGTTGTTCCAGTTTAAATGGCTTAGATAGTAACTTCACACTGTTCCTAACCCTGGCAGTAATTATGAATGCAGATTGCGGGTGAATTAAAATGTCAACTGTTGGATATCCTAACTATGGCTGGATTCCAATAGGAATTACACATCACTTTGCAAGCCAGCATAATGTGACTTGCAGGTAGGTTGCATAATTCTGGTACATTTCCCAAGATTTCCAGATTATTCTTTAATTTGAGGAAAGTTACTGGAATTTTGCAACCTTACTTGCAGGCCTGATGTGGCCTGTAAACCATGAGATTCAGGCCAGTGTATTAGTGTAAAGCCAGGCCTAGAAATAACGCCTTGTGAGATATGTAATGCATTGTCATAAAGAGTTTAATTATAATGATAACATTCACCTAGGAACTCACTTGGTGAAGGCAATAGGAATGAAAATGAACAAATTCAACAACCATGTCTCTGTCACTAACAAATAAAATCAGGGGTGGTAACGCTACAATTCACTCGAAAAGCCAAGGCACAGTGCGAAATTAAATTGGAGGTGTGGCTTAATGGGGGTGTTACTAAACATTTTCAAGTTGATACAACTCAAATCTGGACCCCCTACAGCCCTCCAACTCAACTCTAGACCTCAAAGCCAGTTCCAGTGCTTGTTTTTATTGTTCCACTCTAATCAGGGACTGGTTTAGACCTGGCACAAAAATAAGAGTTGAGTATCCCTGCCCTACAGGGTTACAGTGACTCTATCGGTTTGAGTAATGACTACAAAATCACTTTAAGTAACTGTACTCAGATATATTAAGTGCAACAGGTTTCCTCAAAAGTTTTGAGTAATAACAGCACATTGGGGTTTACAGTGTAGTTGTTATATGCAGTGGCCAAATTTGAATACGCAGATAGCATGTTTGAAATCTCCTGCTCTCTCTGTTGGTATACTGCATGATTTAATCGAGTCTGGCTTCATCTCAGATCAGTGGGAGTTACAGGAGGTTGGTGGCACCTTAATTGGGGAGGATGGGCTTGTGGTAATGACTGGAGCGGCATCAGTGGAATGGTATCAAATACATCAAACACATGTTTTCCAGGTGTTTGATGCCATTCCATTTGCTCCGTTCCGGCCATTATTATGAGCCGTTCTCCCCTCAGCAGCCTCCACTGGTGGGAGTACTTAAAGAAAACTATTCATGGAGGAAATAACTTTTCAAGTGGGGACGCATTATCACATAACTTAGAAATGGAGGAAATACCCTTATCAAGTAGTGATGAATTATCACATAACTTAGAAATGGAGGAAAGACCATTTTCAAGTAGTGATGCATTATCACATAACTTAGAAATGGAGGAAAGACCCTTTTCAAGTAGTGATGCATTATCACACAACTTAGAAATGGAGGAAAGACCCTTTTCAAGTAGTGATGCATTATCACATAACTTAGAAATGGAGGAAAGTAAAATAGAGTAGTTCAGCCCGTTCAACAGACTCAACAGATCTGGTTGGTTGAAACATCCAGCTGGCATAAAAGCAGATAATGTTGGTTTTGAGTCATATATTCAGAAACTAAAAGGATACAAAGTCAAGCAGAAGAACTCAACCTGAGGCTCAGAACAAAGCAGCAGACAACAACATTAATCTTCCACTCGAAAGACGGCCTATGTCTGGGGCGTTCAGTTCTAGTGATGGGAATCAGACATAAATGTACTGTAGGTACAGGCATGAGAGCAGCAACAGTTGTCTTGCCTTTTTTGTGAGTGCTTTTGCAGACAGGGTGTTAGATTAATATTGTATGGCCCACATTTGTTTCATTGGATCAGTTTGTATGGCAGCTGGCTGCACCTCATAAAAATTGAAATGGATCTGGAGAGTGATGTTGGGTCAGAGATACGTAGATCATGGGACTGAAAAATATGGAAAGAGGAATACACTATCAGACACAGGCCTTTGAGATACAACACAGGAAAGAGAAGACCTTACCAAATATTTATTTGATACAACAGAGGGCTGCGGTGGCCTAGCTCGAAGCACAATATGATTTTCAGTCAAACCATAGCAAAGCTTGAATATTTAAACAAATGACTACAAATAATAGGTGAACTTGAAAGGTTTCTGATTTTACCATAGCCAAGCAGGACTTTGAGATAATTAATCATTTTGTTTATCGTCGTCTGTTATTCTCTGGTCTTTGCTGTGAGATGCTCTACACATTGTTAAAACTGAAGGCTCTGCCTCAAATGAATTCTTGTTAGTCTTTCTAAAAATAGCCTCCTGGTTACAGGGTCCAAGCTGCCTGTAGTCTGACAACCGCTGTGGGAGCATCATGATGAGCAGAACATGTCAAACCAGCAGCCAGCCTCAGAATGAGAAACATGAGGAAAAAGGACATCTTGTTTATGTGGCAATTTGAAATATCAGATGCACGGATTATGCAGATCCTTGTGCCTCTTACATATGTTTCCCTTTCCCCACCAGACTTTCTCTAATTAGTTATTTCTCCAGAATGCAATATATGATCATGAAGCCAGTGGAGCGATATATAGGGATACACTAACATAGTTAGGAATGCCTCTATAGGTGCAAACCCCATACTAAGGACAGAACACATGTATTAGTACACATGTGACCAGTGGGTTACCAGTCATTAAATGTGAGCAATACGGTAGTGAATATATTCACAACTCCAACTGAATAATCAGGGATACAAACAATGTAAATTAAGCTGATTCAACCCTAAGAAGGGGAATGGAAGCCCTATGTAGCCAGGTAATTAAGTACGTTTGTGTTGGGTTCAGCAGGTGCCCGTCTACTTTCAATAACAACACAGATTTTAAGACAATGTCCCCCCGACCAGCCAACCGTAAGTCTCACTGCTTCATTGCCTCCGTCTCCGAATAACAAAAATAAACATTGGCCTCCGTTTAATTCATGCTGCATTACACATTTCTGCTGTCAAACTGCCAGAAACTACAAAATTGTTCCTACTTCTTCTCCCCTATATGTGTGTATATATCCATGTATGTTATATTCATGTATTTGTATGCATTTATTTTTATCCAATTTGTTTTTTATTGATTTCATAAATCTCCCAACATTGTGCCGAGTAATATTCCTCATCTGGGTTGTCAGTCACTATCCAGCAGATAATTCAATGATAGTAATGTAGCAGAAAAGCCTGGGACTGTAAACTCGTATGTGAAAAGATTTCCTGCAGAAAATCTCCTTGCCTTCGTATTAAGACCAACCCACTGGAGAGATGGAAGGAAGGGAGAGGGACTTGGGAGGAGGGAGGAGGCAAAGGGCTCAAAAAAGAATGCCAAAAAGAAAAGATCAACTTTGACTTCTCATATTTCTTGCTCCATCTTCCCATGAGGAAATAATATATTCTCCCTTTGAAGTGGAAACTCGAAACAGAGTAATTGATTTGGTTCTCATTTGCCAATCTCAAGCTGAAGTTCTTGAAGAAAAACAGATTGAGTCGCGTGTGCAGAAATGACAGAGGCCCAGAACTGGCAAAAACAAAGCCATGAAGTGGAAATCTTAAATGATGAACAGCAAATTCTCACCCTGATTCTTCCTTGCTCATAACTATTAAAAAACTATTGCCAACACCATCCAAATGTATTCTAAAAGTACTAAATGTTTTTGCTTATTCAACCTAAAAAGTGAATGAAGCACCATGGCTACCTTTGATAACATAATGGTGGGTTGAGGGCAAACTCTAACCTCCCACTTTCTATTAAACGAAATATCTACAATCCATTCAATATGATTCCTAGTTAGGTATTAGAGTGAGTTAAGCATGTACTGTGACCTATAAGAACTCATTGGTTAATTAGTGTAAATGCAGAACAGGTAAAGACACAGTCTTTCAAAGATGTACCATGCCATGTTGAATTTATGTTCTACACCATAAATCTTTAAAGTAACACAGTGAATGGAATGTTGAAAATGATTGAAATAAAGACAGTTAATGCCAACCCCCAGACGCTGATCAACATTACAGTAAAGAAGAACAGAGAGGGCGGGGGACTCAAAAGCAATTACTTTAAATCTAGCAGATTGTCTGTTGAGCGCCCCTTGGTGACAGCAGCAGACAAGTTTCCTATCGTCTGTAGTCTAGTAAGGCGGCCTGGATTCCAGACCCTCTGGGACGAGGTGGGGATGCTGGAAAACAAACTGCGAGAGAGACCTCAGCAGGGATTGGCTTTAACACGTGCGCCAATTACAGAGAGCACAGCGTGCGCCCTTTTCCAAACACCGCTGAGTGCGCCACACGCCCCCTGAGGAAACATCTGGTCCTGTAAGCTCACAGGCTCACACAAAAAAACACTATTCCAATACATAAACATACACAGATATAGATACATGTACTGTACATGGGTGTGAGGTGTGCATAATCTGACAGGGTAAGAAAGTATTATTATTTCATAACTTTAATATGTACTGTACTGTAGATGTCATAATTGGCAACTTGTAGGCCTTTGAAATGTGAAAAAATAAAAATAAATTGTAAGCATTCATTTAAATAAAATAGCTGCTATCTGTTCAAACCAGCCCTATGGAGTTGTAATTTATCTCATTTTAATCCATCTACCAAATCAGAGCTGCAATGTATAGGGAGGGGCCACCTGCTCTGAGTTAAACAATACTCTGCAGTGCTTGGGTCAATTCGAATTGAAGGCAGTCAATTCAAGAAGGGATTTTAATACAAATATATATTTTTTTTAACTTAACAACTTTTGAAATAAATAGCTTCTACTCCTCAGTTTGTCATTCAAATTTTGAATTGTTATTTAAATGTACTTCTTGAATTTACTGCCTTCAATTCAAACATTCATGCAAAGTACACATCACTCAAACCTCCCCCAGCTGTTTGACAAATTACTACAATAAATGAACAATGATTACATTCATGATAAGCGCCAAACCCCCTTACATACCTATCACAGTTTGAACGCCAAGGAATTTGATTTCTCTTCTCATCAGTCCTGGTGTAGAGAGAATGACGTACTGCCCTCAGCACTTAGCCCTTCCATGTTGGCAGGTTCATAAACCCTTCCACAAATAACACATGTAAGAAGAAATATTTAGAGCAGGGGTGTCAAACTAATTTTGTCCCGGGGGCGTATTTGGTCTTCAACGTGGTCCGGAGGGCCCCTGAAAATTGGTTAGATTTCCTTGCCGTCAGTATTTCCAAAATAATTTCCTCAATTCATAGTTTTTCCTGATTGTCTAGCTTTCATTTCGATAACTATTAGCAAGCTGGACACAGTCAAGAAACTGTGTGAATGTAGGTCCATTATCATTTCTACACAGTTTCAATTTGGTTTTAGTGATTTGAAAGTATATTGAGATAGTTTTCATATTTCTTTTTTATTTTATTTTTTCAAACCACCTGCAGGGCGGATTGGCAGCAATTCTTGTGTGGCAAATATTCCTGCAACAGCCTTTGATGTAATTACTTTCCAAACAGCTCCCCCCTAGCCAATACACTACTCTGAATTCATGGCCTGGCTTGTTTGCATCGTCACTGGAACCCAACCGTTTCTCATCCCTCCCTCACCCTAGGGAGGATAAAGTGGCCCTGGGCCCTGCAGAGACAGGGTTTGGGCCTGAGTGTGTCCATCCAGAGCTTTACAATAGGAACTGTGCGGAAACATATTATAACGGTCAGTCAACACTAAACCCAATACAGCTAATAGAAAAACAAGGGAGGGCACGAATGTCATGTAAAGAATGTGTATTAACAAATTAATCAGCTGGCATACAAAATCAACCCAACAATTAATTAATTCATTCAAATGTATAGGCTCAGTCTCTAAATTACAAATTAAAATGCAAAATCAAGTCTCTATTTTGGTTTAGCAGCAATGTCTCTGTTCTCCAATGAAAGAAAATGTTTAATTCAGTTCCGTCCCAAAATCCTGCAAGAAATCCAAAAACAAGCAGAAATCTAAATAATTCAACCGCAAGACTTGAAGTTGGTAGTCTGTGTAATAATCCAAAGTAAAGTAGTGATCACAGAATAAAACCCCCAAATATATAAGTAGGCCTTAGAAATAGCCTTCCAAATTCAATAGTCCACACAAAGGAAACTTTTCTTGATGATCAACACAATATCCCTTACAAGTCCTTGAGAAAGTCCTCACTTGTATTGAGTGTGTAGTGTATTGGATTATGTCTGTGTTAAATGTTTTTCATGAAGAAATGGAATGTTGTTTCATTTAGTGCAAGAAGGGGGGATGTTTTATGATGTTATTTGAAATGTGCCGCTTGGAGGGTGACGCCCGAGGGGAGACTGGTGATTGGCCAGAAGAGGGGGTAACCCTTATTTTGGCATTGTCTATATAAGAAGGGTTTAGACAATAACGGACAGAACGGCCATGGCAATCGGGGAGCCGTTCTCCAGACACCGCGGGTCTGTACCTATGCTGTAAATCTCGTGATTTTAATAAAAGCTTTGAACACGATGCAGCATAGCGGACTCTTTGTTGACGGCAATAATTGCCACCATTCATCATATACGACATAATGGCGCCCAACGTGGGGCTGGGTTTGCGTCTCCTCTGTGTCTCAGTCAATCGCCGGGCTGACTCACTCTGAAGCGTGGGAAAAAACAAAACAAAAATGGTGAGTGTTTTCTTACCGCTTCGGAGTTTGTTAGATTGGATATGACTTGTGTACACTGGAGGGATGTTCCATTTCGACCTGGCCTCGGTGGCGTTATTGCGGTCGACTGGAGTCTGCTAAAATGTTATTTCATTGGTAACAATAGACAATGATAATTTAGAGCATTAAGATAGATTTCATTGGTAACGAGTGACAATGATACTTTAGAGCATTAAGATAGATTTCATTGGTAACGAGTGACAATGATAATTTAGAGCATTAAGATGGTCCATTGGTAACGGGTGACAATGGGAAATTCAGATATGTATACAATTTTAGAGCATTGCAGGTTTAGATAAGCCCTCGTGACGAGGCGACCGCATGGTGGGCCAAAATCCTGGAAGGGCGTTAGGACTTTTCAGGTCAGTCTTGGACTGGGGTTTGGTTGAACATTTCTTGGGGATGGCTTACTCAGTTTCTGTTCGACGGGATAGTTGCATTGGGGGGGATTGCTCACTTAAATAGCCTTACCCACGGCAGAATAAATTTAGGGCAAACGAAACAGTACTCAATTAAAGGAACGCAATGCTGGGTTTTGTTACATGTTGTAGGCCGCAGTTAGCGAAAGGCTAATGCTAAAGGCTAATTGTGTTGCGTGCTACATGATAATCTCAACCTTAGAGGTCCACTGCGATGGATTCAAGCCTCTTAAACTTGTTTGTATGTGGTGGAACTGAAAGTTCTACGCAAATGTGAGCTCTGTTATGTGTAATTGTGTGAGTATAACGTATAAAATAGTGACGCTGTAGCGTAATGCTATCGGTCTATTGTGTGGTAAGCATGGGCTTAAGGGGGATGTGCGCATGCGTGTGATTTTACGGGGCTAAAACTACAACATGTGTTTATGTGCTAAGCCTACAAAGCACGGCATTATGGGTAAGGGTCATAGGTCCCATGTGGGGGGTCGGAAGGGACAATAGTCACAGAATAGAGAGATTTTGGAAAAAATCTCCTAGGTGTTAAACGGCTGTTGTTTGAATGTGAAACTATTTGGCGAGATGTAGTACATTTATAGATCAAATATATGTTGACGGAGTATAATTAATTAAATTAAGACGATTAAAATTAAATGAAAAGTTTTGGAGCGATCTATTTAATAAATGTATGGCCATGCATTTAATTTTGTGACACTACACTACAGAACGGGGGAGTTGGAGTTTATGGCACGAGATTAGGGAACGTTTTGTTTTACGGCATTAAACGACACCACGAGGGGATGCTAAAACTCAAGCATGAGGTTAAAATGATATTTGCGCAGGCGTGGGATTCTGCAAAACAACACATTGGTTAAACTGCAGGGGGAGACAGAGGAACACAGACGACGGAACAAATACGCATAAAGAGATTTTAACACAAATCTTATAAGTTTAAACGGCGGTGGGTTAAGATGAAACTTGTTTTGGGACCTATTGAATTTATAAATTAAATATATGATAACGGATTATAATAGATTGAATTAAATAATTAAATGACGGATTAAAATCAAAATGTTTGTGAGTGATCTATAATTAGTCCTGAGTTAAAGTCTTAGAACGAATGTAGAACGGACGAATATTGAATGTGGATAACTTGGTTAATTGCATTAACTACTAAAATGTGATTCTGTGTTTCTATGTTTTTTGAAATATGAGAGACACAGGGAGCGAGGTGAGACGACAGGAGGAGAGAGAGAGGAGGGGCTGACGTGTGCGTGGCGTGACGTGACGTCACATGACGTGACAAGGTGTGACGCAGGCAGAGGATCAGATATCAGGCTAGGTTACAACATTTTCCAATTTAAAGAAATGTGATAAAATGACAATTTTGCATAGGCTTGGCAAAAACTATTTTAATAAAGTTTACATTTTGGAGGCTATGTACATCACTGGGCTGGATTACAGTTCGATTGGAAATCAGGTACTGACATTATTTTGCAATGATGATACTTGGGGATTATATCATAGGAAGAAACAAGGGGTTATGGGGATTGTAATGTTGTAGGGGTACAGGCTTTGTATTAGGATTATAGTCTGAAGTTTAATACTTGCATTTGATGGGTTATGGTGAGAGAGCCATTAATAGCTAAATTGATAAGATAGGGAAATAGAAATTGATTTTAATTATTCATTTTTTTTTAATTAGATTTTTAATTGATTTTTAATTTTTATTGGAAGTGGGTTTTGAATAAAACATTGAATTGAATTTTTGATAGTCATATTTTCGTCCGTTTATTTATTTAAAAAAACAAAAACAAATTTTTTTTTTTTTTTTTTTTTGTTGAGTTGTTTAGGTTATATTAAGAATTACAGGGGGGAAGCCTATATAAGTTATATAGTCTAAAATAGGATAGTTCACAATAAAGGAATAGAAAGGCTTGTTACAATGGGGAAAAAGATATCAGGACTATGAAAGTCATTACACGGGTTGAAATAGTGGTAATCCTTTAATTAAAGTGTTGCTAGGGTATCCGGCAAGTGAAACAAAAGTTGCCCTTCATTCTCAAACAGAAATTGATAAAATATGTCAGCAATAAGATAGGTTTAAAAAGTAGAGCTTAGGGAGGTTTATTCTCAGCTTACAGTCATCATCCAGGAGAGTGATTATGGCATCAGAGATGAAGACGAATACAAGCAGAAACGACGGTAAAGATGAATTCAAAACTCCAGAAGGAAGAAAAACCGAGATGTCTGGAAACGAAGAGAAGAATGAGGTTCAGAAAGATGAAGATAAAGATGAAGAGAAAAACTGATGAAGAAAAGGATCCCAACAATAGGAGAATGTCTGGGAAAAAGAGGGAGGTTAAGGAGGATGGAACGTGAAGGAGATGAGGAGGATGAAGATGAGAGTGATTGATGAGAGGCCATGGGTGGAGGTGACTCTGTGATCAGAAGGAAGTGGCAAGAGAGGAAAGAAGGATACTGGAGACTTGATCTCTGATGAAGGTTGAAGAAAGAAGGGTACAAGAGCAAAGAAGAAATGGAGATATAGGCAGATTGCTTATCATGCCTGGATAAATCAAATAAGAAGTAACACGACTGGATGAAGAATTCAAGAATGGAAGGAGAAGAACACATTGAGGTCAAGAAGAGCCCACTAGTAAGAAGATGATGGAAGATGATATGTCGAGGACGAGAACTTAGAAGAGAACTTTTGAAGAATACTGATATGTCAACGACGAGAAGAACAGGACGAAGAAAACTCAATCAAATACAACTTATAACTGGTGGTGGAGAAGAAGAAAATAAGTATTGGTTATGAAGAATCAGAGTGAACCAAATCAACAATCACTGTTACAGCTTCAACTGAACAATATCAAATGCAATTGTACCAGCCAAAGGGGGGTACCAGATGCTCCATATCCACAGCAACAAGTCAGGAGAAAACAACAGAGGAAGATGAAGGAGCAAGTGAAGATCACCTGTTCTTCAGGTGAACCCTAAATATTCTAGAGGGCCTAGAATATCCGGAAGGGGGGTATCAGCTGAGAGCATCGATTAGAGAAGAAGAGAAAATAGCCAACAATTGAAGTAAAAAAAACCGACCATTAGAAGTGATAGTGAATAGGGGAAAAACTTATCTGGGTTCAGCCTAAAGAGGTTAAACATCTCACTAATTAAACATCTAACTAATTAGGATAGGATAGGGATTTGAGGTAGTAAAACAGTTTAATTACTCTTAAGGAATCAATTGAGCTCTGCTATAGAAGTCAAATAGGAATTAAAATAGACATACTAATATTAGGACAATATATCAATGACATTGTGGGAAGAGATGCATGGTGTAAATTGAAGTGTTCAATCAGAGGCACACTAGACGACTGACTGTCTGGTAGAATATTTTAAGAAGTAGGGTTTTTGGGAATCAGTTGCTTAAAAGATAATATCATAGGAAGGATGATAATGTATTAGATTGCCTGTTGGACAATCTGTCTGGGAAAATAAATTTAATAGAGTGACTGTTATTCTGGGTTACATCCTTACACCAAGAGATTTGAGGTTAGGCTAAAAGGTGTTTAGTCGTTTTGCCAAGTCTGTGTGTAATGAGTCAGAAGCAGGTGGGGAACTTTCCCAATCACATAGTCTAAACATTTGGTGGTAGGGGATTTTGTGAAAATCAGGGGAAAAGGTTTTAAATGTTATGAGAGGAGAAGATTAGATTAAAATAAGTTAGGAGTAGATTAGGGTTGAAGGAACTCTGAGACAGTAAGCTAAGTTTTAAAGTTAGTAGTAAGAGAGAGAGAACAGTAATGAATGACACTTTAGAATAGAAAGATCAAGGTAATTGTGGGTACCTTTTGTTATAATCAAAAGGTTTAAAGTTTAGAGGTAGAACTGAAAGGGGGAAAAAGTGACACTAGTGGTGATGGATGGAAGTACAAGTAAAGAGTTCAGAGCTTTGGGAAAACTAGGGATGAGGTAGTAACAATAATGACATCACCACGTGAGTCTATTAAAACAACAGTGAGAAGTAATTTAACTCTTTCAACATTGATAGTTATTAAAGCCATAAATATAGCGCATTTGATTATAAGGGTCCAGCATCAATTATAGGGGGAAAATACTGTGATTAGGGTTAGGAGAATAATAATTATAATATGCCATTTAGGATGATGACGTTTCTTTCACAGAGAAGAGAGAGAGAGATAATTAGGGAGAATATGTGTACTTATCTAGTGAAAGCATTACAATTTGTTTTGGTTAAGAATTATTGGTTAAAGGGTTATGTAATTTGTAAGGTGACGCTTATAATGGAAGATTTGAAGTCTGTAGAAGTTTCCACAGTCACAGAGGGAGTTAAGGATAAGTTTATTACAGTAGTCACTCCAATAGTGAATAATACACATAGGATATGGGTAACTTTTCCACTAGAAGGAATTAAGGGTTTTAATTCATCAACTAAGTCAACAACGTTAATGGTAACTTTGGGAAGGGATTAATGATACGATGGTAATAGCAAATGTAGGAAGGATGACAACAACTTTTCTGAAATTAGAGGTAGCAAGAAGGACTCAGGGGTTTAGGTTACGGATGGAGAGTGCTGTCAATGATAGTACGAATAGGGTTAAAATAGGAGAACAGAGAGTAGTAGAGAGAATATAGATTCGTCATGAAAGGACAGGATGAGATCTTTGATTTTGATGACAGACAGGGAGAGGTATCTGATCAGTGCCGCTCGTTCTTCTGTTGTGGAAATTAGAGATATATTAACTCATTCTGTAGGATCAGTGAGGAATCTTGAAGGTCCATGTCTGTTGAGAATTCCAGCACCAGACGTGTTAGACGGTCGCGCGGCCTCTATCAGGTGTGGTTCAGTCTTATGCTTTGTAATGACTGTGGAAATAGCAACAGTCATTGACAGATAAAATAATGTCGTTGTCAGAACAGTGGTTTAAGCCTAGGTTTAAGTAGTGTTCTTGGGTAAAATGAATTACCCTATGGGAATTGTTAAATGGGAAAGGAAAATTAGGTAACAACGGAACCATGAAGTATTCAGGTGAAACATTGAGGGATAAAAGTTGTTTAATAAAACATATGAGGTAAGGGGTATGTTTATGGGAAGATCAGAGTGGGATGTTATATGATAACTTTGGATAAGCATGAACATAAGGTTAGAGATGACAAATATAATGTAATTTTTATGGACCAGGTAGTAAGAAGAGCAGGACGTTGATGATTAAACGGTTAGCTTTTGACTGACAATGTGACTATGGAGAATTTTAGAGATATTTGGTGGGTTTGTGATGATAAAATATATATTCTTACATTATGAATTAACAGGATTTGGTTACATGTCAACGTTGAAGCTTCCATACTATTAAAAGAGGAGTAGCACCGAACACAGATCAATTTGAAACTAGAGTTCAAAATAGGGTGACATGGCGACATGTCATAGTCTTCAAGCCTATCATTGAACGATGAATTTAAGGGAGAAGGGGGGATTTTTATTCATGGTATGGTGTAACATTTGGGAAGATCATATTGATAAATATTAGTTATACTTTGAGTCCAGATAGTTCAGATAATATCACTGGGGTTATAGATGCATTATAAGGGATGTGTTTGGGAGATCTGAGAGGATTTGGTTGCAAGATCAATTAGGCCAGTAGGGGCAGTGATGGGTCAGATTTTAGTTTCAGCTTTGATAACACTGTGTGATGTTTGTAATTTGTTACTGACCTTGGAGAGAGCTATGATATTGAGATAGGTTGGAGAGTGATGCCTGGAGACAACACTCAGATGCCGGTGTTGACTGTTCCTGATCTGGATAAAGATGGACAAGTGGAACTGATGGATAAATATCATTTTGGATTATTTGATGATTTTTCAAATTGTTTTTTCAATATTAGTATGATTTTTAGTATGATTTATGAATCAAAGGGGGGAATGGATAATGTGATTCATGCATCATTTATATATCATTTTTTTAAAATTCTTAGGTGAAATTGAGGTTTAATTTGAAAGTGGTTGTTTTGCAAAGGATACTGTTTGGTCGTTTCTTTTCTTTTCATTCCAGAAGCATTTGGGGGAACATGTGACTCAAAGACAATATGAAGGGACAATATGATTGGAGGAGATGAAACAAGGAGGGTGTGGCTGATTCCATCATCAACAAGTCCATTGGAGGAGGAGACTACGGAGGAGATGAAGTGTAGTGGACTACATTCCAGTGTCTGCAATGAAATATAGACATATTTGATGTGTAATACATAATGGTGTCATATTCTTAGGTATTGATTTTAGTAGAATGATGTTTGATGTTATTGAATGCAGATGAGGATCTTAGATGCTTTTGTTTATTTCGATGGGGTTTAGGGAAAGGACGTTTAGGCAGGGAGAGATTCCCTTTCAGGTCCTATGGGTTGACCAGCCTGAGAGTGGATGTTTCTGGATAGGATTTTGTTTGCAGGGGAAACATGTGTATTTAATGGCATCATAGTTTCAAATGTATTTATATGGTTTATGAGTTTATCTGGAGTACCGCGGTGGTTGCCTGGGGCAGAGGGACCGTGAGAGAATTTTACTGTCTTGATTGATGGATGGATGGATTTGGAACAAAGGTTGCCAGACAGTTTTTCGCTCTCACACTCCATAAAGATTTATTCATAATTCATAGTAATGTGTTCACACTTCATAAACAGTTATTCATATGTCATAGAAAGGTATTTACATTCTAGAGGAGAATGTTTTTGGGTTTAAGGTTAAGGATACTCATAATCCTATTCTGTTTGTTTTCGAGACTTAGTTTAGTCTCGAAGGGGGGAAATGTAGTGTATTGGATTATGTCTGTGTTAAATGTTTTTCATGAAGAAATGGAATGTTGTTTCATTTAGTGCAAGAAGGGGGGATGTTTTATGATGTTATTTGAAATGTGCCGCTTGGAGGGTGACGCCCGAGGGGAGACTGGTGATTGGCCAGAAGAGGGGGTAACCCTTATTTTGGCATTGTCTATATAAGAAGGGTTTAGACAATAACGGACAGAACGGCCATGGCAATCGGGGAGCCGTTCTCCAGACACCGCGGGTCTGTACCTATGCTGTAAATATCGTGATTTTAATAAAAGCTTTGAACACGATGCAGCATAGCGGACTCTTTGTTGACGGCAATAATTGCCACCATTCATCATATACGACAAGTGAAAAAATTGTCTTCTAAACTATAAACTGTTTCCTAGTTACAAACATTTCTGACATGCAGTCAAGATGGCTGCCCTCTTCCTTCTTCTTCCTGTGGATTTCCGGCAGAGTAGACACTTTTATGGGTATTGCTGTCTTTCACAGGTCGAAGTGAGAATTGCACATTTTGTTCACAAAAAAGGGAAAAGGGGAATGGGAAATTGCACCACCATCTAACCTTACATATACACCACTATCCCCAACAAAGCCACCATCCCTTCCCACTACTTTGGCCCTATCAGATGGAACCCCTTCTCTCAAAACCCCCTGTAGCTATTTTGCACTAAAATCGCTGACACCCCAACACTTCTCTGCTGCTGCTATGAGCAAATCAATCTTCTGGGATTTCCATTCCATCTGTGAAGATGTAAAGAAGAACAGAGAGGGCGGGGGGCTAAGAAGCCAAACGTACTAAAGCAAAAACTATTGGGGTCACTCTGTACTGGCCTACTCCTCACAGGGATCCTCTCAGGCTCCCTCACCCTTTGCCCACCATCCTCTACTTTACTCACTGCCTCAGCATATGACACTTTCTGCACTGCTCGAACCCTGGCAAACTCAACCTGTCTCTCCTGCACCGGACATTTCTGATCAGTTTTCTCCACCAGAATGGCTAGCTAATGCTAATGACAATGTAGTGGATTTTTTTGTTAAAGAACCCCTCTCATTGCCCACATCAGATTCCAGGTTCTGGGAAAAAGCTGCATCGATCATGCAATGGACGAAGGGCTGCATATTCAAACTGCGCAAGACAACGAGAAGGTAAGAAGAAACAGGGATACTGCATTCTTTGGCATGTAAGAGAGGCTTTTAGGGGGCACATTGCTTCATGAACAATGGCTCGTTGCGGGATGAAGCAAGGGGGCATGATAAGAGGGAAAGTTCCACTAACAAGGCCAACTACAAGGAGCTTGCAGAGGTAATTACACGTTACGATGCTTAACTTGCATATGGATGTTTCTACTGTCTTCTCTGGGATATCAAAATCAATTCAGAATTATTTGGATGATGAATCCATTAAAAAGTGAGACACTTTGATGTGTCTGTGTTTGACTTTGTGAATTCTGAGATGTCTGAGTTTAACTTCATGGAGAAACTTGTTGCCCAAACATATGATGGCGCTGCTGCAATGGAATGTATCTGCTATTTGTATTTACAGCTAAGACCTCTCCTGTTCCCTGGTTAAGAGGGGATGATCACTCCACTCCACTACCAGTGTCAACTCTCTCCTAATATGAACTGAAGCCTAGCCTCTGATCACCTCAACCCCTGTCCTGCACTGAAATCAATCCCCTGAACACCTCAACTCATGCCTCATACCATCATTCAATCACTGATGTGATATCTTCCTAACAATGTGTAAGTAGCCCTCTCATGTTTGGATAAATACCAGTAGGCCAGCAACTAACACAATCTCATTATTAGACATACATATCAATGATTTTACTCCGTGCTTGGACTAACCCGTTCTTAGTTATTTTGTCTAACTGTGTTGTGCTATTGTTTTTTGTCTTCCCAGTCAAATCATGTCCTGCCCTCAGTGGAAGAGTTGAGCTCTTCTCCAACACCATCCATCCATAATGAGCCTGTCCTGCACTGATGTCAAACCTCTGAAAACCTCAACTCATGCCCTATACTCGCATTCAATCACTGCTGTGACCCCTTCCCAACAATGTGTAAGTAGCCCTCTCATTCCCATTCCCCATAATATTTACAATAAATATTTTATTATTAAATGTTTTAGGTTAAAATAATTTGTCTTTGATGATTTTTGAAACACGCTTTGTCGTTTTCGCCTGGTCCGCGCCTATACCGTGGGTCTCCCATCCTCCTAAATTATGAGAGTCTCCAGCCTCAACTGCTTCTCACATCTCGTAATCTCCCTCCTACACACTGCTGCAACATGATTATAAGCTTGACACCTTAAATACCGTAGTGGGTTCAGAACAAAAGCTTTCACTGGATTACTGACATATCCTAGCATGACTTTATCAGGCCAAATCTCTGCATCAAAACTCAAAAGGACAGACAGGGTCTCCTCAGTCTTGCGCTCTCCACCGGGTCTGCATCGTACCAAACGGCAGACATCACAGACACTGGGAATCCTCATCTTCAGTTGATCCACCTCAACAATCAGCGCCACCCCAGTAATCAGTTCTTTCATCGGCGCTCTGCTCAGAAGACCAAAGCGGGACACAGCTCTCGTCCCGAGGTGGAAGACACACAGAAAATCAACACAAGTCCACTTCTGGATACTTTGACCAAGTTAACAGTGCCCAGCTTCTTCTCCACCCAGCCTGATACCACATTGGGTCGGCCAAAAGGCATGGCTCCACTTTCTCCAAGAATCTTACTCCCACTGGGCCAGAATCATCTCGGGCATCATCATGATCATTAGGGGGAGGCTTGGTAGTCTTCACCACACCTGTCACCACTACTTCATCCTCACTTTCGTCAGGCTCGATTTCTGAGCTTTCACTAACCGACTCCATCTCAAGGTTTTTAGGAGAGCATGTAACCTTATTGCCAGTAGTTGATTCAAAACTAAATTAATACACGACTTGTATTCGAGAGATAGAGATAGAGGTAGATTCGTATGGTTGGTACTTGGCGCCATTCATTCTTCCTCATGTCATCCTCCTCCTTCCCTCTTCCTGACACACTCCCTATTTCTCTCAAACCAGGACGTGACTGTGGGTGTGACTAGGGAGTGACCGGTGCGGAGCCCACAACCACATCTCAAGGAACCTTGAACTACAACAGAAGGGTTCCAACACTATAGAAACTGTCTGTTACCTTATCTGTTAGCCAGTATGCCGTGGGCATTCGGAAGGCTTGCTTACTAGGCTACTAGCTGAGAATGTAGTTTCTCCATGCACGCCAAGGGAAAATCCCCGGACACACGGCAGAAAGTGCCTTGCTGAATCACAGTCACTCGGCTTGTGCGTTACCTTCCACGTCGGCAGGTAGCCTAGCGGTTAGAGTGTTCGGCCAGTAACTGAAAAGTCACTAGTTTGAATCCCTGAGCTGACAAGGTGAAAAATCTGTCAATGTGCCCTTGAGCAAGGCAATTCGATTCCAGTTAGCTGACCCTGGCTATCACCCCACTCTCCGAGGGTGACTCAGGGGGAGTTGGGATATGCAAAAAACACATGTGTATAATACACACTTGTGTGAAACAGGACAAATACAGTGGGGAGAACAAGTATTTGATACACTGCCGATTTTGCAGGTTTTCCTACTTACAAAGCATGTAGAGGTCTGTAATTTTTATCATAAGTACACTTCAACTGTGAGAGACGGAATCTAAATTCCAGAAAATCACATTGTATGAGTTTTAAGTAATTAATTTGCATTTTCTTGCATGACATAAGTATTTGATCACCTACCAACCAGTAAGAATTCCGGCTCTCACAGACCTGTTAGTTTTTCTTTTAGAAGCCCTCCTGTTCTCCACTCATTACCTGTATTAACTGCACCTGTTTGAACTTGTTACCTGTATAAAAGACACCTGTCCACACACTCAATCAAACAGACTCCAACCTCTCCACAATGGCCAAGACCAGAGAGCTGTGTAAGGACATCAGGGATAAAATTGTAGACCTGCACAAGGCTGGGATGGGCTACAGGACAATAGGCAAGCAGCTTGGTGAGAAGGCAACAACTGTTGGCGCAATTATTAGAAAATGGAAGAAGTTCAAGATGACAGTCAATCACCCTCGGTCTGGGGCTCCATGCAAGATCTCACCTCGTGGGGCATCAATGATCATGAGGAAGGTGAGGGATCAGCCCAGAACTACACGGCAGGACCTGGTCAATGACCTGAAGAGAGCTGGGACCACAGTCTCAAAGAAAACCATTAGTAACACACTACGCCGTCATTTATTAAAATCCTGCAGCGCATGCAAGGTCCCCCTGCTCAAGCCAGCGCATGTCCAGGCCCATCTGAAGTTTGCCAATGACCATCTGGATGATCCAGAGGAGGAATGGGAGAAGATCATGTGGTCTGATGAGACAAAAATAGAGCTTTTTGGTCTAAACTCCACTCGCCGTGTTTGGAGGAAGAAGAAGGATGAGTACAACCCCAAGAACACCATCCCAACCGTGAAGCATGGAGGTGGAAACATCATTCTTTGGGGATGCTTTTCTGCAAAGAGGACAGGACGACTGCACCGTATTGAGGGGAGGATGGATGGGGCCATGTATCGCGAGATCTTGGCCAACAACCTCCTTCCCTCAGTAAGAGCATTGAAGATGGGTGGTGGCTGGGTCTTCCAGCATGACAACGACCCGAAACACACAGCCAGGGCAACTAAGGAGTGGCTCCGTAAGAAGCATCTCAAGGTCCTGGAGTGGCCTAGCCAGTCTCCAGACCTGAACCCAATAGAAAATCTTTGGAGGGAGCTGAAAGTCCGTATTGCCCAGCGACAGCCCCAAAACCTGAAGGATCTGGAGAAGGTCTGTATGGAGGAGTGGGCCAAAATCCCTGCGGCAGTGTGTGCAAACCTGGTCAAGACCTACAGGAAACGTATGATCTCTGTAATTGCAAACAAAGGTTTCTGTACCAAATATTAAGTTCTGCTTTTCTGATGTATCAAATACTTATGTCATGCAATAAAAAGCAAATTAATTACTTAAAAATCATACAATGTGATTTTCTGGATTCCGTCTCTCACAGTTGAAGTGTAGCTATGATAAAATGTACAGACCTCTACATGCTTTGTAAGTAGGAAAACCTGCAAAATCGGCAGTGTATCAAATACTTGTTCTCCCCACTGTATAAGCACCCACCAATGTATTTATTATTATTACATAAAGAAAAAGGACAGAGTAGGCCTGTCTAAACTTGTGATGGCAGTATATGACAACATTCTCACCATTCACATCAAAATCTAACTGTTGATATGCCCTTTCTCAGTTGTTGTGAACTGTCTTATGGTGTTACACTGTTGTACTACACAACATTTCAAATTTGTTCTCAAGTTCATGTTCTGGTAGATGCAATCAGCAGTTAAGGCTCAAATAAAGGGAACTTTAAAACTTAATCAGTTGAGATCTTGGAATAATGCCATTTTCTTTACAATATGAATGGAGATTAAACAAATCTTATAAGGGCACCTTACACTTTTCTTTTGGCGATGCACAATTCTGGTCTTATAACTAGACAAATTGAGCTTCAAGGTTTCTATTTATATCTTGGCATATCTTGGAGGGAACTGAGAATATTTAACAATTCCCTTGCCTTTTGCCAGTGGCTTAGTGTGACATATTGCTAATCTGGTTATTATGCAATTTATCAACCGTCTCACTTTAACTGCCGTGCCACAGATATTATGCGGGTTTCTTATGTGCCATGTTGCAATAACTCTGCAAGAAGCTAATGAGCAGCCGACACCACAATGGTAATACATCTCCAGTCACTTCAGGGAACTCTTGTTGCAACAACTTGTTAGTCTAAGTCACTTCATTAAACTAACCAAATTATATTTTCTAATGATAAAAGAGGGCACTCAAGTTGGAACCAATGGATTGTGACCAAAACAAAGAGAGGGAGAAATCCTCAGCCAAGTCCACTCAGAGAGAGCACATCAAACACCACAACACTTCAGTATCTGCAGCAGGGATCCGTTTACTGACAGGTGCCAAACATTGAAAGTAAAGTCTATAGTACGAGCCTCGTACCAGGACATAGTCATTGCATGCCTACTTGCATACCCTAAAGTGATGCAAGGGAAGCATGTAAGCTGAATTAATTGTTGCCGTTGGCTTCCCCCGGGATGTGACGTATGAGCACTGGCCTTGAGCGAGGGAATGTCTGTTTCCTGTTCCTGGGATGGAGATGTAGATGGACACCCTTTTCAGCTGGTCCCTGCATCCCGCTTTCGCACCGTCAGCTAATTACGGGTGGGCTGTCATTAAAGGGGTATAAATCAGGCCCAAATGTGACTCTGGAGTCTTTGTGAGACACTGTGCGGGGAGAGCGTGGCCCTCTGATTTAATGGGCCCTGAGCTGAAGGGGATATAAGTCTCGATAATGATGGCGGAGCGCAGGGTATTGATCATCGCTCACTCTGGTGTCTGTGTGGGTTAAAGCAGTGAGGAAGGAAATTGAACTGGGATTTCTGAACAGTGTAGAGCAAGTGTGTGTGGAGAGGGGAGAGGGGAAGGGGGTCAAAACAACTTGAATAATGTGTTTATATAGGAGCACTCGACTCCACTTTGTCAGATCTGCAAACCTTTCCACTCAAGCCAATCTGGGTACAGCTCCAATAGAAAAGTAAATACTGGATTGGTGCAACAGATACTCACGTTTTCATTGTTGCTTTATTATATATTTTTCCATAATACATATTTAAGTTGGATTCAAAGTGAGAAACAATATTGTCATTTCACGTATTCAGATTTAAGAACTATATAATAAGATAAAACAACAATTTCACAATGAATAGGGAAGTACTAATGAATTAATGAGTGCACTCAAACATGCACACACATTAACATGTACACAATACAGTAAGTTGATGCCAATCTTTTCCCCTTCATTTCCGTGCCAAATATAGTCACAAAGGCAACATATGAACATTGTTTGCGACTGTAAATGCCTGTTTTAATTACGAGACAACAAAGAGACTGAAGTTGGGCTGTTAAAGACAGTTTGTGGTTGGCATTTTGCTTTCCCATCATTATTGTAATGAATGATTAAATATTTATCCCCTATGAGTCAGTGGGGAATCATTTCACCCAGTGTCATTAAGGTTCCTGTTAATCACCATGGCCCATTGGGTCTAACGCCTCCTGTCATGTGCTTCTACACTCCGTCCATCACCAGACGCTATACAATGAAACACACTCCATCTTCGCTAGCCATAGCACTGCTAGGATTTACTCTGCAAAGATATTAATAATTACCTCCCTAACTATGTTTATCTGGCAAATAAGGTAACTGGAATATCTTCTGTTATTGTGCTAGTTGTGGAAATCAAAAGGCTTTTGTGAAGCCACTTGGGAGCCACTGTCTGAAATGACTTGCATCTACAAACTTCATACAATACCTCACACACAACATTAACAGAACACATAGCACTATAAAAGTAGAAGTATCGTAACACCCTTCCACATTGTCACGTTCGTTTAATGACGGGACAGACAAAGGCGCAGCGTGATATACGTACATGTTTATTCAACTAAATAAACACACGACAAAACAACAAACCAAACGAAACGTGAAGTCCAAGGTAGAACACACAACATACCTTACAAGGAACAAGATCCCACAACTAGACAGTGCCAATAGGCTTCTAAAGTATGGTCCCCAATCAGAGACAACGAGCGACAGCTGCCTCTGATTGGGAACCACACCGGCCAACATAGAAATACACATACTAGATAATAAACATAGAAAACGCACAACAAAGAATATACACACCCTGACTCAACATATAAGCGTCCCCTGAGTCAGGGCGTGACAGTACTCCCCAAAGGTGTGGACTCCGACCGCACAACATAAACATAACAGGGTAGGGGCCGGGTGGGTATTACGCCTCGGAGGCGGATCCGGCTCGGGGCGTGACGACCTCTCACTCTCCACCTCCCTGTTGCGCCCCTGGTCTGGACCTCAGCGCGCTACTTCCCCTCTCCTTCCTCCCACGATACGCCAGGCCCTGTCTGGACCCTGGTGTGGGAGACCCCGAACCTGGAGAGGGGCTGACGTCATGGTTTGGACTGGAGCCGCTGACCGGAGCTGGACTGGGCACCGGTGGAGCGGACTGCTCTGGCTCCAGAGTGGAGCCGCTGACCGGAGCTGGATCAGTCACCAGTGGAGCGGACTGCTCTGGCTCCGGAGTGGAGCAGCTGACCGGAGCTGGATCGGGCACCGGTGGAGCGGACTGCTCTGGCTCTGGAGTGGAACAGCTGACCGGCACTGGATCAGGCACCGGTGGAGCGGACTGCTCTGGCTCCGGAGTGGAGCAGCTGACCGGTGCCGGAGCAGGCACCGGTGGAACGAGCACGGGCCGTGCCGGACTGGACAAACGCACCACTGGTCTGGTGCGAGGAGCAGGCACGGGCCGGACCGGACTAGGAACACGCACCACTGTCTTGGTGCGAGGGTCAGGAACAGGCCGGGCCGTACTGGCGACGCGCACCACTGGCTTGGTGCGAGGAGCAGGAACAGGCCAGGCCGGGCCGGACTGGCGACGCGCACCACTGGCTTGGTGCGAGGAGCAGGAACAGGCCGGGCCGGGCTGGCGACGCGCACCACTGGCTTGGTGCGGGGAGCAGGAACAGGCCGGGCTGGCGACGCGCACCACTGGCTTGGTGCGAGGAGCAGGAACAGGCCGGGCCGGGCTGGCGACACGCACCACTGTCTTGGTGCGAGGAGCAGGAACAGGCCAGGCTGGGCTGGCGACACGCACTACTGGCTTGGTGCGAGGATTAGGAACAGGCCGGGCCGGGCTGGCGACGTGCACCACTGGCTTGGTGCGAGGAGCAGGAACAGGCCGGGCTGGCGACGCGCACCACTGGCTTGGTGCGAGGAGCAGGAACAGGCCGGGCCGGGCTGGCGACGCGCACTACTGGCTTGGTGCGAGGAGCAGGAACAGGCCGGGCTGGCGACGCGCACCACTGGCTTGGTGCGAGGAGCAGGAACAGGCCGGGCCGGGCTGGCGACGCGCACCACTGGCTTGGTGCGAGGAGCAGGAACAGGCCGGGCCGGACTGGAGACGCGCACCACTGGCTTGGTGCGAGGAGCAGGAACAGGCCGAGCCGGGCTGGCGACGCGCACCACTGGCTTGGTGCGAGGAGCAGGAACAGGCCGGGCCGGGCTGGCGACGCGCACCACTGGCTTGGTGCGAGGAGCAGGAACAGGCCGGGCCGGGCTGACGACGTGCACCACTGGCTTGGTGCGAGGAGCAGGAACAGGCCGGGCCGGGCTGTGGAGGCGGACTGGAGGTCTGGAGCGGAGAGCTGGCACAACCCGTCCTGGCTGGATGCCTACTTCCGCACAGTATGTGTGAGGCATCAGCACAGGACGCACTGGGCTGTGCACGCGCACTGGCGATACAGTTCATAGAACTGGCGCAGGATATGCGGGACCGAGGAGGCGTACTGGAGACCAGGAGCGTTGAGCCGGCACACCCCGTCCTGGCTGGATGCCCATCTTCGCACGGCACGTGTGTGGTGCAAGCACAGGACGTAAAGGACTGTGCCGGCGCACTGGCGACACAGTACGTAGCTCCGCATAACACGGAGCCTGCCCAGTCATACGCTTCCTCGCGTGAGTACGGGGAGTTGGCTCTGCTCTGACACTAGGCTCAGCCAACCACCCCGTGTGCCCCCCCAAAAAAATGTATTGGGGCTGCTTCTCGGGCTTCCTCCTCGACCGGCCTCCTCCGTGTTGCCGTTGCTCCTCTCCTGCCTGGGCATTTACCTTAGCCCATGGTCCTCTCCACACAAATATCTCCTCCCATGACCACAATTTGGCCACCTGTGACATGGCCATCCGCTCCGCCTGGGCAAGCTGCTTGGTCCTCATTTGGTGGGATCTTCTGTCACGTTCATTTAATGACGGGACAGACCAAGGCGCAGCATGATATACGTACATGTTTATTCAACTAAATAAACACACGACAAAACAACAAACCAAACCAAACGTGAAGTCCAAGGTAGAACACACAACATACCTTACAAGGAACAAGATCCCACAACTAGACAGTGCCAATAGGCTGCTAAAGTATGGTCCCCAATACTTTATGTATAATTATGTATTGCCCTGGCCAATTATGTATTGCCCTGGCCAATACATATTCCAATCAGAGACAACGAGCGACAGCTGCCTCTGATTGGGAACCACACCGGCCAACATAGAAATACACATACTAGATAATAAACATAGAAAACGCACAACAAAGAATATACACACCCTGACTCAGCATTTAAGCGTCCCCTGAGTCAGGGCGTGACACACATTAATAAGGATTTATTTTATTCAGGTTAGGGTAAATGGTATTATATCATGTTTCCAATGTACACATTTCCCTTCCTTTACCCTATAAATCCCCCCTGTCTCACATTAAATTAAATACTACATGAAATGAAAACGTATGTTTCTTCAACAACAAGATATAATATATATATTTGTTTGGCCTGTCATTTTATTTGTATTTGTTACTAATGTTTACAAATGTAGCTAGGTTATTTATTTGAAATGGCACCCTTCAAACCAAAACAAAATAATATCTAGAATTGTAAATATGTTGAAGGACTAAAAACAATACAGTACATTTTCAACGTCCTGTTCAGCATTATAAAAGGCTCCAAATCGTGACTTTGCAGTTCTTTTGAAACATCAATGAATTCCTCTGAAAATAAACAATATTTCCCTCACATTATCTCCTTCATCTACAGTACATATTTCAAAATCAAGAACACAGAACTGTCACCTGTGCTCACTGAAGTATCTCCCCCAATGTAGTGTCTGTCAAGTGAGGTCTGACCAAAGGAGGAGAGATGACACAGAGCAAAATAGTTATCTGCCTCATGGCTCTCCCCTGATGAGATGTGATTGAAATTGGTGGTGAGCTAACTTGTCATGTTACATGTTGCCTGTCATGTGGATGCATGACGTGCCATGCCTTAATTAGATGTCTAGCTGTTGGTAACAGATTCCTTCATACAGTACATATTCTCTCTCCCACTATGTCTCCCTCCTGCTTCCTGTGATGATGAATCTACTCCATAGGGAACGAGCAGGCGTGACCTCCCCTGCCTCTACCTCCCAGAATGTCATTACTCAGGATTCTGTTGGTCACATGGCCTGCCTGCCCTCGTCACTATGGCATCATTTGGCCAGCTGTCAGTAGATAGAGTGTAATGTTGCGACATCATCATGGTTGGCCTGACGGGGAGGGATCTGTGATGACAATTACAGAGATCCCATAGGTCACTAGTCCTGTGTTTTGTAGCCACGCCATACTGATGCCAATGTGTAACTAAGTGCCACATCTCATATTATGGAGCAGACTATGTTAGACATCCTAAAAATGACCGGGAGACATGTTATCTCATTCCATTCACATTCACTCAAAATCCTTTTTCATCCCTAAAATGTGCATGTGTCTAACATGGCATAATACAAAGCCCTTTGTAGAGCAGCCAGGACATTTACATTTACATTTACGTCATTTAGCAGACGCTCTTATCCAGAGCGACTTACAAATTGGTGCATTCACCCTAGAGCCAGTGGGATAACCACTTTACAATATTTTTTTTTTTGGGGGGTAGAATGATTACTTTATCCTATCCCAGGTATTCCTTAAAGAGGTGGGGTTTCAAATGTCTCCGGAAGGTGGTGAGTGACTCCGCTGTCCTGGCGTCGTGAGGGAGCTTGTTCCACCATTGGGGTGCCAGAGCAGCGAACAGTTTTGACTGGGCTATGCGGGAACTATGCTTCCGCAGAGGAAGGGGAGCCAGCAGGCCAGAGGTGGATGAACGCAATGCCCTCGTTTGAGTGTAGGGACTGATCAGAGCCTGAAGGTACGGCGGTGCCGTTCCCCTCACAGCTCCATAGGCAAGCACCATGGTCTTGTAACGGATGCGAGCTTCAACTGGAAGCCAGTGGAGTGTGCGGAGGAGGGGGGTGACGTGAGAGAACTTGGGAAGGTTGAACACAAGACGGGCTGCGGCATTCTGGATGAGTTGTAGGGGTTTAATGGCACAGGCAGGGAGCCCAGCCAACAACGAGTTGCAGTAATCCAGACGGGAGATGACAAGTGCCTGGATTAGGACCTGTGCCGCTTCCTGTGTAAGGCAGGGTCGTACTCTCCGAATGTTGTAGAGCATGAACCTGCAGGATCGGGTCACCGCCTTGATGTTAGCGGAGAACGACAGGGTGTTGTCCAGGGTCACGCCAAGGCTCTTCGCACTCTGGGAGGAGGACACAACGGAGTTGTCAACCGTGATGGCGAGATCATGGAACGGGCAGTCCTTCCCCGGGAGGAAGAGCAGCTCCGTCTTGCCAGGGTTCAGCTTGAGGTGGTGATCCGTCATCCATACTGATATGTCTGCCAGACATGCAGAGATGCGATTCGCCACCTGGTTATCAGAAGGGGGAAAGGAGAAGATTAGTTGTGTATCGTCAGCGTAGCAATGATAGGAGAGGCCATGTGAGGGTATGACAGAGCCAAGTGACTTGGTGTATAGGGAGAAAAGGAGAGGGCCTAGAACTGAGCCCTGGGGACACCAGTGGTGAGAGCACGTGGTGCGGAGACAGCTTCGCCACGCCACTTGGTAGGAGCGACCGGTCAGGTAGGACGCAATCCAGGAGTGAGCCGCGCCGGAGATGCCCAGCTCGGAGAGGGTGGAGAGGAGGATCTGATGGTTCACAGTATCAAAGGCAGCAGACAGGTCTAGAAGGACAAGAGCAGAGGAGAGAGAGTTAGCTTTAGCAGTGCGGAGAGCCTCCGTGACACAGAGAAGAGCAGTCTCAGTTGAATGACCAGTCCTGAAACCTGACTGGTTTGGATCAAGAAGGTCATTCTGAGAGAGATAGCAAGAGAGTTGGCTAAAGACGGCACGCTCAATAGTTTTGGAAAGAAAAGAAAGAAGGGATACTGGTCTGTAGTTGTTGACATCAGTGGGATCGAGTGTTGGTTTTTTGAGAAGGGGTGCAACTCTCGCTCTCTTGAAGACGGAAGGGACATAGCCAGCGGTCAAGGATGAGTTGATCAGCGAGGTGAGGTAGGGGAGAAGGTCACCGGAGATGGTCTGGAGAAGAGAGGAGGGGATGGGGTCAAGCGGGCAGGTTGTTGGGCGGCCTGCAGTCACAAGTCGCAAGATTTTATCTGGAGAGAGAGGGGAGAAAGAAGTCAAAGCATAGGGTAGGGCAGTGTGAGCAGGACCAGCAGTGTCATTAGACTTAACAAACGAGGATCGGATGTCGTCAACCTTCTTTTCAAAGTGGTTGACGAAGTCATCCACAGAGAAGGGAGGGGGGGTGGGGGGAGGATTCAGCAGTGAGGAGAATGTGGCAAAGAGCTTCCTAGGGTTAGAGGCAGATGCTTGGAATTTAGAGTGGTAGAAAGTGGCCTTGGCAGCAGAAACAGATGAAGAAAATGTAGAGAGGAGGGAGTGAAAAGATGCCAGGTCGGCAGGGAGTTTAGTTTTCTTCCATTTCCGCTCAGCTGCCCGGAGCTCTGTTCTGTGAGCTCGCAATGACTCATCAAGCCACGGAGCTGGAGGGGAGGACCGAGCCGGCCGGGAGGATAGGGGACACAGGGAGTCAAAGGATGCAGAAAGGGAGGAGAGGAGGGTTGAGGAGGCAGAATCAGGAGATTGGAGGGAGAAGGATTGAGCAGAGGGAAGAGATGATAGGATGGAAGAGGAGAGAGTAGTGGGAGAGAGAGAGCGAAGGTTGCGGCGGCGCTGTTACCATCTGTGTAGGGGCAGAGTGAGTAGTGTTGGAGGAGAGCGAGAGAGAAAAGGATACAAAGTAGTGGTCGGAGACATGGAGGGGAGTTGCAGTGAGATTAGTAGAAGAGCAACATCTAGTAAAGATGAAGTCAAGCGTATTGCCTGCCTTGTGAGTAGGGGGGACGGTGAGAGGGTGAGGTCAAAAGAGGAGAGGAGTGGAAAGAAGGAGGCAGAGAGAAATGAGTCAAATGTAGACGTAGGGAGGTTGAAATCCCCCAAAACTGTGAGGGGTGAGCCATCCTCAGGAAAGGAACTTATCAAGGCGTCAAGCTCATTGATGAACTCTCCAAGGGAACCTGGAGGGCGATAGATGACAAGGATATTAAGCTTAAATGGGCTAGTGACTGTGACAGCGTGGAATTCAAATGAGGAGATAGACAGATGGGTTAGGGGAAAAATTGAGAATGACCACTTGGGAGAGATGAGGATTCCTGTGCCACCACCCCTCTGACCAGATGCTCTCGGGTATGCGAGAACACATGGTCAGACGAGGAGAGAGCAGTAGGAGTAGCAGTGTTTTCAGTGGTAATCCATGTTTCCGTCAGCGCCAGGAAGTCGAGGGACTGGAGGGTAGCATAGGCTGGGATGAAGTCAGCCTTGTTGGCAGCAGAACGGCAGTTCCAGAGACTGCCTGAGACCTGGAACTCCAGGTGTGTGGTGCGTGCAGGGACCACCAGGTTAGAGAGGAAGCAGCCACGCGGTGTGAGGCGTTTGTGTAGCCTGTGCGGAGAGGAGAGAACAGGGATAGGCAGAGGCATAGTTGACAGGCTGTAGCAGATGGCTACAATAATGCAGAGGAGATCGGAATGAAATGAACTAAACATCTGGGAAAGGAGAGAGCAGGGCCTCCCTCACCAAAAAAAATATAACTCTCCCAACTTCCACCTCAGAAACTATAATTGTTTCACTGAACCACCCGAATAAAACTCTCCCAACTTCCACTTTAGAAATTAGAATTGTTGTAAACTACAGCGGTTCAATGTTTCAAGGAATAGACACAACTTACTTTATTCAGCTAACTAACTATGACGCCATAGCTAACTAGCATGCTAGCATCCAATAACACACAGTTTAGCACCAATACTTGGTTACAACAAACTACCAATAGTGTGTTAACACACTAAACAGATAATTCGTGTCCGTGTCTAGTTCTTTCATAACGCAGCAATAATTAAACGTTGGCTAGCTAGCACAAAGATATTGTATTTAGCTACTACAGTACAGCTAGCTGGTAGTGTTGGCTAGCTAGCAATGGCTGCTGTGTTGACTTTGTTTGAAAAACGGCGTCGCTGCGGAGGTGAGTTAGCTAGCTAGCTTCGTGCTACACCCGGCACCGCCCAATACAAAAGTAACCTACAATAACTACATACAACAACTACCCACAACAACCCACGATGCCTAGCTACAATACCCAACTACAATCTAAATACATAGTTTAAGCCTTACTCGACAAAGCCCAAGCTATGCATAAAGCCAAACTTACCCGACGCCAGCTGTCTGGGTGGTTTTCTGCAATCAGTAGCTGTAATTAAGTACACTAGCTACTAACTACCTAACGTTAATGCTTCAGATAATGAGGTTAGAAAAACAGCTGAATGGTAGGTAGCTAGCTGGCTTAATTACAGGTACTCTTAAGCGTGAAATAACATTGGAAACAACTATCCACCGTTGCTAAAAGTTACCAGTAGCTACCCGCTAGCTAGCTAGCTCTATCGGTTAATGCTTCAGATAATGAGGTTAGAAAAACAGCTGAATGGTAGGTAGCTAGCTGGCTTAATTACAGGTACTCTTAAGCGTGAAATAACATTGGAAACAACTATAATTACCTATAATTACCTACAATAACTACCTAAATAAACTACCTACAATATCTAACTACAATACCTACCTACAATCTAAATACATGGTTTAAGCTTTACTCAACACCATATAAGAAGCCAAGCTTACCTCCTGCTAGAGAAAACACAACCTCACCCGACGCCTGCAGAGTCTGAATATGGCAGAGGATGTACCACAAATGACTTAACATGCCTACTCTGAATGCATGATAACAGTCTAAAACTTCCTACAGACATTCCTTGTGGATGACAAGGGAACAATGTTCCATGACTGCTTCCTGTATGTAAAGCAAGATGAGAAGTGATGGCTGTTAAGTGAGGACAATGTCAATTATGAGAATGACATTTCTTCTCTCACATAGATACACAATGTAAAATCCCCTCAAGGTGATTTGTTCCTCTGTCAATGTTATGCTCCAGCCACTGAGTTTGTAATGCCGCCTTGTCATCCATCACTCTTATCTGGGATGACATAGGCAAGAAGTAAATAGGCCTTTCCTCTATATTTAGCATCCACCATCATTAGTAGAAAATCCTAAAAGCCGGACAATAGAGGATTGATTGCAGAGAATAATTCATCTACAATCCAAAAAGGTAGAGAGAAAAAGAAATTGTAAATCCACAATTGAGTTTATTATCCTAACCTTCATAAAAGTGACAAAGTGGCAGGGAGAAAAAGCATAAAAGATGCTTAGAATACAAGCTGCATTCTTTAGGTTGGTCTTGTTGTTCTGAGAGGTTTCTCTGTATTGGAACAGTGTAGTGTACTGTACTGTAGGTGTAAGCAGAGTTTTTGCTGCATGGATAGATAGAGTGTTGGTGTAACAAGCTCCCTGAGGCAGCCAGAGGGTTCATCTTTCAGGACGGAGGGTCCCGGGAGAAGAGCAGAACGGCATGTTGGGGGATCAGGAACCCAGCGCTGCTCACTGAATTCTGGAACGCTCCCAAACTCCCAACAGATTGTTTCTCGACTCGGAGTGGATATTGAGATAGCCCTCCCACCCAACTCTTATAGAACCCTGCAGCCTCTTTAGCTACTGCACTGTATGAAGGTGCTACAACCATATTGCTACAGAATGTGGGGTTGTTGACATACGATAGCGATGCATATTAAGTAACTTGAAGACATTGCTTAAAGAGGACACTAATGCTGCCATGACCTGTATTGAGCTTGGCGTTAGGTTAGCTCATATGGTTGAGCCGATTACCCTTTCAGGGTTAATTTCTCCATGGTGAAAACCCCACATGACACCATGCTGGCCCCTTTTAAACACCTATCACAATAAGGCAGCCACTCCACATAGCATCCATGCTTTTCTCTGTCGCAGCGTTCATGCAGTTGGCAGCAGGTAAATATTTTGAGACATGCAGAAGAGGTCAGGCGTTTCACCCATTCCCCTGTGAGGAGGACTGCACAAATGTCATCATCCACCACAGCTGTCACAGCCACACAAAAATACAGAATGAAAACAAAACAGAGATGAGAGCCGAGATATACAAATTAAATGACCTGACGTTCTCTATCTTTTATTTTGTTTTCCCCCTATGTATTTGGCAGAGGAGATAAGAAGGAAGGGTGATGTGGAGGAATACCAATCGCCAGCTGTGTTTATTCATTACTCTACCCATTGTGATAATCTAATGTTTATCTGATAAAGAAAGCTGTGGGCATAGGTGTTCCACAGGGGAAGTAAACTGGGTTTTTTGGAAGGGAAAAATACTGTGGCCTGTCTGTGCATCTGCATAAAAGTCCCCCCCCACCCCTCCTACTTCCTTAGCCTCCTGCACACACACCGAAGCCTAATCTTTTATTTAACAACCTGAATATCACAAATGAGTTTCTGCATCTTTATTTGTAACACTCAAAGGGGCCAATCATTATCTTTTAATTACCACTACCCAATATTGGGAGCCATTATAGGAAGATAATTAATCTTACACCATGGCAAACTAAAGAGACTGGGAGTGGGAGGGAGGGGGATTTGCACAAACAACAAGTTCATACATAGCAACTCTTTTGAGGTACATTATTTGCACACGAACAAACACTGAATAATGAATTAATGGAGCAGCCAACAGCCATAAAGAGACAGCATTGAATGATTATGGTACTAGATTAATTGGCTGTTCATTACATGTACACCCATTGTGTGTTCCTTACAAATCAGTCCAGAGCTTGTCTTGGACTGACATAAGTACCGGTACTCATTTTGGGTGCCGGTACTGTTTATATTTAGGTGCAGGAGCTCCACAATACTTTTGAGCTAATAGTCTATAAGAGGAACAGAAGCTCAAGCAGTAGAAAATTTGAGGTGCTGGTACTCATCTCCGGTGAGCTCCTGCCCAAGTCGAGCACTTGAATAGTCACATGTACAAACTATGTTGCAGATTGATTAAAAAGTAATATTTAATATCACTGTTAAAGGCCAATCTTCCATATTATTCTAAATAATCAAATATAAACAAATAATTGAATGAACCCACCTGAACTGACTAATTGCTGCAGACAACATAGTCGACATCATTTAATTTCACTCCCTATTAGCAGTACCCCTTTAAAACCACCTCTATCAAATCATAAGACCTGATGTTGACAATGCACATTTAAGTGACTGTACTAATCACATACAGTGGGGGAAAAAAGTATTTAGTCAGCCACCAATTGTGCAAGTTCTCCCACTTAAAAAGATGAGAGAGGCCTGTAATTTTCATCATAGGTACACGTCAACTATGACAGACAAAATGAGGGAAAAAAATCCAGAAAAACACATTGTAGGATTTTTAATGAATTTATTTGCAAATTATGGTGGAAAATAAGTATTTGGTCACCTACAAACAAGCAAGATTTCTGGCTCTCACAGACCTGTAACTTCTTCTTTAAGAGGCTCCTCTGTCCTCCACTTGTTACCTGTATTAATGGCACTTGTTTGAACTTGTTATCAGTATAAAAGACACCTGTCCACAACCTCAAACAGTCGCACTCCAAACTCCACTATGGCCAAGACCAAAGAGCTGTCAAAGGACACCAGAAACAAAATTGTAGACCTGCACCAGGCTGGGAAGACTGAATCTGCAATAGATAAGCAGCTTGGTTTGAAGAAATCAACTGTGGGAGCAATTATTAGGAAATGGAAGACATACAAGACCACTGATAATCTCCCTCGATCTGGGGCTCCACGCAAGATCTCACCCCGTGGGGTCAAAATGATCACAAGAACGGTGAGCAAAAATCCCAGAACCACACGGGGGGACCTAGTGAATGACCTGCAGAGAGCTGGGACCAAAGTAACAAAGCCTACCATCAGTAACACACTACGCCGCTAGGGACTCAAATCCTGCAGTGCAAGATGTGTCCCCCTGCTTAAGCCAGTACATGTCCAGGCCCGTCTGAAGTTTGCTAGAGTGCATTTGGATGATCCAGAAGAGGATTGGGAGAATGTCATATGGTCAGATGAAACCAAAATATAACTTTTTGGTAAAAACTCAACTCGTCGTGTTTGGAGGACAAAGAATGCTGAGTTGCATCCAAAGAACACCATACCTACTGTGAAGCATGGGGGGTGGAAACATCATGCTTTGGGGCTGTTTTTCTGCAAAGGGACCAGGACGACTGATCCGTGTAAAGGAAAGAATGAATGGGGCCATGTATCGTGAGATTTTGAGTGAAAACCTCCTTCCATCAGCAAGGGCATTGAAGATGAAACGTGGCTGGGTCTTTCAGCATGACAATGATCCCAAACACACCACCCGGGCAACGAAGGAGTGGCTTCGTAAGAAGCATTTCAAGGTCCTGGAGTGGCCTAGCCAGTCTCCAGATCTCAACCCCATAGAAAATCTTTGGAGGGAGTTGAAAGTCCGTGTTGCCCAGCGACAGACCCAAAACATCACTGCTCTAGAGGAGATCTGCATGGAGGAATGGGCCAAAATACCAGCAACAGTGTGTGAAAACCTTGTGAAGACTTACAGAAAACGTTTGACCTGTGTCATTGCCAACAAAGGGTATATAACAAAGTATTGAGAAACTTTTGTTATTGACCAAATACTTATTTTCAACCATAATTTGCAAATAAATTCATAAAAAATCCTACAATGTGATTTTCTGGATTTTTTTTTTCTCATTTTGTCTGTCATATTTGATATGTACCTATGATGAAAATTACAGGCCTCTCTCATCTTTTTAAGTGGGAGAACTTGCACAATTGGTGGCTGACTAAATACTTTTTTCCCCCACTGTAACCCATGTGGCGATCACATTTCTATGATGTACAGACATGAGACTTAATCATGTTTAAATAGTGTTGGGGAGTAGTTACACTATTTGTAGCCTACTATTTTAAGGTTAAATCATAACTGTACACTGAGAGGAGAACTATCTGACTCATTTATTGAAATGGCACCAGGGAAACTGGACTTGAAGGGTGGTGATGACAAATATGCAACCTCCGGAGGATAGAGTCATTTAGATTGATATATGCATATTTGGCAGACAATTCCCCTCTCATAAAAAAAATGAAATCCCCCCCAAAAAAATCTTCATCAGGTTCTTTTTTTGCAGACAAAAGATAACCTTGGGTCTTTTGTATTCAGTACAGATTACATTTTTAGCCTTAGTAAGTATCGACTCAGAGACACCCTATTTCAGCAGCATTCAAGATAGTGCTATTCCAATTCTTAGACGGTTGGTGAAGCATGATAAAACAATGAACCATCAATCATGGTCCGGTTTAGATATGACCAATAACTACATCCAAGTGGGATATTGAACTACGATACCACATGAACTTTAATACCACAGACCAGAGAGCTCACTGTACAGTAGGTGATGTGTCATATATGAAAACAATGAAGTCACACTGAGCAGGCTTGACCTTTACAACATATATCCCTCTGTATCCTGTGGGAAATTATCCCCTCTATATGGCAGAGAAGTATAGGCCTACCACAAAAAAAGGTAGATTAACTATAAAATATAAACAGTCCACATTTCCCCTTTCAAATATATATATATATATATATATATATATATATATATATATATATATATATATATATATATATATATATATATTTGTACAGTTGAAGTCGGAGGTTTACATACACCTTAGCCAAATACATTTAAACTCAGTTTTTGTCACGGATTCAGCCGAGGCTGCTCCTCCTCCTTGCTCGGGCAGGCTTCGGCATTCGTCGTCCCCGGAGTACTAGCTGCTGCCGATCGATGTTTCGGTGTTTGTCTTGTTTGGTCTTTATTGTTTACACCTGTTTCCCATTATGTTTTATTGTGTTCCCTTTATAACCCTCTGTTTCTCATTGTGTAGTGTGCGTAATTGTTTTGGTCTTTGCGGCAGTTGCCCATGTGTGCAGGTCTATCGCTGTTTGAGGTTGCCTGTGTACTTTGTATTTTTGCACTGCATCCAGTAAAGTTTCTGCCAGTAGCTCGGTGTCCTGCTCTTGACTTCGCCTACCGCATACACGTCGCTGTGACAGAATTACGCACCTTTAGACCTGGAGTCAGCAGGAGCGGCGGTGCCAGCTGGATCAATAGAAGAGCGCGTAGAACAACAAGCGGCTATGATCCAGGCTCTCGGCACCGCCATGGAACAGGTGGTAAAAACCGTGGAGCGATGGGAAAGAAGAAGTTGGTCTACACCTCCTCCTCCGATACCACCACCATCAGCTATGCCCATCGCTTCATCTCCGGGGTCCAGTGGGATTCGGCTCTCGCTCCCGAGGGCTTATGATGGCACAGCTGCCGGGTGTCAGGGTTTCCTGCTCCAGGTGGAACTCTCCCTGGCAACCATCCACCCGGCGCCCTCGGGATACGAGAGCGTGTCCGCCCTCATCTCCTGTCTGTCCGGCAAGGCGCTGGAGTGGGCCAACGCCGTGTTGGGGGGAATAGACGCCGCTACAGTCAACTATGCCGCTTCAGGGCAGTATTCAATCATCCACCAGAGGGTAAGGCGGTGGGTGAACGTCTATTCCACCTTCGACAGGGGAGGAGGAGCGCGCAGGAGTTCGCACTGGACTTCCGGACACTGGCTGCCAACGCGGGATGGAATGAGAGGGCCCTCATCGACCACTACAGATGTAGCTTGAGGGAGGACGTGCGTCTGGAATTGGCCTGTAGGGATACCAACCTAAACTTCGATCAACTGGTGGACATGTCGATTTGCCTGGACACCCTGTTGGCTGCCCGCGGACGTCCGGACTCGGGGCCGTCCATTCCATCCCCCAGCACTTCCGAGCCGACCCTGATGGAGCTCGGAGGTGCTGGTACTAGGAGAGAGACCAGAAGAGAGGCCGTCCCCTGCACCAACTGTGGCCGCAGAGGACACACTGCTGGTCGGTGCTGAGGAGGGTCTCCTCGGAATCGAGGCAGTAGGCCGCACACTGATGAGTCATTCCAGGTGAGTAGGCGCCCAACTCACCCAGAGCTCCCTGTTGCACATATGTGTATTAAAGTTGTGTTTCCCAAGGTTTCTCCTCATTCCCAGCATAAGGTGCTAGTCGATTCAGGGCAGCTGGGAATTTTATCGATCGCCATTTCACCCATAAATTAGGGATTCCTATAGTTCCAGGGGTTATATGCCCTTCCCTATCCATGCCCTAGATAGTCGCCCTTTGGGGTCTGGGTTGATTAGGGAGGTCACGGCGCCGCTCAGGATGAAAACGCAGGAGGGCCATGAGGAGATCATTCGGTTGTATTTGATTGACTCTCCTGCGTTTCCCATGGTGTTGGGGCTTCCCTGGTTGACGTCTCATGACCCCAACATTTCATGGCAACAGAGGGCTCTCAAGGGATGGTCTGATCAGTGTGTCGGGAGCTGTGTGGGTGTTTCCGTAGGGGCCACGACGGTGGAAAGTCCGAACCAAGTTCCCATCATGCACATTCCAAATATGCCGATTTGGCTCTCGCCTTCTGTATAAAGAAGGTGACTCAATTACCACCCCATCGACAGGGGGATTGTGCGATAAACCTCCAAGTAGGCGCTGCGCTTCCACGTAGCCATGTGTATCCTCTCTCTCAGGCGGAGACGGCGGCTATGGAAACATATGTCGCCGAATCGCGGAGACAGGGATACATACGGCCGTCCACTTCCCCTGCGTCCTCAAGTTAATTTTTTGTGAAGAAGAAAGATGGGGGTTTACGCCCGTGTATTGACTACCGTGGTCTCAATCAGATCACCATCAAATATAGCTATCCTCTCCCTCTGATTGCTAGTATGACGGAGTCATTACACAGGGCGTGATTCTTCACAAAATTGGATCTCAGGAGCGCGTACAACCTGGTGCGCATTAGGGAGGGAGATGAGTGGAAGACAGCATTCAGTACCACCTCGGGTCACTATGAGTACCTCGTCATGCCATATGGGTTAATGAATGCTCCTTCAGTCTTCCAATCGTTTGTGGATGAGATTTTCCGGGACTTACATGGACAGGGTGTAGTGGTGTATATTGATGACATTCTAATATACTCTGCTACCCGCGCAGAGCATGTGTCCCTGGTTCGTCGGGTGCTTGGTAGACTGTTGGAGCATGACCTGTATGCAAAGGCGGAGAAATGTCTGTTCTTCCAGGAGTCCATCTCCTTCCTGGGACACCGGTTGTCCACGTCAGGGGTGGCGATAGAGATTGACCGTGTTTCAGCCGTGCGCAATTGGCCGACTCCCTCCACGGTGAAGGAGGTGCAGCGGTTCTTGGGTTTTGCCAATTACTACCGGAGGTTTATCCGGGGCTTTTGGCAGGTAGCAGCTCCCATTACCTCCCTGCTAAAGGGGGGTCCGGTGCATCTGCAGTGGTCGGCTGAGGCGGACAGGGCTTTTAGGCATCTGAAGGACCTGTTTACCTCGGCTCCGGTGCTGGCACATCCGGATCCCTCTTTGGCATTCCAAGTTGAGGTGGATGCGTCCGAGGCTGGGATCGGTGCTGTACTGTCTCAGCGCTCGGGTACGCCACCTAAACTCTGCCCCTGTGCTTTCTTTTCTAAGAAGCTCAGTCCGGCGGAGCGCAATTATGATGTGGGGGACAGGGAGCTGTTAGCTGTGGTGCAAGCCCTGAAGGTGTGGAGGCATTGGCTTGAGGGGGCTAAACACCCTTTTCTCATTTTGACTGACCATCGTAACCTGGAGTACATCCGGGCGGCGAGGAGGCTGAACCCTCGCCAGGCTAGGTGGGCTATGTTTTTCACCCGATTTGTATTTACGCTCACCTATAGACCAGGGTCACAGAATGCTAAGGCAGACACCCTGTCCCGACTATATGACACAGAGGAGAGGTCTATTGAGCCTACTCCCATACTTCCGGAGTCTTGTCTGGTGGCACTGGTGGTATGGGAGGTTGATGCGGACATCGAGCGGGCGTTACGTACCGATCCTACTCCCCCACAGTGTCCAGAGGGTCGGAAGTACGTGCCGCTCGAGGTTCGTGATCGATTAATATATTGGGCTCACATGTCACCTTCCTCTGGCCATCCTGGTATTGGACGGATAGTGCACTGCCTTAGTGGAAAGTACTGGTGGCCCACTTTGGCTAAGGACGTGAGGGTTAATGTTTCCTCCTGCTCGGTGTGCGCTCAGTGTAAGGCGCCTAGACACCTACCCAGAGGGAAATTACAACCCCTACCCGTTCCACAACGACCGTGGTCTCACCTCTCGGTGGATTTCGTCACGGACCTTCCCCCCTCCCAGGGGAATACGACGATCTTGGTCGTTGTGGATTGGTTTTCAAAGGCCTGCCGTCTCATTCCTATGCCAGGTCTCCCTACAGCCCTACAAACTGCTGACGCCCTGTTTACACACATCTTCCGGCACTACAGGGTACCTGAGGATATAGTGTCTGATCGGGGTCCCCAGTTCACCTCTAGAGTCTGGAGGGCGTTTATGGAACGTCTGGGAGTCTCGATTAGCCTTACCTCAGGGTTTCACCCCGAGAGTAATGGGCAGGTGGAGAGAGTGAACCAGGATGTGGGTAGGTTTCTGAGGTCCTATTGCCAGGACCGGTAGGGGGAGTGGTCGGAATATATCCCCTGGGCAGAAATAGCCCAAAACTCACTTCGCCACTCCTCAACTAACCTTACGCCTTTTCAGTGTGTGCTAGGTTATCAGCCGGTCCTGGCACCTTGGCATCAGAGCCAGATCGAAGCCCCTGCAGTGGACGAGTGGTTTCGGCGCTCGGAGGAAACCTGGAACGCTGCGCATGTCCATCTACAGCGAGCGATCAGGCGGCAAAAGGCGAGCGCTGATCGCCACCGCAGTGAGGCTCCGGTGTATGCACCGGGAGATCGGGTCTGGCTCTCGACCCGAAACCTGCCCCTTCGCCTGCCCTGCCGGAAGCTGGGTCGGCGGTTTGTGGGGCCATTTAAAGTCCTGAGGAGATTGAACAAGGTATGTTATAGGTTACAACTGCCCATTAATTACTGCATTAACCCCTCGTTCCATGTGTCTCTCCTCAGGCCGGTAGTAGCTGGTCCACTCCAGGAGAGTGAGGTACGAGAGGCCCCTCCGCCCCCGCTGGACATCGAAGGGGCTCCGGCGTACTCAGTCCGTTCCATCTTGGATTTGAGGCGTCGGATGGGGGGCCTGCAGTATCTCATGGAGTGGGAGGGGTACGATCTGGAGGAACGCTGCTGGGTCCCTAGGAGGGACATCCTAGATCCCTCCATGTTGAGGGATTTCCACCGGAGTCATCCGACTCGCCCTGCTCCGCGTCCTCCTGGCCGTCCCCGAGGCCGGGGTCGGCGCACGGCTGGAGCCGCGCGTCAAGGGGGGGTACTGTCACGGATTCAGCCGAGGCTGCTCCTCGGATTCAGCCGAGGCTGCTCCTCCTCCTTGCTCGGGCAGGCTTCGGCGTTCGTCGTCCCCGGAGTACTAGCTGCTGCCGATCGATGTTTCGGTGTTTGTCTTGTTTGGTCTTTATTGTTTACACCTGTTTCCCATTATGTTTTATTGTGTTCCCTTTATAACCCTCTGTTTCTCATTGTGTAGTGTGCATAATTGTTTTGGTCTTTGCGGCAGTTGCCCATGTGTGCAGGTCTATCGCTGTTTGAGGTTGCCTGTGTACTTTGTATTTTTGCACTGCATCCAGTAAAGTTTCTGCCAGTAGCTCGGTGTCCTGCTCTTGACTTCGCCTACCGCATACACGTCGCTGTGACAGTTTTTCACAATTCCTGACATTTAATCCTAGTAACAATTCCCTGTCTTAGGTCAGTTAGGATCACCACTTTATTTTAAGAATGTGAAATGTCAGAATAATAGTAGAGAGAATGATTTCTTTCAGCTTTTATTTCTTTCATCACATTCTCAGTGGGTCAGAAGTTTACATACACTCAATTAGACTGAGAGACTGTGAGAGACTGTCACGTGACTTCCGTCTCGCTTCCGCATTGTCTCCGTGCTGCTCTGCTGTTTGTTGCTACTTGGCTACCTAACAAACTATTCACGTTTTACTTTTAATAAACGTTTAATCAATCTCTGTGTTCAACAAATTTACCAACTTTTTAGTTTTGTCCTCACTCATCTTTTTTCGTTAAACTTTTTCACCCCGGACGTTTATCCCGAGACAGAAGAGTCAGAAGAGTCTTTTTCCTGTGCGTTTTAGCTGCCAACTTTACGTTATTTTCCTTTTTTCCATCGCAACTTTTTTCCCTTATTCAACTTTTTTCACTCCGGACGCTTTATCTGGACATGGTTCATCAACATCTTCAACAGCCGAAGCTAAGTAGTAACATTAACATGATGTCTTCTAATTGCAGTCGCTGTACTCATAATATACAGGAGAATTCTCGCCTTACGGCGAGAATAGCTGTGCTACAAGCCCAGCTTCAGACGCAATCGTTAGGCAAGGGTAATATCAGTGTAGGAAAGGAAGAAACAGCGTCTGTGCCACCAGTAAGTACAGACAGTAATGTTAGTATAAATCCCCCCGCACAGTCCCCGCAGCCGGACAACTTTCTCATGGCTTCTGGAGGGAAATACTGTTGGAATGCTCAACCGGTGTCGCTCATTCAGCCGACAGAAACCTTCAACCGGTTTTCCCCATTATGTAGCGAGTCGGAGTCTGAGTCTGAGTCTTCTCTAGTCTCTACTCCTCCCGTTACGGGGTCTGAGACTCCGAAGGCTCCCACCATTAGCTCTGACAAATTGAAAACCCTAGTCATTGGCGACTCCATTACCCGCAGTATTAGACTTAAAACGAATCACCCAGCGATCATACACTGTTTACCAGGGGGCAGGGCTACCGACGTTAAGGCTAATCTAAAGATGGTGCTGGCTAAAGCTAAAACTGGCGAGTGTAGAGAGTATAGAGATATTGTTATCCACGTCGGCACCAACGATGTTAGGATGAAACAGTCAGAGGTCACCAAGTGCAACATAGCTTCAGCGTGTAAATCAGCTAGAAAGATGTGTCGGCATCGAGTAATTGTCTCTGGCCCCCTCCCAGTTAGGGGAAGTGACGAGCTCTACAGCAGAGTCTCAGCACTCAATCGCTGGTTGAAAACTGTTTTCTGCCCCTCCCAAAAGATAACATTTGTGGATAATTGGCCCTCTTTCTGGGACTCACCCACAAACAGGATCAAGCCTGACCTGCTGAGGAGTGACGGACTCCATCCTAACTGGAGGGGTGCTCTCCTCTTATCTACCAACATAGATAGGGCTCTAACTCCTCTAGCCCCACAGTGAAATAGGGTGCAGGCCAGGCAGCAGGCTGTTAGCCAACCTGCCAGCTTAGTGGAGTCTGCCAATAGCATAGTCAGTGTAGTCAGCTCAGCCATACCCATTGAGACTGTGTCTGTGCCTCGACCTAGGTTGGGCAAAACTAAACATGGTGGTGTTCACCCTAGCAATCTTATTAGGATAAAGACCTCCTCCATTCCTGCCATTATTGAAAGAGATCGTGATACCTCACATCTCAAAATAGGGTTACTTAATGTTAGATCCCTCACTTCAAAGGCAGTCATAGTCAATGAACTAATCACTGATCATAATCTTGATGTGATTGGCCTGACTGAAACATGGCTTAAGCCTGATGAATTTGCTGTGTTAAATGAGGCCTCACCTCCTGGTTACACTAGTGACCATATTCCCCGTGCATCCCGCAAAGGCGGAGGTGTTGCTAACATTTACGATAGCAAATTTCAATTTACAAAAAAAAAAATGACGTTTTCATCTTTCGAGCTTCTAGTCATGAAATCTATGCAGCCTACTCAATCACTTTTTATAGCTACTGTTTACAGGCCTCCTGGGCCATATACAGCGTTCCTCTCTGAGTTTCCTGAATTCCTATCAGACCTTGTAGTCATAGCAGATCATATTCTAATTTTTGGTGATTTTAATATTCACATGGAGAAGTCCACAGACCCACTCCAAAAGTCTTTCGGAGCCATTATCGACTCAGTGGGTTTTGTCCAACATGTCTCTGGACCTACTCACTGCCACAGTCATACTCTGGACCTAGTTTTGTCCCATGGAATAAATGTTGTAGATCTTAATGTTTTTCCACAAAATCCTGGACTATCGGACCACCATTTTATTACGTTTGCAATCGCAACAAATAATCTGCTCAGACCCCAACCAAGGAGCATCAAAAGTCGTGCTATAAATTCTCAGACAACACAAAAATTCATTGATGCCCTTCCAGACTCCTTCTGCCTACCCAAGGACGTCAGAGGACAAAAATCAGTTAACCACTTAACTGAGGAACTCAATTTAACCTTGCGCAATACCCTAGATGCAGTTGCACCCCTAAAAACGAAAAACATTTGTCATAAGAAACTAGCTCCCTGGTATACAGAAAATACCCGAGCTTTGAAGCAAGCTTCCAGGAAATTGGAACGGAAATGGCGCCACACCAAACTGGAAGTCTTCCGACTAGCTTGGAAAGACAGTACCGTGCAGTACCGAAGAGCCCTCACTGCTGCTCGATCATCCTACTTTTCCAAATTAATCGAGGAAAATAAGAACAATCCAAAATTTCTTTTTGATACTGTTGCAAAGCTAACTAAAAAGCAGCATTCCCCAAGAGAGGATGGTTTTCACTTCAGCAGTGATAAATTCATGAACTTCTTTGAGGAAAAGATCATGACCATTAGAAAGCAAATTACGGACTCCTCTTTGAATCTGCGTATTCCTCCAGGGCTTAGCTGTCCTGGATCTGCACAACTCGCGAGGGCCTGGGATCGGGAGAGACACTTAAGTGTTTTAGTACTATATCTCTTGACACAATGATGAAAATAATCATGGCCTCTAAACCTTCAAGCTGCATACTGGATCCTATTCCTACTAAACTGCTGAAGGAGCTGCTTCCTGTGCTTGGCCCTCCTATGTTGAACATAATAAACAGCTCTCTATCCACCGGATGTGTACCAAACTCACTAAAAGTGGCAGTGATAAAGCCTCTCTGAAAAAGCCAAACCTTGACCCGGAAAATATAAAAAACTATCGGCCTATATCGAATCTTCCATTCCTCTCAAAAATTTTAGAAAAAGCTGTTGCGCAGCAACTCACTGCCTTTCTGAAGATAAACAATGTATACGAAATGCTTCAGTCTGGTTTTAGACCCCATCATAGCACTGAGACTGCACTTGTGAAGGTGGTAAATGACCTTTTAATGGCGTCAGACCGAGGCTCTGCATCTGTCCTCGTGCTACTAGACCTTAGTGCTGCCTTTGACACCATCGATCACCACATTCTTTTGGAGAGACTGGAAACCCAAATTGGTCTACACGGACAAGTTCTGGCCTGGTTTAGATCCTACCTGTCGGAAAGATATCAGTTTGTCTCTGTGAATGGTCTGTCCTCCGACAAATCAACTGTACATTTCGGTGTTCCTCAAGGTTCCGTTTTAGGACCACTATTGTTTTCACTATATATTTTACCTCTTGGGGATGTTATTCGAAAACATAATGTTAACTTTCACTGCTATGCGGATGACACACAGCTGTACATTTCAATGAAGCATGGTGAAGCCCCAAAATTGCCCTCGCTAGAAGCCTGTGTTTCAGACATAAGGAAGTGGATGGCTGAAAACTTTTTACTTTTAAACTCGGACAAAACAGAGATGCTTGTACTAGGTCCCAAGAAACAAAGAGATCTTCTGTTAAATCTGACAATTCATCTTGATGGTTGTAAAGTCGTCTCAAATAAAACTGTGAAGGACCTAGGCGTTACTCTTGACCCTGATCTCTCTTTTGACGAACATATCAAGACTGTTTCAAGGACAGCTTTTTTCCATCTACGTAACATTGCAAAAATCAGAAATTTTCTGTCCAAAAATGATGCAGAAAAATTAATCCATGCATTTGTTACTTCTAGATTAGACTACTGCAATGCTCTATTTTCCGGCTACCCGGATAAAGCACTAAATAAACTTCAGTTAGTGCTAAATACGGCTGCTAGAATCCTGACTAGAACCAAGAAATTTGATCATATTACTCCAGTGCTAGCTTCCCTACACTGGCTTCCTGTTAAGGCAAGGGCTGATTTCAAGGTTTTACTGTTAACCTATAAAGCGTTACATGGGCTTGCTCCTACCTATCTTTCCGAGTTGGTCCTGCCGTACATACCAATACGTACGCTACGGTCACAAGACGCAGGCCTCCTAATTGTCCCTAGAATTTCTAAGCAAACAGCGGGAGGCAGGGCTTTCTCCTATAGATCTCCATTTTTATGGAACAGTCTGCCTACCCATGTGAGAGACGCAGACTCGGTCTCAACCTTTAAGTCTTTACTGAAGACTTATCTCTTCAGTAGGTCATATGATTGAGTGTAGTCTGGCCCAGGAGTGTGAAGGTGAACGGAAAGGCTGGAGCAACGAACAGCCCTTGCTGTCTCTGCCGGGCCGGTTCCCCTCTCCACTGGGGTTCTCTGCCTCTAACCCTGTTGCAGGGGCTGAGTCACTGGCTTGCTGGTGCTCTTTCATGCCGTCCCTGGGAGGGGTGCGTCACTTGAGTGGGTTGAGTTACTGACGTGATCTTCCTGTCTGGGTTGGCGCCCCCCCTTGGTTTGTGCTGTGGTGGAGACCTCTGTGGGCTATACTCGGCCTTGTCTCAGGATTGTAAGTTGGTGGTTGGGGATATCCCTCTAGTGGTGCGGGGCTGTGCTTTGGCGGAGTGGGTGGGGTTATATCCTTCCTGTTTGGCCCTGTCCGGGGGTTTCTTCGGATGGGGCCACAGTGTCTCCGGACCGCTCCTGTCTCAGCCTCCAGTATTTATGCTGCAGTAGTTTATGTGTCGGGGGCTGGGGTTAGTTGGTTATACCTGGAGTACTTCTCCTGTCTTATCCAGTGTCCTGTGTGAATTTAAGTATGCTCTCTCTAATTCTCTCGTTCTCTCTTTCTCTCTGAGAACCTGAGCCCTAGGACCATACGTCAGGACTACCGGGCATGATGACACCTTGCTGTCCCCAGTCCGCCTGGCCTTGCTGCTATTCCAGTTTCAACTGTTCTGCCTGCGGCTACGAAACCCCTACCTGTCCCAGACCTGCTGTTTTCAACTCTAAATGATCGGCTATGAAAAGCCAACTGAGAGACCTGAGCCCTAGGACCATACGTCGGGACTACCGGCCGTGGTGACTCCTTGCTGTCCCCAGTCCGCCTGGCCTTGCTGCTATTCCAGTTTAAACTGTTCTGCCTGCGGTTATGGAACCCCTACCTGTCCCAGACCTGCTGTTTTAAACTCTAATGATCGGCTATGAAAAGCCAACTGAGATTTATTCCTGATTATTATTTGACCATGCTTGTCACTTATGAACATTTTTGAACATCTTGGCATGGTTCTGTTATAATCTCCACCCGGCACAGCCAGAAGAGGACTGGCCACCCCTCATAGCCTGGTTCCTCTCTAGGTTTCTTCCTAGGTTTTGCCTTTCTAGGGAGTTTTTCCTAGCCACCGTGCTTCTACACCTGCATTACTAGCTGTTTGGGGTTTTAGGCTGGGTTTCTGTACAGCACTTCGAGATATTAGCTGATGTAAGAAGGGCTATATAAAATAAAATTGATTGATTGATTGATTGAATTAGTATTTGATAGCATTGCCTTTAAATTGTTTAACTTGGGTCAAACGTTTCGGGTAGCCTTCCACAAGCTTCCCACAATAAGATGGGTGAATTTTGGCCCATTCCTCCTGACAGACCTGGTGTAACTGAGTCAGGTTTGTAGGCCTCCTTGCTCACACACGCTTTTTCAGTTCTGCCCACAAATGTTCTATAGGATTGAGGTCAGGGCTTTGTGATGGGCATTCCAATACCTTGACTTTGTTGTCCTTGTCCTTGTTGCCATTTTGCTACAACTTTGGAAGTATGCTTGGGGTCATTGTCTATTTGGAAGACCCATTTGCGACCAAGCTTTAACTTCCTGACTGATGTCTTGAGATGTTGCTTCAATATATCCACATCATTTTCTTTCCTCATGATGCCATCTATTTTGTGAAGTGCACCAGTCCCTCCTGCAGCAAAGCACCCCCACAGCATGATGCTGCCACCCCCGTGCTTCACGGTTGGGATGGTGTTCTTCGGCTTGCAAGCTACCCCCTTTTTCCTCCAAACATAACGATGGTCATTATGGCCAAACAGTTTTTCAAAAAAGTATGATCTTTGTCCCCATGTGCAGTTGCAAACCGTAGTCTGGCTTTTTTATGGCGGTTTTGGAGCAGTGGCTTCTTCCTTGCTGAGCAGCCTTTCAGGTTATGTCGATATAGGACTCGTTTTACTGTGGATATAGATTATTTTGTACCGGTTTCCTCCAGCATCTTCACAAGGTCCTTTGCTGTTGTTCTGGGATTGATTTGCACTTTTCGCATCAAAGTACATTCATCTCTAGGAGACAGAACGCGTCTCCTTCCTGAGTGGTATGACGGCTGCGTGGTCCCATGGTGTTTATACTTGCGTACTATTGTTTGTACAGATGAACGTAGTACCTTCAGGCATTTGGAAATTGCTCCCAAGGTTGAACCAGACTTGTGGAGGTCTACAAAAAAATGTCTGAGGTCTTGGCTGATTTCTTTTGATTTTCCCATGATGTCAAGCAAAGAGGCACTGAGTTTGAAGTTAGGCCTTGAAATACATCCACAGGTACACCTCCAATTGACTTAAATGATGTCAATTAGCCTATCAGAAGCTTCTAAAGCCATGACATCATTTTCTGGAATTTTCCAAGCTGTTTAAAGGCACAGTCAACTTAGTGTATGTAAACTTCTGATCCACTGGAATTGTGATACAGGGAATTATAAGTGAAATAATCTGTCTGTAAACAATTGTTGGAAAAATGGCTTGTGTCATGCACAAAGTAGATGTCCTAACCGACTTGCCAAAACTATAGTTTGTTAACAAAACATTTGTGGAGTGGTTAAAAAATGAGTTTTAATGACTCCAACCTAAGTGTATGTAAACTTCCGACTTCACCTGTATATACAGTGCATTCAGAAAGTATTCAGACCCCTTGATTTTTTCCACATTTTGTTACGTTACAGCCTTATCAATCTACACACAATATCCAATTTTCTGAGAACATTCCTTTTTCACCTCAGGGCAAGATAGAAAAGCTATAATTTATCTTGGAAAAGACAACAACAACACTGAAAACAAATGGGCAAGATGTGGGATGGCACTTGAGGCAAATGGTTCAGAGGTTTGACAGCCCTGTGGCAATTTGTCAGTGTCATTTTCCACAAGCGTCTCTATATGCTATCCCCACAAACATTTCATACAGGAAATAATTCATCCAGAAGAAAGGGTGAGAGAGCGCCATCGCTGAATTAGCTATGAGTTATCTCCTCAATAACTTCTAATCAGACTGCCGCCGTTTCCTCCAGTGTAAACAAAAGTAATTACAGTAGATGTGATGGAGGGAGAGAAGGAGACAGCTTCTGCATGCTCAGGACCAGTGTCGAGCTAGCTAGCTAGCTGGTGCTGTAGAGCGGAACACTTTAATTAGGGCCAGACTAGCCCAGCACTACTGAATGAGCCTGACAATAGCAGACGTTTCACTTTCTAAAATAAGGCCTGCTGTGCTGCAGTTGTTGTTACCTTTTTTTATATTGGCCTTGAGATTCACTTTAACGAAAATGTAGAAACGCTGTTTGGAGAAAAGGCTTGGAATCCTGTATCTTATATGGTTTGATGTGATCATGATAAAGGTGAGGTAGTTGGTACTAATTACTATTATTTACTAATTCAGTTCAAACTAAACTACAATAACAAAACAGAACTATTAGGTTGGGTGGGGGACTCAGGTGCAGAGACGGACACACGGACAAAGAGGGTGGATTAGGATGTAATTTATTCAGCGTGTCTTGGCAGAGAGAAGCAGTTCAGGGTGGAGTAGCTTCAGGCCGGGGTAGGAGCTGAGTAGGGTGGAGAGCCAGTAGTCCAGAGAGCTGGATGACGAGGATATCAGACAACAGAGGAGCAGGTTGCGGCGTGGGAATGGCAGGCAGGCAGGCAGCAGGAACAGACGGGATCTGGTCGAAGGAGAGACAGGTTACAAATGTGGCAGAAACAACTATAATACTGAGAGAGTACAACTAAACTGAGATTTGCTGTACGGAGCCAAGTTACCACAGGTAGTGTAGGAACGAACTGGCGCTGGAGAGGTGTCCAGCCCGGGTAGATAACTGCTGGTTGATTGATGACAATGAGCCGCAGCTGGAAGTAACGGAGCATGAGAGAGAATGGCCACGCCCCCTGACCTAGATCCTCTGACTGGGCTGCACAGCAGGGGGAGACAGACACAGACCACACACACACACAGGGGAAAAAAGGAACAGGGAAACAAGCGGGAACCGGACCAACAGTGCCGAACCGTAACAGTACCCCCCTCAACGGGCGCCACCCGCGACCCACCCGGTTTGTCAGGGTGGTCCCTATGGAAGTCAGCCACCAGCTGCGGATCCAGTATAAATCGTCGGGGAATCCAGGACCTCTCCTCGGGACCGTATCCCTCCCAGTCCACCAGGTACTGAAGCCCTCTACCACGCCTCCGGACGTCCAGCAGTCTCCGCACCGTGTAGGCTGGATGGTCGCACAATACGCGGTGGCGGAGGGGGATCCCCAGGCGGACACAAAGGGCTGGAGGAGACCAGCTTCAGCTGGGACACGTGAAATGTAGGATGGACTCTCATGGCCTGGGGAAGCTTCAACCGAACAGCCGAAGGGTTGATGATGGAGTCGATCTCGAAAGGACCCAAATACCGGGGCGACAGCTTACGGGAGTCAGTGCGCAGGGGGATGTTGCTGGAGGAGAGCCAGACTCGCTGACCAGGCTGGAACTGGGGAGCGACTACCCTGTGCCTGTCCGCCACCCTCTTGTTACGCTCTGCTGTCCGTAGAAGGGCCTCACGGGTGTCCACCCACACCTTGCGGCAGCGACGAAGGTTATCCTGAACTGACGGGACGGCTAACTCCCTTTCTTGAGACGGGAACAATGGCGGTTGATACCCCAAAGCCGCCTCAAAAGGTGAGAGGCCGGTGGCAGATGAGGTGAGGGAATTGTGGGCATATTCGACCCACGGGAGATGTTTGGCCCAGGTGGACGGGTTCTGGGATGTCACACAGCGTAGAGCAGCCTCCAGGTCCTGATTGGTCCTCTCAGTCTGGCCATTGGATTGGGGATGGAAACCTGATGAGAGACTGACAGAGGCACCCAGAGCCGAACAAAACTCCTTCCATACCCGAGAAATGAACTGTGGACCTCTATCGGACACTATGTCCACAGGGATTCCATGGGGACGGAATACATGTAGGACAAAGAGGTCGGCTGTCTCACTGGCAGACGGTAATTTTGGTAATGCAACAAAATGGGCAGATTTAGAGAATCTGTCCACGATGGTGAGTATGGTGTCCTTACCCTCAGACATAGGAAGTCCAGTGACGAAGTCCAAGGCCACGTGAGACCAAGGACGACTCGGGACTGGGAGAGGCCGCAGCAGGCCCGAAGGAGCCCTGTGGGAAGCCTTACTTTGGGCACAGATGGAACAGGCCGCCACGTACTCCCGGACGTCAGCCTCGGCGGATGGCCACCAAAAGTGCCTCTTAAGTAGCGACAGTGTACGGTTCATACCAGGGTGGCAGGAGAATCGTGAGGTGTGGATCCAGTTGAGCACTTGCGGCCGCACGGCTGCGGGAACATAGAGAAGGTCGGGGGGCCATCGGCCGGTCCAGGTTCCAACTCTTGTGCCGATCGGACGAGGGACTCGATTTCCCAGTGAACAGCCGCCACCAAACAGGAAGCGGGCAGAACAGGTTCAGGATTGCTGAAGTCTTCATTGTCTGTAAACTGGCGAGAGAGAGCATCAGGCTTGACATTACGTGTGCCAGGACGATATGTTAAAATAAACTTGAACCTGCTGAAGAACAGAGCCCATCTGGCCTGGCGGGAGTTCAGCCTCTTGGCTGACTGGATGTAAGCCAGGTTCTTGTGGTCTGTCCAGACTATGAAGGGTTGCTCTGCTCCGTCTAGCCAGTGCCTCCACTCCTCCAACGCCAACTTGACAGCAAGCAACTCCCGGTTACCCACGTCGTAGTTCTTCTCAGCAGGGGTCAATCTCCTGGAGAAAAAGGCCACAGGATGGAGCTTCTGGTCCGTGGGGGAACGTTGTGACAGGACTGCCCCCACCCCCGAATCAGAGGCGTCCACTTCCACAATAAACTGCAAACTAGTGTCTGGATGAATAAGAACAGGTGAGGTGGTGAATAGTTCCTTCAATGTACTCACAGCTGACTCGGCCTCAGGCGTCCACAGGAATGGCACCTTAGGGGAGGTGAGCTTGGTCAGGGGGCAACCACTCGGCTGAAACCCCTGATGAAGCGGCGGTAGAAGTTGGCGAAGCCCAGGAAGCGTTGTAGCTGCTTCCGAGACGTGGGTGTGGGCCACTCCACAACCGCTCTGATCTTGTCAGGGTCTGGTGACACTTGTCCCCGCTCGATAATAAAGCCCAAAAAGGGGACGGACTGCCGGTGGAACTCACATTTTTCTGCTTTCACATACAGTTTATTTTCCATGAGGCGTTGGAGAACCAGACGGACGTGGGAGACGTGTTCATCCTGTGACTTAGAGAATATTAGAATGTCATCCAAATAGACAAACACAAAACGGTGTAGAAAATCCCTCAACACATCGTTAACCATGGCCTGAAACACTGCTGGGGCGTTAGTGAGACCGAATGGCATGACTAGGTATTCAAAGTGTCCGAGAGGGGTATTGAACCCAGTCTTCCATTCGTCTCCCGGCCTGATCCTAACGAGGTGGTAAGCGTTACGTAGGTCGAGTTTGGTAAACACGGTGGCACCATGAAGGGGTTCGAATGCTGAGTTGATGAGAGGCAGGGGGTACGTATTTCTGACTGTGATGTTATTAAGTCCTCTGTAGTCAATGCAGGGGCGTAATGTTTTGTCCTTCTTCTCAACAAAAAAGAACCCAGCACCAACAGCGGAAGATGAGGGACGAATGATGCCAGAGGTTAGGGAGTCGCCTATGTAGGTTTCCATAGCTTCTCTCTCAGGACGGGACAGATTGAAAAGCCGACTGGACGGCAAAGGGGCTCCAGGCAGTAACTCAATAGCGCAATCGTATGGCCTATGAGGTGGTAGTGAGAGTGCTTTGGATTTACTGAATACCTCGGCCAGGTCCAGGTACTCCTCAGGGACTGAAGAGAGGTCTGGGGTTTTGACAGGGGAAGCAGGGGAACCTACCGAGGGCGGAATAGCCGACCCAAGGCAAACAGAATGGCAGTGAGTGCTCCAACTGTGTATTTTGTGGTTTTGCCAGTCAATATGGGGGTTGTGAATGCTAAGCCAAGGGAAACCGAGGATAAGGGGGGAGGCCGAGGAGGAGACTACTTTAAACTGGATGGTTTCTTTGTGATTGCCGGACAGCATGAGAGAAACGGGGACAGTTTGATGGGTGATGTTGGCAAACTGATGGCCGTCAATAGCGGTTACTGTTATAGGCTTAGGCAGGGGCTTAACAGGGATCTCAGCCTGAGTGACCAGGTTAACGTCAAGGAAACTATCCTCAGCACCCGAGTCGATGAGAGCAGCTAGTAGGAGAGATAGATTCCTGAACTGGACTGTAGCTGGGATAACTAGACGGGGTGCTGTGGGCATTGAGTCAGGTGTAGCACTCGCAAGTATGCCCACTTTTACCTGCGAGCTTGGTCTTTTGGGCGAACCGGACAGTTAACCAGGAAATGAGTGCGGTCCCCACAGTACATGCACTCACCAGCCCGCATGCGCCGTTCCTTTTCGGCAGGGGACAGACGAGCACGGCCCAGCTGCATGGGCTCGTCTAGTTCCGTGGAGGGATCCGCTGCGGTGTGGACCCGACCGCCCCTCTCCTGTCTCCTCTCCCGTAGCCTGTTGTCTATTCGTGTAGCAAGGGAAACGAGAACATGAAGGTTAGCAGGCTCATCACGAACAGCTAGTTCATTCTTAATCGTGTCACTTAGACCGTTAACAAACGCTCCCTGAAGAGCTTCGTCATTCCACTTGGAATCGGCTGCCAAGGTCCAAAAATCAATGGCGTATTCAGCCACGCTACCCGTGCCCTGTCGTAGCTTCAATAGTCTCTTTGTGGCGGTCCCGGCATGGTCCGGGTGATCAAACACAACTTTCAATTGAGAGGAAAAATCGTCAAACGACAGGCTGGCAATCTGCTGAGTAGAACAAGCCGCTTCTGCCCAAATCAAAGCTTTGCCCCTCATTAACCCCAGTGCGTAATGTACCTTTGAGGATTCCGTGGAGAAAGACAGGGGCTTCTGTTGGAACACCAAGCGGCACTGAAGCAGGAAACCACGGCATTTGTTCAGGTCCCCGGTGAAAGGTTCGGGTGAGGTTGTAGGGGGTTCCCGAAGGGCAGGAGCGGAAGCCGAGCCTGGAGCCACTGTAGGAGGAACAGGCGGAGGAGAAGCAGAGGGAGGAAGGGTAGTGAGTGTTACCAGGTTAGCTACCTGAGAGGTGAGATGAGATACTTGATCCAACAACTGCTGGTTGTTATCCACAAGAGTCCGGATGAGTTGGTCGTGTTGTCCCAATAACATTCCCTGTGAATGGAGGGCGCGTTGTACGCCATCACCCGTTGTTTCATGTGGCATCTCTGCTGAGTCCATGTTTGGCCAGTTCGTTCTATTAGGTTGGGTGGGGGACTCAGGTGCAGAGACGGACACACGGACAAAGAGGGTGGATTAGGATGTAATTTATTCAGCGTGTCTTGGCAGAGAGAAGCAGTTCAGGGTGGAGTAGCTTCAGGCCGGGGTAGGAGCTGAGTAGGGTGGAGAGCCAGTAGTCCAGAGAGCTGGATGACGAGGATATCAGACAACAGAGGAGCAGGTTGCGGCGTGGGAATGGCAGGCAGGCAGGCAGCAGGAACAGACGGGATCTGGTCGAAGGAGAGACAGGTTACAAATGTGGCAGAAACAACTATAATACTGAGAGAGTACAACTAAACTGAGATTTGCTGTACGGAGCCAAGTTACCACAGGTAGTGTAGGAACGAACTGGCGCTGGAGAGGTGTCCAGCCCGGGTAGATAACTGCTGGTTGATTGATGACAATGAGCCGCAGCTGGAAGTAACGGAGCATGAGAGAGAATGGCCACGCCCCCTGACCTAGATCCTCTGACTGGGCTGCACAGCAGGGGGAGACAGACACAGACCACACACACACACAGGGGAAAAAGGAACAGGGAAACAAGCGGGAACCGGACCAACAGTGCCGAACCGTAACAAGAACATTTACAAACAAAAACTAAGTTGAAATAGGAACAATATGATTCTTCATTGTTCAATAGGGAGGACCAGTGAGTTGAAGTTGACTGGTGGCTACTGTAGTTGAACCAGTTTAGAGGTGGTTGGTGAACAGATGGCTCCTGTCTGAGTAGGGAGTACTCAGCTGAAGATGAATACAACACACATCATATTCAGATACCAATTTCTTTGTGTTACTAAGATCTTCAGTGGAGTCACAGCATCACTGAGAATGATGCAATATATCCTGATCTAAAACCAGTGGAGCATTTCTATGGAAATTGAGAAAACTAGCCGTTGCAAATGATCAAAACGTTGCTGGCCATTATGACTCTTATACATTGTGTTAGGAACACAACTAGCCAGCCTACAAATAACTATACTTGGAGTTTTAGGCCTGTCTAGCTGTTCCATAACCTGTCTGAATGACTATTTCACATGAAAGTAAGCATAAGTGACTAAGGTGTTGTATGCATGACCCTAGCCCTTCTCATGACTCCAAATGCTACAGCATTGGAGTCATTCCACATCCCTTTTGATTACTTGACGTGATTATTAAAGTGTGAAATGCTCAATCTATAAACAATTGATCCTTGATTGCGATACGTTTTTGGAAACCTTGAACACTCAGTTTAACCTAATTATCATTACATTTACATTTTAGTCATTTAGCAGACGCTCTTATCCAGAGCGACTTACAGTTAGTGAGTGCATACATTTTTCATACTCATCATCATCATCCAAAAATAACTTTACAAATTAAAAAGATACACTTACTGTTAGCCGTTTTACCACATACTTTTTTTTAGTTCCCGCCCAAGTTTCTATTAGCTCAGGAAGTGCAACGCAGTGACATGAAAGTAGAGTTTTCGATGTTCCCGAAGCCGTATTGCACGCGGTGATTAGACATGGGTAGACGCAGTTAGACAGAGCATCGGGACAGCTGTACACATTGGTTACCCACTGTGGTCAATTATTAAACTGAGAACCCTATGGCTATATGGCCTTTGGTTTTCAAGAGCTAGTATGTTCCTAAGAACACAGCTTACATACCAGGATCCAGGGTGAGCTCTGTCCTGACTCTCTAGTCCGCCAGCCCAAGCAGGTTGCAATGTTCCTAGATGGTGACCAAAATAATATGAATCTATACAAAAGAAAACAAAAAGGAATTCCATAACAAAAATGTATCAAACAAATAAGAGAAGACCCTGCTAGACCAGAAGGCTACTCAATCCACCTCTCCCTCTGCCATCACCTGCCAATCCCTAGTCTCTCTAGACAGATGTGCATCCCACAATGTACCAATCTTGGGAGACGCGAGAAGATGGCGGTGAGTGCAGACGGGATTTTATCTTGCTCCGAGTAACCTTAACTTTTATCCCTCTCAAATGTACTTAAATGTAACAAAACCCGGTTTATAGTAATCACAACAGAGAACAACGTCAGTAGACTGCTAATTTGATCTGAAACTTGGCAAAATGGAAGAAAAAAATGTGAGAAAGAGCAAAGGGAGGAGAAGGCAGTGGCTAGCTGAGCACTCATACACCGGAGAGAAACAGCCACCTGACTCCTCAGGAGAAGAAATTGAGGAATCTGGACATTCGGTTGATTCAGAAACTCCAGCCAATAGTCCTGGACCCAAAAAGACACAGAAAGAATTGTCTTTGCGCGAACTCCAGGTCAACATAATCGAAGCTGTCACTGCAAAGATAAACGAAAGAGCCGATGGGCTGGAGAAAATGATACGCGAAAACACATCAAAGATCGTTGACCTCGAGACCTCTCTGAATCATGCATACGAGTGTATAGAAGAGCTTAAACGTGCAAACACTGCAACCTCTGATAAATGCACTGCACAGGAGAAGACCATTGCTGACATGCAAGAGCGCTTGTCAACAGCAGAGCGATACCGGAGAAGGTGGGGTCTACAGCTTTACGGTGTCCCCGAGGACCAGGGTGAGAATGTGAAGCACATAGTAAGTGACATCTGTAACCGTGTGGCTCCGGACATCCCCGAAGGATATATGGATATAGCTGTGGATGTCGCTCATCGTATTGGGAAGAAGCAAGATGCCATCGGCAGCCGCTCGATCATCATCCAGTTCGCTTTCCGCACAGCGAGAGATGCAGTTTGGAAGAAAGCAAAGGAAAGCGCCTTTCTGAAAGAGAGAAAATGTAGATTTGGTGAGGACCTGACTGCTGCAAACAAGGCAGCAAAGGCTAAGTTGTGGCCTCTCGTCCAAAAGGCCCGAAATCAAGGAAGTGCATACTACAGGGGAATCAGAGCCTTTTTCGCAGACTGAAAATAAATTAGACCGGGTTGATTTGCTCTGCCGGTAGGCTTACAAGGTAGCCCATTCCCCACAACAAACTGAGCGTTCTAGTTTTGAATTCTGGTGTTATGGTTTACAAGTTAAGACATATGTTAATACATTTATGAAGCACCTTTTATAGAGAGGGTAGAGTTGAGATTGCATAGGATTTTCCTTTCTATTTTGTATATATGGATTAGAAGTTTATGTCAATCAATGCCAGGGGGATACGAAACCTGTTGAAGAGGAAAGCTTTTTTTTTTTTTTGTAAGGACTGCAAAGCAGATCTTGTATTCATTCAAGAAACACATTCATGCAAAGAGGATTTTTTGAGAAATCAGTGGGGTAGTGACATTTTCTTGGCCCACGGAGCTAATCATTCAGCTGGGGTTGCAATTTTAGCACACAATTTCAAAGGGACATTTTTGTTTACTCAAATGCACACCAATAGACATTGGCTAGTAGCGGTCATCAACCACATGGACAGATTATTTGTGTTGTGTAATGTAAATGTAAACTGTTCTAGTTCTCCAAATAACTTACTTCTAGAGGAAATTGTTAAATGTCTTCTGAGAAAATATCCATCCAGTCAGATTATAGCTGGTGGGGATTTTAACATGGTTTATTATGAGACTGATAGATTGCCCCATAGGCCTAACATTGGTGTGAACAAATTGGTGAATTTCTGCCAAAGCCTGGACTTAATTGACATATGGAGAGTTAAAATCCCTGGAGAGAAACAGTACACATGGAGTAATAGAGATCGTTCACTACAATCAGGAATTGACTTGTGGGTGATAACCTCTGTAGAGGTAAAAATACTGGCTGCAGTCCTGACGGATCATGAAGTCATATGGCTGACTATGAGAATGTGCAGTAATGATGATAAGAAATACTCTGGTGGTTTTTGGAAATTGAATAACTCATTGTTATTGCATGATGATTGAAAAAATGTGATTAAGAATCTAATTTCTGTTTACTGGAATTTAGCTACCTCTAATGCAGAATATGGGAAATATTGGGAAGTGCTGAAATTTAAAATCCGCTCAACCTGTATTACTTACGGTAAACGGCTTGCTTTAAGGAGATGTGAGGTAGCTGAGCTCTCTAAGAAAATTGCTGATATCACAGAGATTGAGCATCTTGATCTTAATGAAAAAGCTAAATTGAATGATTTACAGAATCAACTAGATACATTTTATGAGGAAAAGGCTAGAGGAGCCTTCATAAGATCCAGAAAACAATGGCTTGAAAAAGGCGAAAAGAACAGTAGATCTTTTTTAATTTGGAAAAGAGGAGAGGGGAACTCAACACACTTCGGAAATTTAAGATTAATGAAGTAACCTCTGAGGATAGAGGATATCTCACTGGTCATCCCCAAAGCCAACACCTCCTTTGGCCGCCATTCCTTCCAGTTCTCTGCTGCCAATGACTGGAACGAATTGCAAAAATCTCTGAAGCTGGAGACTCTTATCTCCCTCAATAACTTTAAGCATCAGTTGTCAGAGCACCTTACCGATCACTGCACCTGTACACAGCCCATCTGAATTTAGCCCACCCAACTACCTCATCCCTATATTGTTATTTATTTTGCTCTTTTGCACCCCAGTATCTCTATTTGCACATAATCTCTTGCACATCTAGCATTCCAGTGTTAATACTATTGTAATTATTCTGCACTATAGCCTATTTATTGCCTTACCTCCATAACTTGCTACATTTGCACACACTGTATATATATTTTCTGTTGTATTTCTGACTTTATGTTTTTTACCCCATATGTAACTCTGTGTTGTTTTTATCGCACTGCTTTGCTTTATCTTGGCCAGGTCGCAGTTGTAAATGAGAACCTGTTCTCAACTGGCTTACCTGGTTAAATAAAGGTGAAATAAAATAAAATAAAATAGAGAGTTGGTATCAGACTTTACCACTAAGTTTTATGAGAATCTTTACACCTTAGATAACAGTTTGAGTGACTCTAAGGAGCTCCTTGATTCTATAGAGAATGTTAACTCTGTTAGTGAAGAATTCAATTGATCTTGTTGTGAAGATTTATCCATTATGGACATCCAATATGGGGTAGGTCAATAAAAAAATAACAAGTCTCCAGGTTGTGATGGATTAACCTCTGAATTTTACAAAACCTTCTCTGAAGAAATAGCACAATTCTTACTTGAAAACTTTAAAGAGGCTATAAAGAAGGGAGAACTACCTGCCTCTCTGAAACAAGGGGTTATTACTCTTATACCTAAACCACAAAAGGATCTCTTAATTATTGATAATTGGCGTCCAATCACACTCCTAAATAACGACTACAAAATTATAGCCTCAATCTTTGCGAAAAGGTTAAAGTTGTGCTTGAATGATCTGATTGATGAAAGTCAATCAGGGATTATGAAAGGGCTCCATATATCTAATAATCTGAGGCTGGTGTTAGATTTGGTTGAGTATTGTGATCTATTGGATGACTCCCCTGTTATCTTATTTTTGGATTTTCAGAAAGCATATGATACCGTAAGTCACAATTGTATCTTTGATTGTCTTAAGCATTTGAAGTTTGGTAATTTTTTTGTTGATGCTATTAGAACTATGTATAATGGTAGCAATAGCTGCATCAAACTCTGTCATGGAACATCCTCAAGGTTTAACATTTACAAACGAATACGACAAGGTTGTCCAATCTCACCTTTTTTTATTTTTGTTAGTTTCTCAAACCTTATGCTCATTAGTTTATCAAAGTCAATTTGAAGGCATTACATTCCAGGCCAGAGAGATCAAGATATCCCAACTGGCGGACGACACCTCACTTTTTTTGCAAAATGTGTCATAAGCTAGATTAGCATTGGATATTGTGAAGCAGTTCTCCAAAATCTCAGGTTTGGTATTAAATCTTTCCAAATGTGAGATGTTTGTTCTGAAAGGAGCTGTCAATCCAGCAGATTGTAACATCTCTGAAAAAGATACTGTAACCTGCCTCCGTGTAAAGATCACCAAAAATCTTAAGGCTGTGAATGATCTTAATTTGAATCCTGTAACTGAATCTATCAAAAATAAATGTTCCTCATAGTTAGGGAGGGATTTAAGTCTTCAAGGGAGGGTGATTTTATCCAAAGCTGATGGGCTATCTCGTGCATCCTATCTTTTTTCATCTATTGACATTCCCAAATCCACTTGCTGTACCTTAGATAGGGTATTGTACAACTTCATATGGAAAAACAAGCCACATAAGATAAAAAGAGATGTTATCACCAACAGGGTTTGTGATGGCGGTCTAAATGTCTTAGACTTCACTCTCTTTAATCAGATATCAAAAGTCAACTGGGTTAAAAGGTACTTTAAAAATCCTCATAGTTTCTGGAATATTATACCTCATTTTGTTTTTCAGAAGCTCGGAGGGCTTCATTTTTTACTACAATGTCCCTATATTGTGGGTAAACTTCATGTGAAATTGGCAGCTTTTCACAAGCAGGCTTTAATGTGCTAGGCTTTGCTGTATAAACACAACTTTTCACCTCATAAATGTTTTATATGGAATAATGGGTCGATATTACATAGAAACAAGATGTTATTTTCCTGTAACTGGTTCTCGAAAAACATTGTCCTTGTCAGCCAATTAGTTAGTATTAGTGGGAATCTATTTACACGGAGAGAATTTATGGAAAGATACAACTTTGAGGTTTCAAGCAAGGAATATGACACTGTACCTAGTAGGATAAAATGTTTACTTCAGAATAATGCATATTTTGGAACATCTCCTATTGTAAGCGATATCCAAGTGAATGGCATAGGTTTACTAGATAAGAAATTCAATAATCATTTTTTAAGGGATATTTTCTACAGGAATTCTATTCCTTCTGCTATATTTTATTGGGCTTCATCGTTTGATGTAAACTGGCGCCGTGCTTGGCTCACTCCACACAAATTTATGCTGACCAATAAAGTAAAGGAGATCTCCTTTAAGATTATAGATAGATTCTACCCGTGTAATAGCCTGATTTCTAAATATATACCTGATGTTACTAGTGAATGCAGTTTTTGTGAACTAGAAACTGAATCTATTGAACACTTATTGTGTAATTGTTTACATAGTGAGGTGTTCTGGACTGATGTACAACTATATCTTGGCAACAAAATGCATACAACCATTGAAATACAGTGAGGGAAAAAAGTATTTGATCCCCTGCTGATTTTGTACGTTTGCCCACTAACAAAGACATGATCAGTCTATAATTTTAATGGTAGGTTTATTTGAACAGTGAGAGACAGAATAACAACAAAAAAATCCAGAAAAACGCATGTCAACATTTTTATAAATGGATTTGCATTTTATTGAGGGAAATAAGTATTTAACCCCTCTGCAAAACATGACTTAGTACTTGGTGGCAAAACCCTTGTTGGCAATCACAGAGGTCAGACGTTTCTTGTAGTTGGCCACCAGGTTTGCACACATTTCAGGAGGGATTTTGTCCCACTCCTCTTTGCAGATCTTCTCCAAGTCATTAAGGTTTCGAGGCTGACGTTTGGCAACTCTAAACTTCAGCTCCCTCCAAGATTTTCTATGGGATTAAGGTCTGGAGACTGGCTAGGCCACTCCAGGACCTTAATGTGCTTCTTCTTGAGCCACTCCTTTGTTGCCTTGGCCGTGTGTTTTGGGTCATTGTCATGCTGGAATACCCATCCACGACCCATTTTCAATGCCCTGGCTGAGGGAAGGAGGTTCTCACCCAAGATTTGATGGTACATGGCCCCGGCCATCATCCCTTTGATGCGGTGAAGTTGTCCTGTCCCCTTAGCAGAAAAACACCCCCAAAGCATAATGTTTCCACCTCCATGTTTGACAGTGGGGATGGTGTTCTTAGGGTCATAGGCAGCATTCCTCCTCCTCCAAACACGGCGAGTTGAGTTGATGCCAAAGAGCTCCATTTTGGTCTCATCTGACCACAACACTTTCACCCAGTTCTCCTCTGAATCATTCAGATGTTCATTGGCAAACTTCAGACGGGCCTGTATATGTGCTTTCTTGAGCAGGGGGACCTTGCGGGCGCTGCAGGATTTCACTCCTTCACGGCGTAGTGTGTTACCAATTGTTTTCTTGGTGACTATGGTCCCAGCTGCCTTGAGATCATTGACAAGATCCTCCCGTGTAGTTCTGGGCTGATTCCTCACCGTTCTCATGATCATTGCAACTCCACGAGGTGAGATCTTGCATGGAGCCCCAGGCCGAGGGAGATTGACAGTTATTTTGTGTTTCTTCCATTTGCGAATAATCGCACCAACTGTTGTCACCTTCTCACCAAGCTGCTTGGCGATGGTCTTGTAGCCCATTCCAGCCTTGTGTAGGTCTACAATCTTGTCCCTGACATCCTTGGAGAGCTCTTTGGTCTTGGCCATGGTGGAGAGTTTGGAATCTGATTGATTGATTGCTTCTGTGGACAGGTGTCTTTTATACAGGTAACAAGCTGAGATTAGGAGCACTCCCTTTAAGAGTGTGCTCCTAATCTCAGCTCGTTACCTGTATAAAAGACACCTGGGAGCCAGAAACCTTTCTGATTGAGAGGGGGTCAAATACTTATTTCCCTCATTAAAATGCAAATCAATTTATAAAAAAAATTACATGCGTTTTTCTGGATTTTTTTGTTGTTATTCTGTCTCTCACTGTTCAAATAAACCTACCATTAAAATTATAGACTGATCATTTCTTTGTCAGTGGGCAAACGTACAAACTCAGCAGGGGATCAAATACTTTTTTCCCTCACTGTATCTAAGTTTGACATATTATTTTACTATACTGATTCCACAATTGAACATCATTATGTCATAAATCTCTTTATTTTGTTAGGAAAATGTTTCATAAACAAATCAAAATGTATGAAGAAAAAGCCCCTTTTGTATTTTTTTAAATCAGATTTGGAAAACTATTTAGCATCATTACAAAGTATACAAAACAAAATGTAACACATTTTTGATTTGATTTGATGTAATTTACATTTACATCATATAGCAAACGCTCTTATCCAGAGCGACTTACAAATTGGTGCATTGAACTTATGATAGCCAGTGGGACAACCACCTTTTTTTTTATGGGGTTGGGGGAAGAAGGAGGTATTGTATTATTATTATTATTATTATTATTCTCTTCCTTATTTTTTTGTGTAATCCCTCTGGCTGTTCTGTTTTTTTTGTGTGTTTTACATGTAAATAAAATAGATAATAATACTAATAATAGAAAAAACAAAAAAATGTACCAATCTTCCAGTTTAAACGCCACTACCTACATCACTGATTTATCCGCTTGTTGCCCACATACCCCAGACACAAAATAGTAGCTAGCAAGATGGAGATCACAGAGGTTATTTTTTATGAGTGCATTCCACAGGTGGCTAGTTTGCATCATCTACCTTCACTAAAACAACTGCAAAGAATTTGCCTGCAAACTTTGGTTTCGAATTGCGACGTTCTGGCATGTCTGCTTCGTGATTTGTTGGGGGAGTTGTCTGTCTGAAGAGGACCTTCCCCGGAACAATTGTTTCCCCCTTCAAAGTTACCAAGAGTCTGCCATTAATCCCAGACCCTAGTCACTGCTGTTGCCTAGGGTCTGGGTTTCAGAGACTTGCCAATCCCCAACACATTAACAATCATCACGTCCTGGTTCTCTCAGCACCTGACCTGGTTACTGCTGCCCCCTAGGGATGGGAGGTGTTCAGTGATCTACTTATGGCCTTCAACACTTACTGCCTCTCTATCTCCGTGTGGTATGAATAACCCCGTTTTATCAGGACCAACAATCCTTTAACATCTTACATAAAGACTTAGAAACAGTCACAGAATGTCTGGTATGGTTCTGGCATTGTGAAACTGATGAACTTGTTGTTGGACATAGTGATAAGAAAACAAAGGCATCAAATAAAACAAAAGCTTTTGATCTTTACATTTACTGTAAAAAAGCATGACATAAAATCATACACTTAAAAGGATTTCTCATGGGTGTACTGCTTGGTAGCTAGAGTCGAGTGACAGTAATACATTATTTTGATGCCAGATGAAATTGCATGCTTGACTCAATTATGATATGACATATCAACAGTAAAACATCTAGGAAAAGCTTTGATGCATAAAAAAAAAAAAAAAAAAAGATACATCAAAGAGAAATAAAGACGAGCAAATCATCCTATGATTGACAACTATGCACTATTTATGCTTACTTTTATCCATGACATTGATAAGGAGTCAAAGTTGGCATATGTTGGCCTTTATAGATATGACTTTTTGCCCCTGGTCGTGCCCCTAATGTAACATAGCTACAAGCTGTGATCAAACTTTTATGTTGATACATGAATAAGCTCTTATTTCATTAGAAGCCAAACATGCTCAATGGAACATGGGCCTATTATACAAATTAGTTGATGCAATTGTGTGAAGTTCAAATATATATGAGGGTTTTTAAATGTAGGAAAGACACTTATGCATGAGTACAGATTCAGAACAAGTGAGACACATTACATATGCATGGATATTTAGTGGCCAACTGGAAACAGTATAACGTGTTCATTGCCATAGTATTTGCTGAGCATTTGCTGAGCATGTAAAACCCCTGACAGCTGAAATCTGTCACTGAACCCCCTCTTAGAATGGTGGTCTTTGCAAGGACAGTCTTTGGAACATGAATGCCACAACAAATCAGGACATTATTACGATTCCACATCATTGTCAGAGCGCAAATGCTACATTTCACAATACTCTCAGATCAAAATGCCAAATCAAATTAAATAATGGCAGTTTTGCCACATTTTATAATTGTCATCTCTGTGGTGCTTCTTCCTTCCATCCCTGCCCTCTAAAAACTAGGCTCTGTCATCTGTCTTCTGTAAAGCCTAATGTCAACAGCACACGTCCTGTAAGCCTGCTTACCATTCAGAGGGGAACAGAGTAGTGTTAGCGATTCACAGGTGCTTTCAAGCTTTTTTTCTTTCCCAGCATGATTACATACTCTTGAGGAATTTTTATCTGAGCCTCTATTGAAACTGTTTTGTCCTTCAAGATATCCCGGTCCGGAGGTAAAACACTATGAAAGAACAAACTTTCCTTTTTGAAAATGGAAACAATGACAGCCTCTCTTCTCTGTGAGCGTTCGGTAAACTGTGGAGTACCAATCTATCCCTTGTGTGACCTGATCACTTTTCAAATGACAACGACATTGATCTACTGTGACAGTACAATTCAGGGGAAAACGTTGCAACATAAACATGCTTTCAAACCTTGTTTTCATGTTTTGATTGATGAGCAGCGTTTTCGATTTGGTATTTTTGCCCATCTGTTCCTCAGAGCTGTCAATGTCTTGACAATCCTGACAGTTTTCTCCATGTTGACTTATTTCCTAAAAGATGCAGAGGTCCAAAGGAAGTTGATGGGTACTGTTTTCCCTTTTAAAGTTCTATTACACTTTTTAACAAATGTACCTTTGAATTATGTCAAAGGTACATCATTATGTCAAAGGTACATAATTCAATTGAGTTATGAATAATGTCATCATAGTTAGGGTGTATTGCCATGGAAAACTTAAATGACTTAAAGTTATTACTTTGCATGATCCAATGGCAGCGCTGTCATAAATAATTACCCAGAAAATCAAAAGTATCAAATCAAATTAAATCCTATCTATTAAGTCTGTCGAAAAACACAGGATTAAACTATGACTGGATAGTTAGCATTGGCTTTTGGAAATGAATTTTCACAAATAGTTTAATCCTGTGTTTTTCTCTGTCTAGCAGTGGGTTTAACACCCTGGAGCATGTCTGCTGCCAGTAGCTCTTCATCTATTATTGACTATATTGCACTTTTTAAGCACCATGTGCTAAAGTTTCAAAGACACTTCTCTCGTCCCTTGGTTACCAACGGTTGTTTTATTGATTGCTTTCTTTCTCCATACTAAATACACAACTCAACCCCCTGGCGAGAGGAGAACTATACAGTTTCAAATGTCTGCTGTGAGTTTTTCTCCATTGCTCAACAAACTGTGATATGCAGGTTAACTTTCCACTTATTCCAAACAACACAATAGAACAAACAATCTGACTCCAGACTCTAGAATAGCATTTGATGCAATTATGTTCACAGTGAGCAATCTTGATTTGATATTGGCTCTACAGTACAGTACCCACTGGGCACAGACATCAGTTCAACTTCTAGCTTTGATTTACATTTGGTTGAGTTGTTAACTAACGTGAATTCAATGTGAAATCAACAACAAAAAATCACCATGTCATTCTATTTAGGTTAAAAGTTGGGTTATGTGATGACTTTTTGCAAAACTAATTAGTTTTCCACGTTGATTCAACGTCATCACATTGATTTTGTAGGTAGCTTCTCTCTTGGCACATTCAAATAACCCCTACTTCCCAATGAAAAGAGGCCATAATCTGACATGATGAGTGATATACCTGGGGAGTGACTGTGAATCTGCATCAATATGAAGGGAAGTGGATCGTTTATAGGGCTAACAAGCCATTCTGATTGCTAAAAACCACAAAATCTACTGAGTGGAAGTGAAAGTGATTTGAAATTACAGCATTGTGCTATGCGTGACAGTCTTCCAAATTAATGAGGACTCGGCATTTGGTCCACTTGTCTCGCTAGAATGATTTTTCAATCTCAAGGTGCAACAACAGTGTCTAAAGAAGCAGTCAGTGACAGGACCAGTTATTGAGTCTGGTGTAGAGTTCATGCTCCATCTCAAACTTACAGAGACATTGAAGTCTGAAGATATTTTTTATGAGTTTGGTTTCAGTTTTTCCCTGTCCATTACCCATTCTAATACACCAATCCCCACATGCCATCTTCCCCCTATTCCTCAGCTGTAAAATGTAGAACTCCTTGCAGACATCCTGAATTTAGGGAGGCCAGGCAACACAGTACAGACTTTGAAGTAAAAACATTTTCAAGGCTGGCATTTTCTTTCTTAAATCCCATGACATTTCCTCCCTGCTCCTGCATAGGAGAATGAGAGTGACACAGAGAGGGGGCAACCAAATAAACCCTTCCTAGGGGCTGAAGCCACTAATCTGTAATTTAATTTCAAGCGGGTGTCTGGGCCATGAGGACACACGGCAAGGTCAAGGGCTACTGTACAGAGAGGGACAGAGAGGGACAGAGAGAGAGAGAGAGAGAGAGAGAGAGAGAGAGAGAGAGAGAGAGAGAGAGAGAGAGAGAGAGAGAGAGAGAGAGAGAGAGAGAGAGAGAGAGAGAGAGAGAGAGAGAGAGAGAGAGAGAGAGAGAGAGAGAGAGAGAGAGAGAGAGAGAGAGAGAGAGAGAGAGAGAGAGAGAGAGATGTGGATTTGGAAGCACAGCCTTGGGTTTGAGCAACAGCTTCATCCAGCTTAGAGGGAATAGTGATGGGCTTGAGGTGGCGGGGCCCTTCCTTTCCTACTTTTCAGAGACAGCCAGCCTGTCTGTTCCACCAACCCAACTGCAGCCACTTATTTCACACACAACAGTAACAAATACTCCTGGAGGAAATTCATTATTCAAAACAAGTAAGATGTTTGGGATGAATAAGCATCTGCAAACAGAATAACGTGAGAGCGTAACTGGCAATTTAACACGTCTGGCTAGATCTGCATGTAAATGAAATATTTGTATTACTTTTCACCATTATTCTTGTTTTACTCATTATGTAGAGGAGTGGTCTGCAGATAAATCAGCTCTAATGGAAAAGTGGAGGTATGAATTGTGAGCAGTGTGGCTAATCCCGTGGGTAAGGAGATATGTATAATAATAAACTGGGTCTTGTTCTGCATGAACACAAATGCAGTGGCCTTGGGAATGGACGCAATAATTACCAGTGACCGCTCTGGAACATTTTCACCATGTCTCTTTAATGTGAATCGGCACTGGGTCATTTTATGGACGGCTTTGGCATTCATACGCACATGGACATTTGGCACAAGGACTTGCTCGAGTACCTGTATACTGTAACAGAACCTATACAATCACCCACCAACCCTTCCACCCTCCATCTTGAATTCATAAAACATTCCATCTTGGCAGTCAGAGTAGCTGAGAATAGTCTATGTTCATTAAAAACCTTACATATACGGCTGCTGTCAGGTCAGTGAGAGAACCAGGGTGTATCCCATGCACCATTTGCAGTTTGTTCGAGCTTAGCTGGCATTCAATTTCAATTCCCCCAATTTATTGAATATACGAGAGCGGTAGACACTGACAGGTACAAGTTACTTCACGGGCAACCATTAATTAGTGAGTCCAGGAGTAAATGGAGAGCTACACTCCCTCTCTGGCAGGCAGGCAGCTAGGGAGACACTGATGGCAGCCTCAGCTGGGTCATCTCTTAAGATGCTCACTTCCTATTAGAAATGAGATCCTGGGCCTCTCAAACTTCCTAACTCGATGCATAGTGAAGAGAAAATGATGTTCGGGTTTGAGACAGGGAGCCTGTCAAATTCAATGGCCTTCAAGTGGAGTTTATCTTTACCATATTGCATAGAAATTAATATGACTCCACAGCCACATTCATATACTGCAGCAGTCTTCCTTAATTGAAAGAGTAGCAGGGGAAGGGAAATGTATAGCGCAGTAATAGAACATGATGTGTTTATGTCTTTTTTGGAAACCAAGGAGGAAGTGGTCCTGTAGGGATGGGTATGATGGACTCATCATCAGCTCAGTAAGGCCTGGACACGGTGTAGGTAGGAGACAGTGGAACCAGTCTCTCCGTTGATGGATAGGTGTAGTGGGATTAAATACCAGACTCATCTCTGTCTCACCGTCTGCCTCCTCACTCCTGGAAAATAACAAACAAAAAAAATGTGTTAGAGAGAGGGAGGTTGTCAGACAAAAATCTTATGGGGAATTGTGCTATTGAGAAAAAACATTCACAAAAGGCCTATTTTGGTCATCTGTCATCATTACAGAGAGACTTTCTTATTTCAACCGGAAAATAGTCCGGTTTGTTCCTTTTGATTAGACTGCAACATCCCAGTCTTTATCCACTTGACCTGTTTTCCGTATTACAGATAACTCTTCTAAACTTTTAATGCAGTCTACCCACTCCGGTCCCAATAGTCCCCTACACACCACTGCTAATGCTACCACAGCAAATGAAACTGCTCTCCCTGAATCAACTCAGACACACCGGGTTTAATTATGTCACACATGAAGCCCTCCTAGTTTCAGTTTTTAAAAAGCAATATAGCGGGGTATAACCGTAGAGGTTCAGTTTAGATATGTAATTAGAGTGGATCACCCATAGCTACCTGAAACCTACTGACCTTCACTTCAAATTGAAAATAATATATTTTATTTTTCATTTTTCAGTAAAATAATCATTTAAAGATGTACATGAAAGGAAATATATAAAAACACCAAGTTTGACGAAGAGGAATACTTTATGCATTATGACATTTTGCAGTAGCCTACATACTCTGTGTTCCAGAAAGGCCTCCTCTCTACTTCCTGTCCAAACCTGTCATGCTTATAAAGCTCTGTTTGATTCTGATCTGACTCGAAGGTTTGAGATTGCAGACCGTCAGCAGATGTAATACTCTCAAGCGTGTGGTGAATGCTGTCTTGGTCACTTTGGCTGGAAAATGGTTGCTGCCACTGTTTGGAAACCTCTCTATCACTTCTTAATCATTACAGAACATATTGTCCCCTTATTGTATATGTGGCACATGAGATATCTCTATGAAGTGGAGAAACTGTAAATAAAACAACGGAGACGACTTGATGAATTATATAAGTCAAAAGAAGTCAGACTGTTGACATCTGAGTCCTGACAGTTTCCTAGAGGTCTCTATAAACTCAGTGGCTCTGGATATCCATGTGTATTAAATAGCAGCACTCCATTTGAAAACTCACTCCAGTTCCCACTTTCCTTGCCTCCTCTCAGAGGGCAGTGCAGCTTGCCTCCTAATCCATCATATAAATGAAAACAACACAATATTTTCACACCTGCATGCTCTCATCGGATTCAAATCTACTTTTGGATATTCCCCCTTTGGAAATGCATGATGTGTGTGTTCAAACAGGGGGTCATTCTTATTGAGTCCAGGACAGCAGTGTCCTGAAATGAATTTCAGAAATGAAAGAGCACCCCAGACCTTTACCAAAGGCTATAGAGATTGTTTGGCTGTATATGTGACACACGCATACACAAAAAAATACTCATATCTTCACGTCAGACTCCTGACTGAATAAACTGGGAAGTTAACACAGACAATCCAAACTTGAAGAAAAGTTTCTCTCTATCCAAGAGCTCCAGCAGACAGACATCAGGAGGACAGAACCATCCCTTCCCACTTCTTCTTAGCAGGTTGAAATGTTGCATGCTGACGGACAGTTTCATTTACAGCCAGTGCAGGGGATTGCACACTAATTTACTCAGGCTATAGGAGATTGTTCAGTTACAGCAGCAGTGTGCTGGGTTCATTCTAATGAACCACTGTAAATCCACACTGCACTCATTTCAGTCCTCATTTGCATTGAAATGGAAGTGCCATATTTCATTCTCTTCCTTGGTAACCTTCCACCACTTATTTATATATCTGGAGAACCCTGTACAGGGAGCCACGGCCCGCTGTTTTCAGACATTGACATAAATGACAACAATCTGAGTAATTATCAGAGAACAACTCCAGGTGGGGGATTCTGACATAAACACAGATGCTTCCAGAAGTCAATATGCAGCCTGTGCAGCTTTGGAAAGAACTGACAAGGTATGACAGGTTTTCCGTAAGGGATTATGAAATACACAGTGTCCTTATATTGTCACGAGTTACAAAGCCAGAACCCAGAAGCAGACCAGGACAAGGTAAGTTGAAACGAAGGTGAGTGTTTATTTACAAATTCAAGAGTGATGCTGAATAATCCAGGGAACAGAGCGGGCGGCGTTGATTAGTTGTTGGGGGTGCAGTGGTTGATCCAATCATGGCTCGGCAGCCGCCGACCACCAGGCAGAGGTTGGATGAAGGTTCCGGACGAGTGACTGCAGATGGAACAAAACGGAGGTAAGTAAACAACAAACCAACAAGGTGCAAAACAACAAAACTAACGCTAGAAGCTCTAAGACTGATACTCTGGTAAACCTACTGTTCATGGCTAACGATCCGGCAGGGAATGGATGTTAGGCCAGAGCCTAAGAAGGGTGATGATCAGGACCAGGTGTGCAGATTGCTGATGGGATGCAGGTGCGGAAATCAAGAGAGCTCCCGCCTAGCAACGTTGCCCGGCAACCAGGCAGGGAGCGTTCCAGAACCCTCGGGAAACTGGAGATCACGAGCAGAAAAACTAGTACACAGACCGGACCCGACTCAGACTGCCGGGATCGTTACAGTACCCCCCCTCCGACGAACGCCACCGGGCGGACTCCCCGGAGCGCCAGGATGGAGGCGGTAGAAGTCACGAATGAGGTCAGCATCTAGGATCTGTCGCCGCGGAATCCAACTCCTCTCTTCAGGACCATACCCCTCCCAGTCCACGAGATACTGGAAACCCCGGCCCCGCCGTCTGGAATCCATGATGCGTCGCACCGTGTAGGCAGGACCACCTCCGATCATCCGAGGGGGAGGAGGAGGAGGCGGAGGAGGCAACAGAGGACTGAGGAAAACAGGCTTGAGGCAGGAGACATGAAAGGTGGGATGGACTCTGAGCGTCCTCGGGAGTTTGAGTCGAACTGCCACCGGATTGATCACCTTCTCCACCACAAACGGACCAATGAACTTCGGTAACAACTTCCTAGACTCAGTCCGTAAAGGAAGATCCCGTGTGGCCAACCAGACCCTATCTCCGATGGTATAGGTGGGAGCGGGGATCCGGCGACGATTCGCCTGGAGCTGATACCGGTCCGAAACTCTAAGGAGTGCCTTTCTGGCCCGATGCCAGGTCCGGTGGCAACGACGAATATGGGCCTGAACAGAAGGCACTGAGAGCTCCTTCTCCTGAGAAGGGAACAAGGGAGGTTGGTAACCATACAGGCACTGGAAGGGAGACATCCCAGTGGCAGATGTAGGGAGAGTATTGTGGGCATACTCAACCCAAGGCAACTGAGAGACCCAGGAGGTGGGGTTGGAAGAGGCCAGGCAGCGTAGCGTGGATTCCATCTTCTGGTTGGCTCTCTCCGCCTGACCATTAGATTGGGGGTGAAAACCAGATGTGAGACTGACTGTAGCTCCAATGGCCAAACAGAAGGACTTCCAGACAGCAGAGGTAAACTGAGGGCCACGGTCGGAAACGATATCACTGGGCAAACCGTGGACCCTGAAAACCTCCCTAACCAGGATCTCGGACGTCTCCGAGGCAGAGGGAAGCTTGGCAATTGGCACAAAGTGGGGCGAACTTGCTGAATCTGTCCACGATAGTCAGAACGACCGTGTTCCCCTCAGAAGCGGGCAACCCAGTGACAAAGTCCAGGGCCAGATGCGACCATGGTCGCCGGGGAATAGGAAGGGGGTGAAGTAGTCCAGAGCTGGGCCGATTGGTACTCTTATTCTGCGCACACACTGACAGGCAGCAACATAACCCCGAGTATCCTCGGCCATGGCAGGCCACCAAAAACGTCTGCGAAGAAACGCCATCGTCCGAGCCACGCCAGGGTGACAAGCCATCTTGCTGGCGTGGGACCATTTGAGGACCGCAGGACGAACCGACTCAGGCACAAACAACCGACCGGGTGGACCGTTACGGGACCGGGCTGCGTCCGAAGGGCCGCCATCACCTCCTCCTCAATCTTCCACCTAACAGCTCCCACGACGCAGTTCCGGGGGAGAATTGTCTCGGTCTTGGACCCACTCTCCTCCGTCTTGGAGAACATCCGAGACAAGGCGTCCGCCTTGCCGTTCTTAGATCCAGGTCGGAACGTCAGGGAAAAAATTGAATCGTCCGAAAACAACGACCACCTGGCCTGACGGGAGTTGAGACGTCTAGCCGATTGCACGTAAGCAAGATTCTTGTGGTCAGTCCAGACAATAAACGGTTGCTCCGCCCCTCCAACCAGTGGCGCCACTCCTCCAAGGCAAGTTTCACCGCGAGAAGCTCCCGGTTACCCACATCGTAATTCCTCTCCGCAGGCGAAAGGCGACGAGAGTAGTAGGCGCAGGGATGGAGTTTACTGTCCGTGGAGCATCGCTGCGACAGGATGGCGCCAACTCCCACATCAGACGCGTCCACTTCAACGACGAACTGACGGGCCGTGTCCGGTTGAGAGAGAATCGGTGCGTTGGTGAATCGCCTCTTCAAATCCAGAAACGCTCGATCCGCCTCCGGATTCCACTTGAAGCTCCTGATACTGGAAGTCAAGGCAGTTAACGGAGCGGCCACACGGCTGTAATCCCGGATGAATCTGCGGTAGAAATTCGCAAACCCCAAAAATCTCTGGAGCTGCAATCTCGTACCGGGCTGGGCCCATTCCAGAACCGCTCTAACCTTCTCCTGGTCCATCCTAATCTCTCCCCTGGAGATGATGTACCCGAGAAAGGATGTCGTGTGGGCGTGAAACTCGCACTTCTCGGCCTTCACGAACAGGCGATTCTCCAACAATCGCTGCAGAACCTGCCGGACATGCTGGACGTGGTCGGAAGGTTCCTTCGAGAAGATCAGAATGTCATCCAGGTAAACAAACACAAAGAGACCGATCATATCTCTCAGGACGTCGTTCACCATACTCTGGAATACCGCTGGAGCATTGGTCAGTCCAAACGGCATCACCTGATACACGAGCGACCCATCGGTGTATTGAAACCCGTCAACCACTCGTCTCCCTCTCTGATCCGGACCATGTGATACGCATTGCGTAGGTCTAGCTTGGTGAACACCGTAGCACCCTGTAAGGAGTCGAAGGCAGAACTCATCAAGGGCAGGGGATACTTGTTCTTGACCGTGATGTCATTCAACCCCCGATAATCAATACACGGTCGAAGAGAGCCATCCTTCTTACCCACAAAGAAGAATCCTGCCCCCAGGGGTGATGACGAGGACGAACGAGACCAGCAGCTAGGGACTCCTTGATGTAGGTCTCCAAAGCCTCACGTTCAGGGCGGGAGATACTGTATAACCTTCCCTTGGGGTAGACAGCTCCAGGGAACAGGTTGATGGCACAATCATATGGTCGGTGGGGAGGGAGTGACAGAGCCTTCTGCTTACTGAACACTTCCCCCAAATCGTGATATGTCTCGGGAACCAGGGACAAATCTGGGGGTTTAGCCTCAATCACCTGACTGGGAACCGAATGGGGACAGGCAGTCTTGAGACAGTTAGCATGACAATCAAGGCTCCAACTCGTTACCTTGCCCGTCACCCAATCGAACGTGGGATTGTGTTCCTTCAGCCAGGGGTATCCAAGGACCAGAGGAACATGGGAAGACGGCAGAATGAAGAATGAAATCATCTCCGAATGATTCCCCGACAACAGCATCTTAACCGGTTCAGTCCTCATCGTGATACGTGCCAGACTACTGCCGTTCAGAGTGGTCGCTTCAATGGCTTCCGGCAATTGCTCCTTGGAAAGCCCCAGCTGTTCCACCAACTCGGCATCAAGAAAGCTTCCATCGGCACCTGAATCGAGATAAAAGCGTTAATCGCTAAGCTCTGATTCCTGTTCACAAGGGTAGCCGGGAAACGGGGTCTGACAGAGGTATTGAGAGGTCGAAACTGGCTCGCTAAAAGTCCTCCCAACTTTAGCGAGCCGCGCAGTTTGACGACCGCCGGGAACAGGTGGCGAGGTAATGTCCCCGAACCACCACAGTAGAGGCAACAGTTAGTCCTACGTCTGAGTTGGCGTTCCTCCTTGGTTAACCCGTGCCGCCCTACTTGCATTGGTTCAGAATCGGGAGACAGGACCTCTCCACTAATCCTGTGTGGTGGACGATGATCGACGTATTCTGGTCCAATCCCCGACCCGACTGGAACCTGAGAAGCTGATCGATTGGACGGACCCCATTGCTTCTCCCTCCTTCGCTCTCGGACTCGATTATCCACCCGAATAGACAAGGCTACCAAGCTGTCCAGGTCACTAGGCTCCGGATAGGAGATCAACTCATCCTTGAGCTGCTCCGACAGACCCTGGTAAAAGGCCGCTTGCAGAGACTCCTCATTCCACCCACTCTCCACAGCCAACGTCTTGAACTCGATCACGAAGTCGGCCCACGCTGCGAGTTCCTTGGTGAAGCGAAAACAGGCGCCTAGCTGCGTCCCTCCCTCGGACGGAATGGTCGAAGAGCTTCCTCATCTCGGCCGTGAACCCCTGGTATGAAGCCATGCAGGGGTCTTGTCGTTCCCAAACGGCTGAAGCCCACTCCAGCGCTCGACCACGCAGCAACTCAATCACAAAGGCTATCCTAGCCTTGTCTGTGGCATAAGAGTAGGGCTGTAGATCGAACACTAACCCACACTGCATAAGGAAAGAACGGCATCTTCCCAGCTCCCCCTCATATTTATCCGGCGTCGGAACCTTGGGCTCACGGAAGGACACAGCTCCAGACGCGGCAGGCGAGATGGGTGAAACCGGTAGTGGATCCTCCACCGGAAACTTGCGCTGGTTCTGGACCTCCGTCAGACCGGTAGAAAGGTTCCGAACTGCCAACGCGATCTCCTGTAGCTCCGTGCTATGATGGCCCAACATCTTCTCCTGATGGGTAATGGCATGGCGAACAGAGTCCAGGTCCGCTGGGTTCATTACTGGCCGGATCGTTCTGTCACGAGTTACAAAGCCAGAACCCAGAAGCAGACCAGGACAAGGTAAGTTGAAACGAAGGTGAGTGTTTATTTACAAATTCAAGAGTGATGCTGAATAATCCAGGGAACAGAGCGGGCGGCGTTGATTAGTTGTTGGGGGTGCAGTGGTTGATCCAATCATGGCTCGGCAGCCGCCGACCACCAGGCAGAGGTTGGATGAAGGTTCCGGACGAGTGACTGCAGATGGAACAAAACGGAGGTAAGTAAACAACAAACCAACAAGGTGCAAAAACAACAAAACTAACGCTAGAAGCTCTAAGACTGATACTCTGGTAAACCTACTGTTCATGGCTAACGATCCGGCAGGGAATGGATGTTAGGCCAGAGCCTAAGAAGGGTGATGATCAGGACCAGGTGTGCAGATTGCTGATGGGATGCAGGTGCGGAAATCAAGAGAGCTCCCGCCTAGCAACGTTGCCCGGCAACCAGGCAGGGAGCGTTCCAGAACCCTCGGGAAACTGGAGATCACGAGCAGAAAAACTAGTACACAGACCGGACCCGACTCAGACTGCCGGGATCGTTACATATATAGATGCTCTCCGTAGGTCTTATGTACTCAATGTATTGAACACTTCATTTGTATATTTTGTATAAATGTGTATAATTTGTATAAATGCATGTGGTATATGCATTGTAACATTGCTTGTGGTAAGCAAACCACGATTAATTATTACAGACATGACAATGATAAATAAAACTCGGAGAAAACCATTCCGCCATACCATCTAGGACGTCACAGCCACAGCTTCACTGACTGTCATCTCAATGCAGTGTCATACATCACACACATGCCTATGTACCTTTCCCCGTATTTCTACTATTTTGTGTGATTTCCCACCTCCAATTTCCACCAAGCCCCCCTGGTGTTAATTATCAGGTTTCTTTCCCCTAGAGCAGCACAGCACTGTGGAAGTGCATTCATCTTGATTCTCCACTCCAGTACAAAGCCTTGTTTGAAGAGACTCCTGTGGTAAGCCCCAAAGGCGGAGTGATTCAGAGTCAGAAGAAGAGAGAGGAGAGGGAGAAAAGAAAAGAGTTGCAGATCGCTCTGTGTTTACACTGGGAAACCTGGCCGCCTGGCAAAGCAGCATGCAAATCATTCATTCCCTTCTTCTTCCTCAGTGTTTTTCATTCATCTGCATGATGAATATCATGCTGTGAGTCTGTGATGACATCAGAATTGACCACGGTGGGCTGTTATGATTTATTGATTTGGTCTGTGGTGGAGTAATGAGGTCACTTTCATGTCATCATCCCATTCCCACTCAGTGGACTGATGGCTGCTGAGTGGACCTGTTGGTGTTCTGGGGCCTAACAAGGGGCTCTACAATTAAATCTTACCCATTTCTATGTTCCAAATGGTCTGCTCTCATTGCTTTAGTGTAATTACAAGGTTTTCAAAACATGTTCCTTCATTAAAAATGTAGTATATAGTGAGCCTTGTCCATGGATCCTGTGTAGCTAGTAATTGGTGGCGAATCAATGTTAGTGAATTCTAGAGGCTACTATACTGTTCTATAGCTGCTGGTCTGCTGCTGGCTGGCCACTCTGCTGCTGGCTGGCCACTCTGCTCCCTCTCATCTAATATATCATCCACATCACTGCACAGATACAGACAGAGACAGCAGCACACTCTCTGACAGACATGTCTATCGCCCTCACCACGATTTTATCTTTAATTAACACAGGTTATTTCAGATATTTCCGCCAACGGAAAGACAGAGATTGTATTATGATTTCCATGACAGGAAGTTGTTTTAAGCCTGTGTCAGGTCGAATAATCATTAATTGCACTGTCATCACTGTGGCTGAGTGATAGAATTCATGAGAGCTCATTCATTTAAACACAGTGTCTAGGTTGAGGAAGGTGATCCGTTTGAAACCTAGAACTGGAATTCAGAGAGCTTTTAATGGCAAAAAATGTTATGCCCTTGATTTCTTGTGAATCGTTAGTCCTCAGTTCTAGAATCGTTTCTCATTATGAAATCTTGTTCTACAGCAGTGAAGCACTAAGCCCAGTTTGTCAACACAGTGATACACGTCTTTCAGCTCCAACACCTTTCATTTGGAGCCATGTATTTTCTCACTGAGATTTATAACACTGACTCACATTAAAAGACATCTTAGGCTGCGTTTACACAGGCAGCCCAACTCTGATCTTTTTTCACTAATTGGTATTTTGACCAATCAGATCAGCTCTGAAAAAGATCTGATGTGAAAAGATCTGATGTGATTGGTCAAAAGACCAATTAGTGGAAAAAAGATCAGAATTGGGCTGCCTGTGTAAACACAGCCTTATAGTCTGCAAATCCAGCATATTTGTGTCTATTCCCATTTGGGTATGGTAACTTCTCTGTATTTACATTTCTGCCTTCTGTAATTCTCTTGATGTTCTCAACACACCATTCCTTTGCTGATAATAGTTTAGCAGTATGTAATTCACGTAGCCAATTTAAAAGAACAGTGTTTCAACACAATTATACAAGCTCATATTTGCGTTGACATTTGTAAAAGGTGTAAACATATCTGACGGTGAGGGCTGCTGTGTACTCTACGCCAGTAGAGGCCTCTGTAAAAGCTCCAACCCCAGTAGGACACCTCATGTGGCCAATGAGAGAAGAGACAACAGTGCAGGCGCCAGGCGCCCGGCCCTCTGCCCGGCGGGGGGATGGAGGACGTGATGAATGCTCTGGAGGAGTGTCTTTCCATCCATGTAATGCAGGGGGATTGGACAGTCAGGCCAGGCCAGGCCAGGGGCATCAGGACAGCAGCAGCGACCAAAAACCCTGAGCCAGGTATATTAAGTGTTGCTGACAGCCAGGTGACACCAGATCCCTGTGTTGTGTTGACTGCACACGACCCAGTACCATGTCACCATGATGGAGTGATAAACAGCCTTCAGGATCCATAGATCACCTGAGACGCTCCATATGTAATGTATATATGTAACGCTGCACTGCACTGTCACGGGGCCCCAAGGCAGTGGGTTGTAGGGAGGGAGGAGGGAGGTGGGTGGTCTCCATGCTGTGTATCACATACCCAGGCTCTCATCTGCATTATGAGTAATCTATGCTAGTTAATTGAGCCCAGAGGCAGTTGGTTTCAATGAAGCCTCCTGTATTTTTTTGGTGCAAAATAGAAGAAAAATTGCTCTCAGAGGAGCGGGGCTCTCTGTCGAGAGGCAAACAGAGCAGAACTCCTGCCGTGTTCATTAGCTGTCATTGATCAGTGATTCAGTCCCCACACTCCCGCTGCCTGCCACTGCACACTGATATTACGAGTTTCTTGTCATGAAAATCATTATTAAGGTAAAAAAGTGCAGCCAGCCCAGCAACTTTGGTCCTTATATTTTATTTTTCACTGCACTATTCTGATGCGTATGGCTCTGCGCCAAACCTCCCCAAGCAAAGCTACAAAATACTATGCAGTCAGTGATATTCTGAGCAGCAAACCTATCCATCCTAGACCATCCTCCAATATCAATATGATGCAGTTTCTTGCACATTTCTTTATTGGCTTTTTCTCAGTGGTCATCATCCAGTAGCTGGTGCTTCTGCCACTTGGAGAAATGTACAGTATGGTATTATACGGTTGCAGAGTCATTATCCTGATAAATGGCTGAGACAATAAGCTAAATAATGCACAGATAGCCCACACCTCTCAGGAGAGCTCTAGCCCAGCGTAAGTGTCCTGTCTGACATGATCAACATCAGACGAGCCTCGCCGCGGCGCTGAGACAACAGCAACCTGAGGAGCCGCGTCTCCGCGGAAACACCCAAAGGTCACACCGACACGCCAGGCGAAGCTTATTCCTCACCTCACGCCTGCTCTCTTACTCTCTCTGTTTCTCTCTCTCTCTCTCAACGACGAGCCACGACACAGCAGCCAAACTTTAAACGCTCTAGGAACCATTTTCCATTTTTATATCTCACTCTATTTCTTCCCCAAGTTATCTCTTCCTCATTCTTATAAAAAAGAGAAGAGTGGGGCTCCTCAAAGTGATCTGCCATCTCTGCTCCCTAAAACAGGACAGAGACAGAATAAGCCCCTCGGCCAACACTGTAAAACATAACAATGAGATAGATTCTTAGAGTGACAGTCCAGAGTTTAAGTGGATATACAGGGGAGAATTAAATCAATATTGTAGAGCTCTAGTAGAAAAGAGGCTGGAGAGGGCCATTATCTAGAGCTAATTGTACCTATAGGGCCTGTCCTATTAGACGTATTAATATCTACTCTCTCATTGGAATTCATTTGTGGTAGTCTACTGGCTGTTGCTGGATGACTAGGCCATATCTGTCTCTCTGCCTCTCCTCTTTCACGTTCACACTCACAGGATTTCCTTTATTCTCTTTGTGTCTGACCTTGACAATACAGCCTCCTTCCATTGGCAGATATAATATCAGGGAATGTGTGCTGTAGCTCCCAGTACAATGGGATTCTGAGGATCTCTTTGCATTACTAATTTCGAGTAATATGTACATGTCCTCCTGATTAACATGGATCATTAAATTGTGTCAAACATACACGTTTATACTGCATATCTCACCATGCTATAGCTGATAACAAACACAATCAGGCTGTCTATTAGCATTTCAGGTGAAAGCCTACTAGCTGACAAGGTGAGAGTCCTCCACAATGAATGACACTTCCCTCAAGGACACACAGGAGATGCTTCAACATTGTTCAATGTTTCAGCGAGCACTCACTACGGCTAATTACTAACCATGGCAACAGCTCTGGATGTGAACACAGTATGGACACACAAGGTGAGTGAATTCCATACCCAGTGGCCTGCAGTTGTTGTATGTAATATAAGAATGAAGCATAGAAAATAATAATTAATCACATATAAACAGATAAATCAATAAGGTGAAAGGTTTTATGAAAACAAAATGTCCCATGACACTAAAACAAGATAATCAGATGCACTGAACTTCCGTTATTAAATAAGATATGCTGCACTCTGCATAAATGAGGTAATCAATAAAAAAATGGCCACAGAAATATTAAAATAATTGATCGGTGGTGATTCAGCAGGAGAATATGGTTTACAGGATATTGGCCTGCGACAGTGTTAGGACTGAATGGGAAGGTTAGGGTGTAGTAAGGACAGATAACCTCCCAGACAGTGGCTCAAATGACACCCTATCCCCTATATAGTGCACTACTGTTGAGCAGGGCCTTATAGGATTCTATAGGAAATAGGGTGCCATTTTGGACGCAGACAGTGACTCTTGATGCCACGACTTTATTTGGGGTAGAAAAAAGAAATGAGTTTCTCCACCCTCTGTCATCATGGTTTAATCTCTCAGCAAAGTGTATTTTTATGACTTGATCCAATCACTGTATAATAAAAACGTACAATAAAGATATTCATATCACTGTCTTGACACCAAATAACTTTGCTTTGGGTTATTACAGCAAGAGAAACAACTGTATTATTTGCATAGTAACATAATATGTGTGCGTTGACAAAGTGTGGTGGTGAAATGCAGTGTCAGCTCCTTCACTCCAGCTGGCCCTTGTGATTACTCTCCAAATGTGATTAATATAATTACAGGGAAACTACCACATCTCCTTATTAACAGATCCATGTCTTGAACCCCTAAATCTGCCCTATGAGATCCAGCTATTTGATGTAAGGGAACATAAAGAGGAAGCCCCCACACTGCATTCGGAGCTTCC